>NC_090662.1:91044010-91357730 GCF_013368605.1 Nyctibius grandis
CTGGAAATGGACATTTTCTGGTGAAGACATGTGCAATGAAGGAGCTTCCAGTCATCTCTAGTCCAATCATCCCCTTGTTCTTATTGTAGTTGCTACCACCTCTGCAGCTAGATCTCTGCCTTTAAGTATTCTCTCTCCTTTTGCATTATGCTATCAACTCACAATTTATCCAGCTCCTTGAAGGAGTGTGGCAAAGTGGCACAAATGCCTCTTCAGTCAACTCCTCTCTTTTGCACCTGCAACTTCTTGGTGCAGGGGTAAGAGGAACACAGATTTTAGCTAGGCAAATTTCAGGTGGAAGATGCCTTTTAGCAGATCAAATGCCACCCAGAAGGATTTCCCATTGTGTCCTTAAAACAGCTGGTCTGGCTTTTCAGGATTTGCCTGTTGTTGGCAGTGCTACCTCATTAACAAATCTTCTGGCAACCACACACTTGTAGTACTCATAGGGGAACATTCTCCTGTGATCCATTCTAATAATGTGACCATGTCAAGGGAGTCACCGAGGCTGACCCAGTGCTGACAGAAATGAAAGCTATGTTCAGTTTGCAAATATCTGCACTGTCCTGCCTGCCACCTGGAGCAGGTGAAGACGACCACAGAGCTGAAAACATCCATTGCTTTTCAGCATTCCACTTTTAAAATGCCACATCTGGGAGAGAAAAAAATGCTGAAAATCTAGCAGAACTTCTTGCTCCACAAAGTGGATATTTCACATACATTTAGTTCATGACTTTCTAGTGCATGCACAGAATAAGCCAAAAGAAACCCTGCTTAATTACACTTCTTTCTGTGTGCTTGCTCTGAGACCATCTGGGGATGATCTCATAACCTAGATGGATGAGTCCTGCTCAGTGTCTCAGCGGGAAATCGCACCTGGAATCTGTAAGCATAGCAGGAATGCCGTTAGCCATTCTTCATTACCAGCTGCAACAAAACTGTACTAAATCCCCAGTCTAGGATGAGAGGTCCAAATAATTCCAGCTACACAATTCTTCACATATGATTACAGAACAGGTCCTATAACACTGAAGTGTTTTCCCATGCATGGTCATGACAAAACTCCACAACAATTTCTTATGTTTTGTTTATATGACATTTCAGTTGCAGTCAGTTTCTGTCACACTTCATATGTATTATGTGCAGGGTTGTAAGGTTAAAAATTCTTCATGTTTCATCATAAAAATGGCTACACTTTAATAATAATATACTTTGTTTTCATGTGCGTTTCTCCCTCCAGGGTTAACTGCCAAAGACTGAAGAAAAAGCCTATATGCACTGTTTACACAGAAGAAAGGGACATTGGGTGAGGAAAGCCTGAGTAACGAGTTCAAGTCTGGGACTTTGTAAAGGTCCTAAAGAGACTTCTGTGTGTTCAGTGGGACTTTTCAAAAGCAGTGACCTATCTCACTTTCACCTATTCACTTGTTTAGGCAACTAAACAGCTTGTAAAGTTTTAGAAGATGAGAGGCAGAACTGGAAATAAATGCCAAAATTTGATTTTTAAGCTATTTTACTATGCATGACTGTAATCAAATGAACTTAAGGACACTATGGGTTATTTTCCATCCTTCTGCTAGGAAAGCGCATTTTCAGATACTATTCAAATGTCCACTGTGAATGGCCAGACAGCTTCATCTTTCACTGTCTGAATATTATTTATGTTACTGTTTAACATATGCACTTCTTGTCTTTACATGCCTGTTTTATTCTACTATTTGCACCATACTTTCCCATTGCCTCTACAAGCATCAGTTTACAGACTGTATTTACACAGTGTATAGCATGTCACCTGTAGCCAAGAAAGGGAAAGACCCCCCCAACCAAAACTTTTTATTTTTTCTTTTCGTGACTTACCTTATACACTCCACTGATTCCGGTCTTGATTTTAGATCCTGGTCTTTAGCAGCCACTCCAAAATGAATGGGGAACAATCCTCCGAGAATAATGTCTCCCTTCTTCTGTGCCCGTTGGTTTGGCCCATAGGCAGCTGTGTTCGAGGTAAATAGCAAAAGAATCAAGCAGCAGCTATATAAAGTCATTGTTCCTCTTTTCACTGCGGGGTTACAGGATGCAAAATTGGAAAAGGTGATGTAAGAAAGCAGATGTCGTAGTGTCTAAGCTTTTCCTTTCCTTAATATAGCACAGAGAGGATTTGGGACACATGTCTGCAGGGAGATAAGCAACAAGGTGGGAGCCACAGTGTTGGTGTTTCTCCCTCTGTCTTCTCCATTGCAAACCAACAATTCAGCAGTCCTTCTTTCTTCATAACCAAAGCATCTCAGAGCCCATCTCCGAGAACTGCAAAAGAAAGACATGAAAAGTGATCCCAGCTACACACCAGGACCTCATGCTGCCATGATGGTTCTGCATTGTCCCATCAACTTCTTAGTATGCCCTCGTGGCCACCCCCACTCAAGAACCTGTGCAGGACACATCCCAACTTTGACAGAGTAAGTCAGATATACCAGTGATGCCGACCACACCTCCTCAAACAAGTGTCGTGGATTCTCTTGGATGCCTAATTCTCTATCACATGTGTGAGGTGGGTGTCTTCCCATCATCTTCCTATGGTTCTGCAAGCCTCTGGTCACAGGAGACCCTGTAAAACTTGTGATCAGACCTCCACAAACAGAGCACACTGTGAGAGACTTGGATGGGCAAGTGGGAAATAAGGAAGCATCGAATCCAGTAAGAATCAAACCTTTCTCTTAAGAAAAGAATTATGATAATCTTGTGGTGTTGGTCCATCCCCTCCTTTCCATTGACTGTTCTTAAGTCTCTGCTTTGAACTTATCCTTTTTAAAAATAAAACAAGGTCACAAGAAAGACTTATTTCACATTGAAAGTGAGGATGACTTCCAGGGAAGTATTTGAAATCAAGATACTTCTTCCATCACGAAGACTTGAAAGGTTCAGTGATCATGTCATTGCAAGCTTAGCTGTGGAGCTTTGAAGACGGCATCCTGGGGATGAGAAATATTGCAGCTTCTCTGTGCTCAATACATTTTCCCTGCAGCACATCTACAGACCTGCCAAATGAAAAACTAACTTAATTAGGGCATATGAAAATGGCTATGGCTATGGGGGAGAAGGTAGCACAAAAAAATTGTAATAAACGGCTCTTCAGCCTATTTGGAATAGGTCTAAAATCTAGTAGTAAAAATCTGAAGTTAGCCAAATTCAGAATAGAAGCTAGGTATACGTTGCTAATCCTGAGGACAGTTAATTTCTGAAGTAAGTCATCAAGAGTTTTCAAGTGCTGAGAACCTTTTTATGAGGATGACTTACTATGCACTAAATGTACCTAGACAGACTTGACCTCTACCTAGGTCAAAAAAAGAGCTACTGCAGGGAAACACTGTGATCATTGGGGTTCTTCTAGTAGCCAGCCCAAATGATTATGTGTGCTGTATGACCACCAAGCATTTGGAAATATTTCACACATTTTTGTTAAAATGAAGGTCCAGATACAGCAGGCAATGGGAGAAGAGAGACAAAGCTCACATCATTCCCATGCCTCTGCAGCCAACACACTCAGACAGCTGGGCATACACTGCACTTCTTGGTGGTGGGTCCACTCTAAACTATTCTTTGGTCCTGGCTTGAACAAGCACGTTTTTATTGGCAAGGGCAATTAAATCTTTGGCTAGAGATCAAAATATGTCTAGGCAAACAATTCTGTACCAGGAAATGTGGAGTCTCACTAAAAGATTTTGTAGGAACATACTGGTTTTCATATGAAAAAATACATATTTCATGTTCGCAGTGTCCAAGTGACTCAATCCAAAGTCAGAAACTCCCATTTTGACAAACCTGACTGCTAGATCCCTTCTGCTGAGTGGAGATTTCAACACTGTCCTCAAAATCTGAAACATGGACATGAAATGTCCAGCTGCTGCTGACACTGGCAGTCAGAAAACACTTTGGGACATTCCTCTGGCAAGCAACTGGAGTTATGTCACACTGCTCTAGCCAGGATGCAATATCGTCTGTCACTTGTGAGTGCGTTGTCTTAACATCTGACTGGTACCTTTTACTGACAAGCCTCCGGTATTGGCATGTGGCCCTTTGACAGCAGGATGACAGAACTTCAACCAGAGCCAGGACTAGCAGATGACAGAGCAGTCCAACAAGTGAGGGTGTGGAAAACTGTCCCCAAGCTTTTGGGTTCACATTTCCCCTGGCAAATGGACGGTGGCTGTTGCTTCTTTGGTGACCAACAGAAAAAGGAAGGAAATACTTTGCCACGTTTCAGGTAAGGAAAGGTTATCTTCCTCCCACCACTTATGGATATGAAAAAGCTTATCAGACATTTTCTAGGCTGATGTTCTCTCTCTCTTCCTGGCTGAGGATACGTCTGCCAGCTCTTATGGGATGAAAGGCAAACAATCATTGCAGTCAGCTGCAGACTCTTTCCATTCCATCCTGGTTCACAAAGCCCTCCTGCTATCTGATGCCCCATGGAAATATCTACAAGCATCTACAGAATGGGTAACTGGTCTTGTGGCCGGAAGACAGACACATGGTCTGCCTGCTGCAGAAGAGGCCTTTACACCATGACACAGAGCTAGCCTTCCTGTGCATATAGCCAGACAGCTGGTGAATATGCAGCAAGCTCAGTGCTTCAGAAGCTCATCAAGTTTATTGCAGATGGGGAAGTCAAGTACAGCATGCATGCTCTCTACATCTGCTCACAGACCACTCCCTGCCCAAGTGAGAGGATCACTTAAGAAAGTTTCCACCTACATGGAGAACTGTGGCCAGAGCATCCTTACTGCTACTTTGCCTGCCCATTTTCCCAGGCATTGCTCAGATCAGGCAGCAAAGAGACACATGTCAAACTGTTCTCCTATTGTCAGTCTGTTCCTTGCTGCCATCTTTCCAAGGGCACCCTCCCAGCACTGGGTGAGATGTTAGCATGAGGTCCCTGAGAAGAAGAGAGGTCTGCTCCCCAGCTGAACTACTTCTTCTGTTTTGCAGTCTGCTCTTCAACCACATCCAAGCATGGATAGGGCCCTCATGAATTGCTCGTGAGCCTGCAAATGGTCTGTGAGAGACAGGCTGACAAGTGAGGTCCACCACATGAGCTTTGGTCTAGCTGGTCCCAGTGTGAGTGACACATCCCAGTGGAGCAGGGTGCCTTTAGTGCAGCTGATTGCACTTCCCTCCTTGGCTGCTTCATTTATCTACCTGGGTAGATACATCTCCTGCTTAACCACCATTTCTGTCTGGCACAGACATGAAAAGCTCCTGTTCTTAGAAGCAACTAGGAGTTGAACAAAGTATTTTTATATTCATTTTTATTAGCTTCTGTGCATGTTCCAGAATGAGCAGTCACAAGAAAATCAATAACAACAGGCCAAAATTGGGTCCTCTTCTGGGCAATTCAGTGGGGACCCTCTCTTGGGTTGAAAACAGATTAAAAACAGGGAAGTAATGCAGCAGTGTCACTACAGTAAATTTAAATATGCTTGCAGGTAGTTTTGCCTCAGATACCCCTGTCCCAGTGCAGCATACAGCACATATGAAAGCAGGTCAGAAAGCCAGCGAAAAAATTGTGTGTCCAGGAGAGATGTAATGGTTGGAAAGGCTGGCACTGTTTAATTTAAGAAAGGATGCAAAGGAAAGGGAAGAGAAGAAAACATCTGAAATGATAAACAGTACATGGAGCCTGATGCAACAGGCAAGATGTCATGGCTGACACTTGTGGGCAAAGAAGAGCAACCTGGAGCTTTGGCCAGTGGCCACTTTCTGTGGGGGGCCCCTTGCCTGCATCTGCTAGAGAGCAAGGGTGTCCAGGGGAGCCTGCATCACTGGCCCAGCAGTCATGCTAGGGCAAAGCATTCTTGTTCAGATACCAGCAGGTTTGAGGATAGTATGAATAAAATGCTGCTAATCACATCTGGTAAGTCACGGACAAAACATGCTGTGCCCAGACCAAGAGCAGGCTGAGGGTCACACCTGGGCTGAAGGGACACCCCAACCAGCAATGTGGCCTTCCAGAAGAACAGGGACGAGTCCTAGGGAAGGGAAACAAGAGGAAGAGGGGTAAAAAAAAAAAAAATAAAGAAGGAAAAAACCTGATACAGTGTACTGAGGTGAGGGCCAGCACAGGCGGGGTCTTGCAAACCTGGTACTTAGAGGCAAGACGTTTGAAGCAGGGAGCAGTAATTTCTGAAGAGTGGCTGCAGAGAGATGGGATGGTCTGATTACTGCTCTTTAGCCTAGGGCATCCCATCCCCTGCCTCCCTCCCCGCTGGCAAAGAGACCTGGGGGATTGCATGCTCCTTCAGGGGCAGAGGTGGAGATGGCCAGCAACGGGGTCCCCTGAGCCTGGGCAGGGAGCTGTGTGTAGGACTTAGCCAAGGTGGGACAGGATCAGTGACTTGCCCATCTGCTGTGGGAAGAGGGTGAGCTCAAGACCACAGCCTGCTGATTCATTACTCTGCTTTTCTGCTTTTCCTTTAATAAGGCTTTCTTTACCTTCAGGGTTCTTTGCTTATGAAAAAGGAAACTGTTTTCATCATGAACAGATAGACAATGTAATTTAGTTTGCTGGGATGCTATGGAGGGGGTTGAGCTGATGCTACTGAGTGTTTAAGAACCACTCTTTACCACCAGACAGTACGTGGCTGAAGTATTAAATGTAGAAAAAGTCAATTCACATTCTTATTTCTTTTTTCTCACAGTAGGCAAAGTTGAAAGATCTAAACTGCTAAAATAGGGTTCATTTTAAAACAGCATTTACAGCACTCGGTACTTCAAGATGTCATTCAAGAGCATGACAAGGGATTAGACAAGAAAACAAAGTTATTCATTCATAGTACAGGGTAATACTTGGTATCCCCCTGAATAATTTGGAACTAGCTATTCTCAGGGACAGGACATGGAACTGAAATAATACCAGAGGTGCTGTCTGCAAACGAGATGGGCTGTGTATATATAAAACACATCCCTGAGGCAGCAAACTGAGGGATAAATGTCCAAAGATGCACTGGCACGAAATAATACCCAGAAAAAGCAAAACTAAGTGTATGTCCAGCTCCTTGTAAATCTCTCTGTCAAAATTTACAACTCTCCGTACTCAAATACCAACTATAGCTGGGAAAACAAGTATCTCAAACTCATTTAATAGGAGACACAAGTGTCTCAGTTGCTTTCAAGTGGTCTGAAAATATTTGAAGATACTGATTTCCTGACGAACAGTTATTAGCCAGCTGCCAGTACCCCAAGCTAATATTCTCTAGTATCATCTTTTGTTGTGGCAAACCTTCCTTCAGTTCTCTTTTCTTTAATTGGATTAAGATTATGAGCCTCTTCCTTATTAAAGGAAAGCGTTACACAGCCAAAGATTGAATTACCTGCTAATGCATGCCTGAAGACATAAAACTTAGCAAAATATAGCTGGAAATTGTACTACTAATAGAACAAATTACTGTGGTCCTGCACCAGCTAATAAATTAAAAAAATTAAATTAACAAGCAACTGAATTAAAAAGGGAGCTTGGAATCCATTGCTATTTTTTTCCTTTGCAAATATTTTTACATTTAAAACATTATTTAGTATTAGCGTATATATTCTTTTATTATAAGCTCTTCAATGCAGAACACCTATTCCCTGTACATATATTCAGCAAATAAAATTCCATAACATTTCTCTTGCAAGAAAAATAAACAAAATAAGTATTGTAATTTCCCTTTTTTTTGACACAGCCCTATTTTTAATCCCCCTCTCCTTTTTCTAAATATTCTTTAATATTTTTTTTCCACTCTGTTTTGAAACTATCAGACATTTTGATTTTGAACTCTCTTGGAAGTGGAAGTAAAGTAGCAGCTATCTCACCTAAACTTCAGTGGAGGAACTTAAGGTGGTTCCAGGAACAGGAGGAGACATTGGGACACTACTGGCATGGTTGAAACAGTATCTGAGGGGGGACAGAAGGTACCTAGGGTATAGTCATGGGTATCTGAAAGGCTTTCAGCAATCGGTATCGTTTTGCTAGTTGAATGAATGTTTTAGTTGTCAGACTAAATCATGCAGAAAAGCCAGAAATGTTCAATAAATCTTTGTTCTTTGGGTGAAAAGAAGCTGAATGGCACACTCATGGCATATATTATTTATGAAGCACTTCTTAATCATAGTAACTAACCACAACTTTAAACAGCAGCTGCTCAAGTTCATACTATAGCTGGGTTGGAAAGGATCTCAAGGGGTCATGCAGCCTGTCCCTTAGCCCAAGAAGGGCTCAGCAATAGTAGTGCTGTTCTCAGCATATTTTCTCTAAAACCTTTTGAGGAAGAAGACCTGTTAGATGCCCAGGGCAGCCTACTCCAATGCTTCTCTGCTCTTACCAAGGCAAATGTTTTCTCACATCTAACTTGAATGGTTTTTGTTGCAACTTAAGCCTGTCTTCTTCTCTCATCTACCACATGCAGTCCAGTGCCTCCCTCCTCATAATCGCCTTATTTGGATTTTGAATTCACCTCCCCTTTTTATCCTTTTTTTAGACCAAGCAAACTAAATTAATTTAATCATTTTTCATAAAGATGCTTTCCTGAGCTCAGATTATTCTTATTTCGTTCCTCTAGCCCCTCTCCAAGCATGTCTCCACATTAGTGCAGACCAGTGCCCAGAAATGGACACAGTGTCCTTGTTGGGCCCTTATCAGCCCTGAGCAGAGTGGCAGGATTACTTTGTGTGTCTTGCAGGCTACAGCCTTGTTTATACATCTCAGCGTGGCACTTATCTTTTTTGGAACACCATGACATTGTTAACTTATGGTAGATCATCAGCTGAACACAAGGCAAAGTTGAACATGTTTATATCCACGAGGCCATGAAATCTCACAAGAAATTCTCATCTTCCAAAAGCTTTTCCCTCCCATTCAGCCCAAAGGTAGAACCTGCTAAACTTCATGTGATCAACCTGGATACCACAAGGAACTGGCATGCTCAAGCTCAGCTGTCTCCCAGGCTTTCAGGACCTTTTTACAGCAGAGAGCTGGGTAAGATTCCTGATCCTGGCCATGCCAACAGGGCTGTCCTAGATCCCAAAAGACCCTGGACTCCCACACAGCCTATTCAGCAGGGTTGTCCAACCTCTGTGAGGCCTGGATGTCCCATGCCCAGAACAGCCTGCAGGTGAGGTTGCCCCAGAGCTGCAATGTCGGGTGGTTTGGAGGAGCCAAGCTGCTCATCCACCCCTTGGGGCCTGTTGGGCATGAAGCAAAAGCTTGTGGGAACTCCAGATGCATTTCAGCAAAGCACTGCCCTACCAGGAAACTTCCACAGAGCTTCTTGCTTTTGACAAATCGCTGTTTTCTGCTAAAATGCTGCTTTGTCAGAAAATGCTCAAGCACTCCCTCTTCTGCTTTTGCTTGTTGAAGTTTCAAAGTTTCTACACCTTTCTAGAAGGTCCAGCAGAGCTCAGTCAGGAGCTGTGCATCTGATAAATTAATTACTGGCTGAAGAGATATACCTTGTTTAATGCAGGTGCCAGAATAATTCATTAGGGGTTTTTTGTGGCTTTTAAATCTGGGATTCATTAAGCCTCACTTTAACAGACAGCTGTAATTCGTTAAAGGGACAGAAACTCCTCAGCAGATATCTCTTATTAATGCAAGGCATACAGTTAGATCATGGTAAGGTTGAAGTCACGAGCAACACACTTGCCTTCAACAGATAAGGAAGAGGTCCAAGTAGAACAGAAATCAGAGAGGATATATGTGGTCAACTTTGTGCCCAATTTCATTTCTAAAGAGAGCTAAAGGAGGGGACTTCTGTGGGATGGACAATGGACATAGGACACAAGTCTTCATAGTTCTGAGACCAGACAAGACTTCTAGTGCTGAGGTACCATGACAATATGTGAAAGTGTAAATTGTTCACATATGTCACCAGAGCAGGCATTAGCTCAGCCTTCTTGCATCTCTTTGGTCAAGATGAGGGACAAGCGCATCAAAGATGTAATCAAAACCAGACTGCTAGTGTGCTCAAAGAAAGGAGCTGTGTTTGAACTTTGTCTGTGGAATTAAACTGTTCTGTCTTTAAAGAAGGAAAGTGTCAAATGAAAATTACTATAAAGCACTTATTGCCAATGCCAAAAAGACAATTCTTACACACGACACTCCCCAAAATAGGGAGATTTTTGTCTGGACAAATAGCATGGTTGGGAAATGGAATCTCAGCCTTGGAAAAGTTTGGAAAGTTCAGAGACAAGAGGAGTGTAGAGCAAAATTCAGATCTAGAATAATGACTGTTTTAAAAACACTACCCATACACTTGGTTTTGAACTAAATACAAAACGTGAATGCTAGAGTTTTTACTGAGAATGAGACTTTACAAAATCATCAAGACCATCCAGGATCTCCAGGACACTATTTCCATGCCCTGCTATTAGCTCAAGGGGGTGCTACTTGTTATAGATGGAATTTTGCTGGCAGGAATCAGGATGCTAGTATTGTACTACGCTATAGAAAATATGTTAAAAAAAGATATATTACAGTCACACTTGGCACTGGAAAAGCTAAGAGGAGGCAAAAAATACTGCATACAAATTAGGCATGGTACTGAAGAAGCTGGTGAAGCTCGAAAATAACAAGACTTGGCCAGTTCAAATGAAGAAAGCCATATTCTTAGCACTGGGGGGAATAGTCCGCAGAAGGAAAAGTAGGCCTAAGAATGTGTTTAAGTTGGCCATGAAAAACTTAAGCACTTGTCCTAGAGTAACATTCCCAATTCTCCAAGATAAACTAAACATTAAAAAAAAATAGTAAACCAGGCAATTGTATCACATTTAATTCTGCTACATCTGATATGCCCAACATTAAGTTCGTCAGTGAGTTACCATTTAAGTTTCTAGAATTTTCATACCTATAACATTATTTTCATATAGCACTCATATCATCAGGTTTTTTTACACCTAAGATCATGTACGGGTGTCCAAATAATAAAGAGCCTGCTATGAAAGAGTGTGGAGAGACACCCTGATCCGTATTTAGCACTATGAAATACCCGAGTGGCAGAAATATGCCTAGGGTAGCACTGCTGATATTCTGCTCAATATAGCAACTTGAGAACAAGGAAGCTTAACTGTTAGAGGCTGATGTCCAAGCCTCTGGGGAATTGCAGATACGGAAAAAGAAGCCAGGACTAACCAGAACACTTTGTTTCAAGGAATCTCAAAGAAATTTGGTGGTAGCAACAGCAGTCAAAAGAGCATCAGCTTCTGGCTTTTGCACAACCAGGTAAAAATCCAAACCTGCCCACAGGCAGGATTTACCATGTCTGGATTTAATGTGGGATTATGAGGCCTCTGATCTCCCTCCCACTTCAGCACTGGCTCATAAAGTGCGCACGATCACATGCCAAGCAATGTAGCTGGGATTGCATGGCTTTACAGCAACCATCTTTTAATCAGGACTGTACCTGACTTTGGGATTCACATAACACTTTTCAGGTGACTTGCATCAGTATCATATTCAAAATCCTTGATCAGTGTGATTTCAGTCCTGGGAACTGATATCCCTTTGTGGAAATAATTCTGTGTTTGCTGATAGTGGGAAGCAAAAAACAGAAACAGAAGTAGTAATAGAAAATACCTTAGAGACTCATTGAATGCACTCAGCCAACATCATTAGCAGACACAGGGATGCGTCAGCAGACACAGAGCTGGAAGTGGTTTCTGAGTAGTGAGTGCTTGGTGGAAATCTACATGGAGGGCAACCTACATCTTTGGAGCCATTTCTACACAGGCATGGCTGTAAACTAGCCTGAGAAGCAGCTCTAGGGCCTTATAGGCACGACTGTTTTTATTCGTCTGAAGGGTAAGAGTTTTCTGCAATAAGAGCTAAAGCTCATTTCTACAAGACGTATCACAAAGCTCTGAAATAAATACCAGAAGGGAGTAAGACAATTTTGCAACTTCACAACTTTCCACTCCTGTGCCTTCTTCAGTACAAGTGCAGCAAAAGTGCATGTGTGTATACATAAAAGGGAGTACTGAAATGCATGAGGTTCTCAAGGCATCCCACCAAGCAAAGCATTCTGCTGTGCCCCCAGCGCTCACTGGGAAATGACTAGACAAGAAACAACATGTGACAAATTCATTAGATTGCTTAATAAACTGCTATGAAATGCTAAGGAGCTACAGCACTGCACAGGAGCCGTGGCAGAACAGCGGGGCTTGGAGGGATTTCCAAGTCCTAGGGAGTTCCAGAAGCACAGCAGCCCACCTGCAGCCTTTTGGGAAGTCACCATAAACCAACCAGTTATTGACTACCCTAATTTATGTTGGGAGCTGCACTGGACCCCGAGCAATCTCAGATTTAGAGAATATAGGTACCAGGGAAACCATCTGGTCTACATCTTAAAGCTGTCTTGTTTTGCCTCTCTACGTTCCAGACTCTGACCTTCTCTTTCTGTGTCATGGTTTACTAACTTGGTTGTTTCCTACCCCTCCTGTTAAAAGCCTACCATCTCATAAGTTGTTTAAAGTGGGTGAAAAGATGCCTTAGATATAATACCAGCCGAAGGCTCCTCAGTGGTTTCAACGATTTTTGTCTTCATGTACAGGGGAGATTGGGACCCTTAAAAGTTGCAATAAAATAGAAGGTTTGAAATTGGTTTCCCTAACTTTCCTTGAAAGTCCCACCAACCATGCTCACGAGTGTGCATTCCAGTGACAGCTATTTTACCCCAACCTTTATTTTTGGGAAGTGACTAGACCCTCCTGGACAGATGAAGAAAGCAAGCCTGTGGGGTGCTCTGCAGAATGAAGACACTACATACTTGTGGGATGGTGCACATGGCACTAGAATGTTGTTTGCAAAATTTGATTAGTTCCAACTTTTGCCTGCAGGTGAAACAGCCAGGCATTCAACCTGTGTGCCTTTCACCACAGCTATATATAATATGCTGCATCTCAAGCAAGCCTTTCCTCCTACATCCAATGCAGAAGCTTTGCCAGCAAGCGTCACCCAACTGAATTGCTCTTAATTCCTAATTTGCAGGATTAACAGCTTCTCCGGGGCTGGCCTTAGAAGATACAGAAGTGTTAATGGGTGCTGTGTTCACAGCCCACAGAAGTCAAATCCACCACTACTCTACAGAACAACCCTGCACAGGTAACTGGGAAGTTTCTCCATCATTCCCAGCTCCTAATCTATCTTGTTCCTTTCTCACGAGAAATATCTCCGGGGTTGACAAGACGGCTCAATCCCCTTAGTACAGTCCTCCTTCCTTGCTAGGCATGCCCATAAAATAATATGGCTGTGTTATGCTCTTTGCATCCGTGCATTTTTTTAAGGTGCACTTCTCTACAAGCAAATGAAAAGATGCTTCAGCTCAATTCTTCAATACCAATAAATGCCAATCCAAGAACATAATTTATGAAACTGTGCCACTTTAGTCTGTCTTGGAAAGAATAAGAAGGAAGTATCCTTGTTATCAGCCCCTGGATGTTCTAGTTCCTACATTTGTCTTTAATTTTTCTCTCTCTTTCTTCTGTTTAGAAAATAACAGGTTAGAAGGACTGGTCACCAGGATCAGGCCATTTTAAACTGTTTTCTTTCTGTGTTACGTTGTGAGGCAGGAAAGAAAGGGTGAGCGGTGGGGGAGATGCCAAAGTAGTTGGTCATTTGTAAGTAGTTAAAATTACACAATTTAGTGCAGTGTTATTCACAAGAGATGTCACACTTTCTGGTTGGCCAGCGTAAGATCTGGTAGTCAGCAAGCCGAAAGGTCAGGGAACATGAAATAACAGAATAAGAACACTAGAATAAGGAAAAGCATAATTATCTTTCTGTATTTCTCTGAGTTAATCAACCAGCTTTTCATCATTCTTTTACAAAATACAGGAGCAAATAAGCTCAGATCATGTAAATAAACATGAGAAGAATCTGGGTTGTATCAGCAAAATTCTTCTTTCCAAAACCTTCTGTGGTATATCGGTATTAGGTGCAACCCACTAGAAAAGTCAATCTGTCTGTGAAGTGCAGCTTTTAAATAAACTAGGGTAACAGATTTCTGATAACACCTTGGTATGGTTTTGTTGAAAGTGATGTTTTCCCAGAGCTGGCGTGGGGAAGGATCTTTGACATGATACCTGCTGCTTCTGCCTGCCTGCCTGCCTGGGCAGCCTTATGGCAATCACTTTCTTTGTCTGGGACTTGGCTTCCCAAATCATAATAGTGGCCCAACATAATTTCAGAAATGTATTGCAACTGTGCTTCACCCATGTCAACAGATGTCAAACTGAGTATCAGCCGAATCAAGGCTGATTCAGGATTTCCCTAGCAAAAAAATAAAATAAAATACAGATTTGAGAGTTGAACATTTTTTCCAATTTAACTTGGTCAAATTGCTTACAAGGAAAAAATATATTTTGCTTAGTAATTTCCTTTAACTTTACTTGATTTTTTTTTTTAAAACTTCTGCGTCTAAAGCAAAACACTTTATTTGATCCCATTTTTTCCCTGCAGAATCCATTAGTGAACAAAACAATAAGGACAACTGTAATCCTGAGCCAATTTCAACATAAATACAATTCAGAAAAAACACTTAAGTATGTGCTCAGCTTTAGTGAGACTTGACTTTAATGACATTTAGTAGATTCTAAAAGCTTAGCATGGACTTTAGTGGTTTGCTGAACCAGAGACTAAAGTAGCCCCTGGCTGGCTGTTCCATTCTCATTTATACTACTATTAAAAACAAATAAACACTTTCTTTGTGTTGGATGGTTTATTTTTACATTAAGTCCAGCATGATTTATTAATAAATCTTTATGGGGTTTTTGTGGTGTTTTTTTCTACTCTTTCTTCTACATTTCTAGTTCTCTATAGTCCCAGGATGTCTTTTTTTCCTATTTTTTCCATTGGTTATTTTGTCTTCTTTATGATTTTCTGAACAGAGTCATTACTGTTCCTTCTCTAGCTTTCTTCTCTCTCCTCCTTTCATTCTAATACCAAAATACTCTTTCCTATTTTTGTATTTCTTTTGCCTGCATACTATGTGTAACCTCTTCCTGTTAAAGAAGGCAGGGGTGAATAGGGTCCCCAGAAAAGGAAAATAGTTTCAATGTAAAGGGAGTCTCAGTAAGCTCATCAGAAATGTTGGACTCGACCAAGGACAGAAATTTCACTGAACCCATAAAAACACTAAACATAGACCAGTGGAAAGCAGAGAAGAAGATCAAGAGTAGAAATGCAGGTGTGAGGGAGGTAACCGGCACAGAGAGGCACATGTCTCAATCTAATCCTACAGGGAGAGAAAGCGGGTTTTGCTGACTCTTCCTTGCAGAGCTGGCTTGTGCTAGCATGTCTCATGGGGACAGAGCACAGGGTGGAATACAAACTGTACGCTATACACTGACCCCTGAATAGGAACAGTGACCCTTATCTGCCTATGAAATGCACTGGAAGATCAATGTGATATGCAAGGACTTGTTTATCAGTTATGATTATTTATATTTTTCACCTAAGAAATGCTGGCTGGGCCCGTGGGCCTGCATTTTCCTGCTAAAGATGTCAGTAAGATGATACCACAGACCCATGACATAGAGCCAGTACTGGCAAGTGGCGATATCAAAGCAGCAACGTGCAAGCACCCAGCATAGCTCTCCCCTATTGCTCCACCTGCCCTCTTCAGGGATGCACCATATAATTTACAAGTTTGTATGAAGCAAACTTTCCATGATTATTTGTAAAAGATGGGAAGGACAAGAATAAGCATTTTTTCAATAATGCCACTTAGATTCTTTACAGGATTCATTTTGAACCCTACAGATGCATGTTTTCTGTCCTTTGGCCTGCTTAGGAGCCTGGTTGACAGAGTCCTTTGGGAGGCAGTCCTGAAGGGCAAAGGGGTCCAGGAAGGCTGGACACTCCTCAAGAAAGAAATCTTAAAGGTGCAGGAGCAGGCCATCCCCATGTGCCAAAAGACAAGCCGGGGAAGAAGACCAGCCTGGCTGAACAGAGAGCTTTGGCTGGAACTTGGGAAAAAAAGGAGTGTTTACGAGCTTTGGAAGACAGGGGCAGGCCACTCAGGAGGACTACAAGGACGTTGTGAGGCTATGCAGGGAAAAAATCAGAAGGGCCAAAGCCCAGCTAGAACTTAATCTGGCCGCTGCCGTAAAAGACAATAAAAAATGTTTCTACAAATACATTAGCCAGAAGAGGAGGGCCAAAGAGAATCTCCATCCTTTACTGGATGCGGGAGAAAACATGGTGACAAAGGATGAGGAAAAGGCTGAGGTATTTAATGCCTTCTTTGCCTCAGTCTGTAGTAGTAAGACGAGTTGTTCTCTGGGTACTCATCCTCGTGAGCTGGAGGACAGGGACGGGGAGCAGAGTGAAGCCCCCATAATCCATGGGGAAATGGTTAGAGACCTGCTATGCCACTTAGACATGCATAAGTCTATGGGGCCAGATGGGATCCACCCAAGGGCACTGAGAGAGCTGGCCGAAGTGCTCACCAAGCCACTTTCCATCATTTATCAGCAGTCCTGGCTAACCAGGGAGGTCTCAGGTGACTGGAAATTAGCAAATGTGACGCCCACCTACAAGAAAGGGTGGAAGGAGAATCCGTGAAATTACAGGCATGTCAGTCTGACCTCGGTGCCAGGGAAGGCGATGGAGCAGATTGCCTTGAGTGCTATCATGGGGCACGTACAGGACAACCAGGCAATCAGGCCCAGTCAGCATGAGTTTATGAAAGGCAGGTCCTGCTTGACTAACCTGATCTCCTTCTATGACAAGATGACCCGCTCACTGGATGAGGGAAAGGCTGTGCATGTTGTCTGCCTGAACTTTAGTAAAGCCTTTTACACAGTCTCCCACAGCATTCTCCTGGAGAAACTGGCTGCTCATGGCTTGGATGGGCATACACTTCGGTGCGTAAAATACTGGCTGGATGGCCGGGCCCAAAGAGTTGTCGTGAATGGAGTTAAATCCAGCTGGCGGCCGGTCACAAGTGGTGCTCCCCAGGGCTCGGTATTGGGACCAGTTCTCTTCAATATCTTTATCAATGATCTGGACGAGGGGATCCAGTGCACCCTCAGGAAGAGGGTGCAGACGACACCAAGTTGGGTGGGAGTGTTGATCTGCTTGAAGGTAGGAATCCTCTGCACAGGGATCTGGACAGGCTGGATCAATGGGCTGAGGCCAACTGTATGAGGTTCAACAAGGCCAAGTGTTGGGTCCTGCCCTTGGGTCACAACAACCCCATGCACCACT
Organism: Nyctibius grandis; assembly: GCF_013368605.1. Taxonomy (NCBI): domain Eukaryota; kingdom Metazoa; phylum Chordata; class Aves; order Nyctibiiformes; family Nyctibiidae; genus Nyctibius; species Nyctibius grandis. Next base: position 91,061,244 of record NC_090662.1, read on the forward strand.
ACAGGCTTGGGGAAGAGAGGCTGGAAAGCTGCCTGTCGGAAAAGGACCTGGGGGTGTTGATCAATGGCCGGCTGAATACGAGCCAGCAGTGTGCACAGATGGCCAAGAAGGCCAACAGCATCCTGGCTTGTATCAGAAAAAGTGTGGCCAGCAGGACTAGGGATGTGACCGTCCCCCTGTACCCCGCACTGGTGAGGCCACACCTTGAATACTGTGTTCAGTTTTGGGCTCTTCACTACAAGAAAGAGATTGAGGTGCTGGAGAGAGTCCAAAGGAGGGCAACAAAGCTGGTGAAGGGTCTGGAGAACAAGTCTGATGAGGAGCAGCTGAGGGAACTGGGGTTGTTTAGCCTGGAGAAAAGGAGGCTGAGGGGAGACCTTATCGCTCTCTACAACTACCTGAAAGGAGGTTGTAGCCAGGTGAGTGTTGATCTCTTCTCCCAAGTAGCAAGTGACAGAACAAGAGGAAACGGCCTCAAGTTGCACCAGGGGAGGTTTAGATTGGATATTAGGAAAAATTTCTTCACTGAAAGGGTTATCAAGCAGTGGAACAGGCTGCCCAGGGAAGTGGTGGAGTCACCATCCCTGGAGGTATTTAAAAGATGAGTAGATGTGATGCTTAGAAATATTGTTTAGTGGTTGACTTGGTAGTGTTAGGTTAATGGTTGGACTCAATGATCTTAAGGGTCTTTTCCAACCAAAATGATTCTGTGATTCTGTAATGTATGAGGATGATGGAAATTGCCATCTAGATACAAATCAGCAGTCCATTTGGTATCAGAGCCTGCCTCTAGCAGTACCCAGTGATACCTGCATCAAAAATGCTAGGCAATTATAGCACTAGTGTCTTACAAGGAACATTTCTAGCTCCACTAGTTAGCAGTTGGTTAATGGCCTAAGCAAGTAGTTTTGTGAAAAACAGCCCTAATTTTGTAAAAGTCAACCCTAGAATAAAATAATCAACACCTTAACTTTTTTCAAGCTCATTTCTCTCCACAACTGAGACACACACATTCCTGTGAACAAAATATATATCCCTGAGTGATATTCCCCTATTGGAAATTCCCTGTCACTCTCCCCAGTTGATACAACCACCTAAGATATCTCAATTTTTATTGCACCACTACTGGAGGTCATCAGGAGCTCCAAAGAGTCATCAAAATAGATCTTGAGCCTTCACCTTAGCTTTTTCCTGCAAATTCTGGCAGTTTAGCTCAAACTGCTGTGAAGACAAGATTAACCAAATCAGCTAGATTTGGCACCAAAGCAGGTCAGGAGCATGGTTCTTCCTGGGTAGACTGCCCAGGTGAAGCGCATGCTGATGAAAGAATAACACCTCAAACTGCTGCAGCTAGATCCAGAAGATGATGTCCAATAATGCTCAAGCGTGGGCTTCCTTTGACTATATTTATGTCAACAGATCTATTACCACTCTTTTAAACCAGAAAAAGGCTAGGAATTGCATCTTTCTCACTTCTAGATTTACTTAGCTGGTAAATTCAGTATTGCATCTGATTCTGCTATCATATTCTGCAAGAAGTTTCATATGATTTAGCTGGTAACTAAGGTATTGCTCAGTGTGAGTAAAGGCAGCAGAACTGAGGTGAAGGCAGGGACAAGGAAAGCTATTCAGATTCTAAAATAATCTATATTCAGAGCAAAGCACTTCATTCTTTTCATTGTACAAAAATAAAACTACACGTGTTATTTTCCTTCAGCACACAAAAACTGACGTGCTTAAAACAGTATGTGACAGAAAATTATCACCCTTTCTGTTAGAGCTCCTCTCTGAAATAAAGCAGGAGATCCCAGGCTTGTCTTTTTGAGCCTAGTTGCTAGGCTTTGTATTCTTTGTCTTTCTAAATGGAGCCTTTTTTCCCTCCTTGTTTTAGACACGACATAATTCTTTCCAGTTCATAATTTAAGAACCATTAGTGAGAGCTACCAGAGCTTCAGGGCAGGAGAGATGACCCCTTCCCCTCCATCATTTCTATATCCAGCACAAAGAGTTCCCAGCAGCTTGGGAATAGAAGCAAATATGGGGTTTGTGTCATGGAAAGAGTTGAAGAGCGCCCTGCTTTACTGCACAAGCTGGCACGGTACGGGCGACTTGAAGGCCCTCAGCTGGAAAGGGAGCCTGGCTGCTGGAGTACTGGTTGTCCCCCAGCAGAGCGGGGTCGCCCGGGAGCACTACAGACCTGGGGGCAGGTGGTGGCAGGCAGGGAGCTCTTGACCAGCAAGGAAAAAACTAGTATCAGAGCCACTGGAAGATACATGAAGGCTTTCGCAGTCTTCACAGCCCTTTTTGCCATGCTGTCCAGCAATTGGAAGAGACTGTGGCCACTCACTTCCTCTGTGCATCCCTAAGAAACACAGCCATGTTATCTGACCAGTGTGGCAACCCCTCATTAACGCAGCACTTTTTAAAATAATATTTTTAAATTTACCACCCCCCCCCCTTTCTGAAGGTGATCTTTCTGGAACAGAAAAACACCCGGGGTCACACTCCGGTGAGCCCCAGCCACCTCACCTGCCTGCCAACTCTACAGCTATATGCGCTTCATCTCCGGGACGACGGTGTGACTTTTGGAGGCTCCATGCCTCATTTAGCCCTGGTAATGGCCTAATTGGGTTGGAAAAATGCAGGAGCAGGAGCGTGATAAAAACCAGCTCTGCTGTGCTTATTTAAGCAAGTGGAAAAAGAAAAGAGAAGAACAGAAAAGAAAAAAACCCACCACATTTTCTATCTTGACTAGATATTTACGTGTGTATCTTTGTTTATAACAGGGCATTATGCTGACTGGTTGTGCTGCTATCAGGATTAATGTGGCAAATGAACCAATGACAGGAGAGGGCCAGACCTGGATGCGCGTTTCACCTCCAGTAACGTTTTCCATGGAAGTCAGCCCAGTGTCCACAGGGCTTCACTCCATCCCAACATGGTTCTCAGCAGGGGCAGAGTTAATAGGTGCTTTCGTTAGCTATGTGGGAGGGGAAACAAGGAAAGGTGAGTGACTATCCCAGGTACGGGAATGGAAGGAGCCCTTTGCCAGGTCGTGCCATTAACCAAATGTTTGTTCACCATTTCTTAGCCATGCTTTCCTCTCTCCTGGGAGCATTTTTGTCCCTACCAAATGAAAAGCATCCTGCCCTCTCTAGAGCTGCTCCTGTAATTTTTTCTGGCAGCCTATAAACCCCCCAAAGAAAGAAATGCTCTCTCTGCCCACAGGAAATCTCAGGAGAAGAACTGGAGGGAGGCAAGACAGACCTTTTTTAAATTCCAAAAGGTGAGGCACCTCTTCATTTAGGGATCTGTTCTCCAACAATGACACAAGTGCAAGACCAGGGGATGAACCAGATCCCCTTTCACCAAAAGAAAAACCCAAAGTGTACTTTATAGTAGAAAGGACAGCCCCAATAGAGTTGGGGCTGTTCAGCCTGGAGAAGAGAAGCCTCCGGGGAGACCTTCTAGCAGCGTTCCAGTACCTGAAGGGGGGCCTACAGGAAAGCTGAAGAGGGACTTTTTACAAGGGCATGTTGTGACAGAACAAGGGGCAATGGTTTTAAACTGAAAGAGGGGAGATTTAGATTAGATATTAGGAAGAAATTCTTTACTGTGAGGGTGGTGAGACACTGGAACAGGCTGCCCAGAGAAGCTGTGGATGCCCCCTCCCTGGAAGTGTTGAAAGCCAGGTTGGATGGGGCTTTGAGCAACCTGGTCTAGTGGAAGGTGTCCCTGCCCGTGGCAGGGGGGTTGGAACTAGGTGATCTCTAAGGTCCCTTCCAACCCAAACCATTCTATGATTCTATGATCCTTTTTTCATGCGCTTTCATCATCCCCAACAAGACCGCAGGTATTTAACTGAATTTCTTCCTCCCTTTTCTCTTTGAGGGGAAGCCCTATAATATCTCAGAGTGGAGCCTTCTTAAGCTGGAGCCAAGACTGCTCATACAGTATTGAAGTTATAGAAGTGAGCATGAAAGCTATCCTTGCCACTGTGTAAAGGACAACCTATATCCATTTTAGCTCTCTGCCTTGGGGACTGGTACCAAATATACTACCCTGTGCTTTGTTCGGTCTAGCATTAAAACTTCCAAGAATAGATATTTGGCTGATAAAAATTCCAGGCGACCCTGCTATAAATCAGAACACATCTTCATTGGTGACATTTTTAAAATCTGATTGGGTTTTGGTGCTCTTATTTACAGCACAGCCCTATAAGCATATCCACTCGCACAACAGCAGAGGCAGCAAACAGCACGGAACCAGCACAAGTAGCCAGTGGGAGGAAAAAAAAAAATCAAGGATTTTCAGGCAACTCCTCATGCTTCCTTTGGGAATCTCACTGGAATTGTTCCTAAGACTTTTTACTCACATTTCCTGTCTGCTTATTACAGTTTCCTTGCTAACGTGAAATAAACTGTGTCGTGGGGGATGTGCTCTTGTTATGAGCACGTGCTGTACCTGTCCAGTGGCCAGTAACAAAATGACGGTTAAGTTTCCCGGGGTTCTACTGGTAACACAAAAGTTTCACTGTGGAAACTTGAACAGCTCAGTCACAGACTTGTTTCTGATGGACTAGAAGTTTTAAGTGCTTGCCTCGAACTGGCAATTGCCTAGGTACCAATGCTGGTGATGTGGTTACAATTACAATACGCAAGCAGAATGTAGCATCAACCAGTAAGAGAGGACTGGTTCTACAATGTAGACTTGGAGCTTGAAGCAGGACAAACTGTGAAAGTTTAGAAAAATTGTCAATCAAGGAAGCACTAATAGTTAACAGAGGTAAAGAGGCAAAAAAGATATTTTTATAAGTACTAGAAAAAGCTTGAGACTGGCCATGAGCCCACTGCTAGATGTGGGTGATAAAACTGTAAATGACAATCCAAAAAAGGCGGAAATAGGCAATAAACATTTTGTCCTTTGCACATTGTTTTGTCCTTGGAATGAAGCTGGAGAATTTATCATCCCATATTACATCAGCACAACAAAATTCACTGTAGGTAATAAAAGGAGATGTGAGACGAGGTCTGCTAAAATTAAATGTTTTCAAATCAACAGGCCTGGAGCCTTACATAAACTCAATGAGGAGTTCTCCGAACCACTAGTGTTGATACTGAACAACTCATGGAAAACTGGGAAAATTCCAAAGGGTCAGAGAACTGCAAGTGAATCTGGGTATTAAATAACTACTAAAGAAGGAAGGCCCAGGAAATTATAGGCACCGTACCCCGATATCAATTTGGATACAATAATGAAATTGGTTTATTCAGCATTCTTTCTGAAAATAAATAATCTTGTCAAAAAAAACCCCAGTTCCTTTTATGAGAAGCTGACTTGATAAAGGCAACTATATACAGTACAACATGGACTTCTCCAAGGCATACGACCATACAAATTTAAAAACTGCAATTAATAGGGATTCAAAACTAGTTTATTGAGAGATCTCAAAGATTTTATTAAAGGGATGATATAATTGCTAAACAGATCACTCGGAGATAAATCTCATTCTGAACCTATTCAGTATTTTTGAATCAGTCCTCTAGGTACTGAAATTAAACTATGTTTGTTAAAACTGAGAAGAACACAAAAGCTAGCAGTGAGGAAGACAGTTTTCATGTATAAATGATCACTAATGTTGGAATATACAAAACTACAACTCTCCCCTAGGGACCAGTAGTTTTCTGTATTGTGCTCAACGTACTCATCTTTCTGGTAGCTCTGCATTGAGATGAACTCTACAACCAAATCTCATGTTTCAACACTTCTGTTGACAGCCTGCAGGAGGCAGAGGACAGTTCTTTTTTCTGATGCCCAATTTACCCGCACACTCTAGGATACTTGAGGGAAGACAAAGCTTCACTGATTGGCAGCAGCTAGACTGCAACCCTAAAAATGTTGCGCCAGTGTCCTGCTAGGACACAAAGGATTTTTTTTTTCTGAAGTGTATGTGTTGGTCTATCTTGCTTACATGCTGAGGGTCAAATTTGAAGTCAGATACGGAATTAGGAAGGAATTTTCCATCCCACGAAGACTGGCGAGAATCCCAAGTGCAGCTAACTCACTGTTTCTCTTCTTATCTCCCTAGACTTGCGCAGGGAGATGCAAATAACAAACTTAAACCCAGAGATTTGACAGATTTACAAGAACATAAAAACAAAAAGACACATTTCTTCAGGGCATGCAATCACTGTATGGCTCAAAAAGGCTTGTTTATTCTCAGTAAATGTGGGGCAAAAGACATCCACAGTATCTGGATATAGGAAGGGCATGTGTGATGTAAGTCTCCTGACAGTTTTACTGCAAGCTCCTCAGGGCATAACACAAGCTTCATGTTTCATTTTTGAAAGCCAACATGTGTATAGAGTGTGTGTCCTGGTTTCATTGAGATTTGGTTAGAGTTTGTGGCCAGCCATGGTGATCAAGGCCCTTAGCAGCTAAATCCAGGGCATCTGACCCAGGCTGGCCCACAGGTGTATTCTGTATCATTGACATCAAGTTCACTATAAAAGGGAGGGCTTGCAGGGAAGAGGTGGGGCTCTTTCTGCTTTCCTTGCTTCTCTTCCTTTCTCCCTCTTTGGGATTCCTGGAGCAATTGCCAGTGCTCTGTGGATAAGTATACTCTTGTCTGTTCTGTGTTGTCATTTATATTGATTTCTTTATTTCATTAAATCTAGTTAACTTCAACTACAAGTCTCCCTCCTCTTGCTAATTCCCTTCCTCATTTGGGGAAGGGACATTGGGTGAGGGGAAAAACTGCTATTGTTTAGCCCTGGATGCAGGCTAAACGAAGACAGTGTGCTACAGATGTGTCACTGTCACAAAATGAGAACAGCGTGACACTGAGTTCTGCAGATTTTTGCAGAACGAAAAGTTCCTCAGCTTTGGTTGTTGAAGAATTAGCTCACTTCTCAGCAGACCTGTCGCGTTTCATCTGTTTAGGCAGTCCTCTCAGAGCATCTAAAAAAATTACCAGAAAAACAGCTAAGAACGTTGCCACTGGTTATCACTGCTGTAACTACTTCTGGTGTTGACATATCAACTTACTGACAAGGGAAGTGTTTCCTATAGTGTCAGCACAGTAAAAGTTGAAGTCTAGGTCACATGTATACTTGTCTCGAGCATAAACAAAAAAACCCTGATAAGTTCCAGATCCAGAGTCCTTTTCCTGTGGGTGCTACTGTAGTGAACCCGAACAAGCCTGGCTTGATGTTCAGATAGCAGGCTAAACCTGCAGCGTTAGCAGTGGTGTGATACTTTGTTTTGACTTACAAACTGAAAAGAGCAAAGACAAAGCCTCAAAAGGAGAATAAATATAGTCGAGCAAGAGGTCATTTCGTTGATAGCTCACTTTTATGAGAGCTACCCACACTTAAACAGGAAGTGCAAACACTGCACCTGAAAACTCATTCTCAAACCCTCTTGAGGCTTCTCACTGAAGTGATGTCCTATTTTCTCCTCTTTTTGACTGCACAGGTTCAATACTCAAAATGCGCCCTTGCTAAGCCCACATCTACCAGATCTGCAGCCAGCTAAAAGAGCTAATATGATACAAAATGAAAGGGAATACTCTTAAAATTAATCTATCAATGGAAAAAATGGTCATATTATCTCCCTTCCCGTTATTGGAAAGACAGATCTAAGGTGTACCACAGAAATGCACTTGAGCAAATCTGGATTTCTGTAAACTAGAAAACTCTGTCAAACTACTAGACAGGCAGTGAAAAAGTATCACAACAGTCAAGGCAACAAACACCTAGAAAGTGACTGGGAGCAGCAAATTTCAATCAAATTGTTCAACCTGGGTTTTTTTGTTTGTTTATTTTATTCGATTATGTCTGATAACATTGTTAAAGAGCCTTGCTAAAGACTGGGCACAATCACCTTTTCAAATTCTAAAATGTCAAGGCTGACTGCTCCTAATCCTTCAGAAGACAGCATATTCATCTCTCTTGCTATTTGCAAAGCTGAAGGAAACAATTTCAAACAAAACAAAGCACCCCTCTATTGGTCCTTCTGCAAGGAAGCAAGGAGAGCACAAAACTAACATTTTGTAACCTCTTTCTGAGCTCAACCATTAGCAACAAAAACATCACTAAGAAAACAGTAGTAGGAGGTACTCCAGTAAAGAACGACATCAGTAAGATTTCGACTGCTCACTGTATATGCCTTATTTCTTGCCAGCTTCATCTCTTGCGCAGTCATTTACTTCTTGTGCGATGCTGAACACAGTGAAGGAAGTCTCTGCTTCCCTAGCCAGTAAATAGAGAGAGAACAATTAGCTTTGACCTCTTCTGTGGAGGATGGAGGATGTTGATACTGAATCATTGTCCCTCAGCGAAATAAAAGAACAGAATATTATTATATATAAAATTATGATAATGATACTGCACACTCCTCTCATAGCTTCTCTCCAAGGATGCAAGACTTCCTAACAAACATTAAATTAAGCCTTGCCACCATACTCTTGGAAGACAAATGGTTCTTCACTACAATTTGCAAGGGGGAGAATATAATGAACAGCTAATGCTTATACACCTAATTTAAAAAAATGCTTTCAGGATTTTATTTGTAAATGTTTATTTAATTTCCCAAAAGTGAAATCAGGAAAAGTATACTATTTCATGACAGCCTCTCTCCACCCCTTCAGCTCTTTGAAGCTTTGAAACATCGAGCCTGTAAATTCAATTGCTGTGTCTGGAGGCTCAGCAATAATAGCTCTGTCTGGAACATCAGTATCAAGGGACAGTAAGTGTCTTCAGAGTTTAGAGGAAGCCAGCAAAGGGCTTTCTGGAGAGACAGAAAAGATTTCTATTATTTGTTTTAGAGAAAGATTAGTAAGAGGGGAATATTATAGAAGCATGTTATTTTGATTATCAGCATCCCATTAAGAGCACCAAAATTTATGTACAGACACAGAAAAGAAAATGGATCCACACCTCTATATAACTTGCCTGGGTTCTCTCTCCAGCAGAAATCATCACTGGTCATTTCAGAACAAGATACCCTGATCTGGGATAATTAACCTCCCACCTCAGGACCCACCTTCATCTCCAACAGTTATAACTTGTTTAAGCACCGAGGCAAAAGGACTTCATATTTCTACCAATTAGTGTCATCGTTAGCAAAGCATATTCTTACTGTTATGAATATTCATCATTACTTTTTTAAAAACTCATTTTTGCAAGCCTCTTATATTCTTGGGCCAGTAAATTTTCTCTGGTGCTTGAATTTTCCACTGACTGGCATTCATATATCCAGGGTGTTTTCGAAAACCCACGCTGATTTTCTGTCTATCCTGACTGAAGGACAGAGTTGGGTAAGTGTCCCCAGACATACTGTTGTGCACACGTTAAGACCATCAGGAACAGACAATGTTCAAACTGTACTGAAGAGACAAAAAATGAGGACTGCTCTGCTGAAATGCAGAAACCCAAGCTCAACTGTTCCTTTTCCTTTTTCAAAGGTGAACCATTTTTTACTCAATTGTCCTTACCATGTGTTTGTCATTGTATCGTCTATCAAGAACTATGAACCAGACACCATCACTGCTCTTTTTTATATATTTGTGTGATTAATATTTTTGAATTCATAAACATATGTTTATATTCAGGTATTTAATGTATTTCTGTATTTAGAATCACAAAAACCCAGCAGTGTGTCTTTGTCTGTGTCAATTTGCTGTTCCTGGCTTTGGTCCTGTAATATTTCTGAATTCATAAACATATGTTTATATTCAGGTATTTAATGTATTTCTGTATTTAGAATCACAAAAACCCAGCAGTGTGTCTTTGTCTGTGTCAGTTTGCTGTTCCTGGCTTTGGCCCTGCTAGTAAAACTGTCAGCAATGCTGTGCCTTCTGGGATCTAGCCTTGTTGAATAAAGTTTGCATCATGTCAGCCCAGTAAAAATAAGCAAAAAGTAGTCTTTACCTGCAGCTTCAAAACAACACAGTTTTTAGGGAAAAAAAATGATGTCTCATTTGCAAGGACATGGGCTCCAAACCAGTATGGTTACACAGGTCCACCACCTTAAGAAGTTCAGGCCTTGAGACAGGCATCTGTTTAAGCACCACTTACTGTTAATGCATTTGACACACGTTGAAATGGATCAACCATTGTAGTTAGTTCAGCTTTCCCTAAGCCAGAGTGTCTTATATAGACCTATAAATATATAGAGACCTATAAAAATAGACCTTTTCCTGATATACCTCCAGCAAAACACATTGCTGAATAAAGACAGCTACAATGACTGCTAACAATAGGAAATGAAGAAATTAGCAATTGAAACTAAGAATGGGAGATTCAGTGAGAGAGAACATAGTGGACTACAGTTTAATCAAAGACATACTAATAGTTTATGACGCACCACAGTCACTTGCCATTTCAATGGACACTCCAGACTCAGGTCCTCAGACTTGAGAACTGAAGCCCAGTAAGAGCTAGGTGATTAGGGACATTGGAAAGGCCCAGTAGGCTACTAATTGAATATTTAGGTATTGATTATGTCTAAAAATCTCACTCTTGAAAACCTAAGTCATGCTGAAATGCAGCAGAGGTTTGGCTCACACCTGTCCAAGAAGTATTTGTTTACCATGTAGGCATCGTTCAGAGTTTCAAAGCCACAAGTCAGCCACCCCTATAACGAAGCTATGTCAAAAAAAGTTCCCCCATGTAGTGAATGCTGTCAAAACTTAAGATATTTTTCCATTCCACATCAGAATAACTACAAGACCTTTCCCAGTTTTAAGCCAGAAATGTCAGAAACATTGCTCAGGACGACCAGTGCCATTGGCAAGGCGGACGCTTGCCTGCAACACACAACTTCTGGAGCCTGACCATGTCTTCTTGGCCTCACTTTGGCTAAAAAGAGTTAAGCTGGGCCATCCTACATACCAAGTGAGTCACCTACACATTAGGTTACAGTCCTTCAATTATGAAGTGAGTCTTTCTCTTGTTGACTCAGAACTGTATTGTGTATTTGAAAAAAACCTTCCCAATACAACCTTTATATGTTTCCATAATTTGATTTAAATAATTTCACTTTCTCTGCCAAATCCCGCCCTCCTTTCTCCTTCAGAGCAGTATCACCTGAAACATCCCCAGTCTCCCTCTTCCCTATTCACACAGAATGGCAAGAACCTGCTGTGTTGTCTGTGAACGCACCCACACAAGCTGGCCGAGGTCTCGGAAGCGAGGCTTTTAACTTAGGCTGAAGAACACATCTCTCACCTGCAGAGCTCAAACATGCTCTGCCACTGGTCAGACCACACAGCAAGAGGACTGAATCAAATTTACCAGCACGGGAAAGGTGTGGCAATAGGAAATTTAGGGGCAGTGTGAGAAAAATGCACAGCACCAGAAGCCAGGAGGTGGATTAAAAGAGGACACAGCTTGAATTTCAGGGGAGAGAAGTAGCCTGTCCCCTTTTCTTACCATCTTACTCCACAGTAATCTACGTGGCTCCCCATTTATCTATTTTCTGCAAATCTTTTGTTGTGTCTTTAATATACTCTATATGAAATCTATAATTCAGTATTCAGAATCTGACAGGCAGTTAGCCAGCCAAAATTAAGTCTTGCTTTGCTCACCAAAGAGCATAAATTCACCAGTGACTTGAAAAGCCTGACTGAAGTCACTTTTGAAAACAGGATTCAAACCCTGTTACGGGATTGATTTGCAGTGTCAATTAGCATAATCTCTAAATTATGAGACAAGCTCAAATTAATGTGTTCATTTGATTATTATATGTACAAATATTTTAAATGCCTTTCTTTTTTTAATATCAGGAAACTACAACATTCATAATACCTGAAATGCTCAAAAGGCAGTTAGGGACAAAGTTTGAACCTTTGTTTCAAGAAAGGTTCCAACTCTATTCTAATTTGTGAGTGCAGAAGAGTTGTTCAGACAAATAACATTTGAGAAAGTTTATTTCTCTTTATATCATGTGACCGTAACAGGATCCAATAGTTGCATACCTGCTTTCTAATTTCTAAACTAATAATAATTTAAGACTATGGAATAGCAAACAATACATGAAGAACTGCAAAGGAAATTCATTCCTGATACAAATTTCTGAACAAATATTAAAATCTGTGTAAAGTTAATTAAAATTTCATAACCTGCTATCAATTTTACCTACATTCAATTGGTAATTATCTGATTACTTATGCCTGATTAAATCATCCTGTAACCAGGGAGTAGGAGCTTTTCGTCAAAGCACAGCTGAACCTGAATGATTATTTTACTATTTTGTTTAAATGAGCTGAAATAACTTCAGTCATTGCAGCACGTGAACTAGAACTGAGCTGACGAATTAACTAGCTAAGCTCCACAACAGGAGCTCAAACTTGTACTGCTCTATTCGTCCATTTTTTCATTCTTCATCTCTGTACAGAACAAATGAGAATGACCTTTTGATTTTTCAGCCAGCTGAGATTTGCATTATCATGCAATCTTTATTTACACAGTCATGCAGTATTCCTAGAATAATATCATGTCAGGCAGCCATTATTGTAATTTTATATGTATCAATGTAGAGTCTTGGAACATGTAGCATATTTCTGAAGAAACGGGTAGGACAGTTCATTTGACAGTCAGCAGAGGAACCACAAGATCTTCCTGTTTCTTTAGGCATTTAGGAAAAATAAAGGTATAGTGAGTAAGAGTTGGGATCAGATTTGCCATTTGATACAGTTATGGATTTTGTTCAGAGTGAGGACATCTGTATATTTTTATGTGTAATTATTACTGTAAACCATTTAAGTTGCACTGTAAACATGCGCTGTGTTAAACAGATGTCAGGACTGCACTGGGCTTTACAAACTAAATAAGCAATGGAAGAGGGATTTATTTTTTGCCTCTTTAAGACTTACACAATCCATGTGATAAAGATTTTGTTATTTTATTAATAAAAAAGAAAGATAGCAGAAAGCAATGAATCTAGGCATCTGTTACAACCCATAGCTTCAACATAGTTTAACTGAGAATGGACTATGTGTTGCAATGAACAATTACACATAAGTAAATGTTGCTGTACAAGCTATGCACAGATTCTCCAAGCTGTTCTTGGCATAAGACCAGAGAAGGTGAAACAAAAATAGCTTTATGCCATCTTTGCAGTTGCCCAAATCCAGTAACAAACAGGGAGGCTAGCCCTGCATGCCACCGTGTAGCTACAGAACTGTTCTGTGTATCACCCACTTGCCTGGGGTTCTAACAGGGTTTTTGATAACTGAGGACCATCGGGAGAAGGTGAACTTTAATTCCCACAGGTATTTTCCTCAGGTACAGGAACTGTGAAGGGAGCTGGCAGGTACTGAGGAAATAGGCCTCTGAATTTTAGAAACACCTCAATTTAAAAACTGTACTCCATGGCCTTTTTGGATGAAACAATGCCATAAAATTAACATGAGAGCACTTAGATTTAAACTGGACGAGGTATATAGGCAAAGCAGAGAGATCCCATAGGTCACTGTGTTCATCTTTGATTTCTATCACTGCACAGTATCAAAAGGAAAAGATTAGAGCCATGAGTTATCTAACCCCACTGCCAGCTGTATTAGTGAAACTGTGTTCCCTTAATTAAGAGGTATATATCTCATAATCCCTTTCCCCAACAGGATGTGAACTCTTGCTCACCTGAAATACTTCATTTAGGAGGAAACGTGCATTGTTAGGTACACACCAGCACTGCTGTGTTACGTGCTTAACTAAGAATTATGACTTCTTTTTCCTTCCTAGTTATTGTTGCTGTAATGTTCCCTGAATAATTTTTGTAGTTGCTTTGCTTCTGAAGAAGATTGCATAATATTAGTGTAAGTATCATAGAGATATGTTAGCTGGCAACTACAGGGTGAAGTCAGAGACAAATTACCAAAAGCAAAAAAGAAATTTCAGAGCACAAATCCCAGTGAGAAAAAAAATCATTTAAGCTTTTAAATGTTTTATATGCTCATCAAAAATTCCACCTTTTCATCTTTGGGCCTGGAAATTAGATCATTTTCAAACTTGAATGCAAGTTGCCATCTAAACCCATATTTAGATCAATAACATGAAGTACAATATGAATGTAAGTACCCAACAATAGAAATCTGAACCTGAAAATTATAGTTGTGTATTTTTTCTACTTTGATAATCCATGATACAAAATAGCAACCCATTATGCTGTAATTGGACATTTTTAAAAGCTCTTTTAGGTCTTTGCATGAAAGACAGTATATGGATGCCAAGCTGTTGTCAACTGTTTTTACTGCCTGGAATTGATGTTCAAATCCTGGCTCAATCAAGCCAACCCTTCTCATTTCTGAGACAGCTATTTCAATATGCTGTGATTTACTACAAGCAGAGCTTTCAAACAAGGCCATATCATGTAGGGCTGTTTCAAAAAGTACCTATAAAAAAATCTTCATACTCCACATGTGCTGTGTGGAAGTATATTCTTTATAATTTACAAGATGTTATTGTTTTTAATGGCCATCCCTCCAAAGTCATCTGCCAGTTTGCAAACTGCTAACAGCAACAGAAAGTCATCAGAACAAACTGTGACCGCAGTGTCACCTACACTCTTCTGTATTCCCCAGTTTGTTGGCACAACTGTCAACAATTCTCAATTACAAGTCAGTAATTCTCTAGGCAATGCACACAAAGAGAGAGGATACAAATCGTTGTGTCAACTCTGCAGGTTTTGCAATGTTAATAGAAACCACAGAGCCCAAGATTTGTTTTAGTCTTTAGTAACTGCAGCTATCACCTTGATAAATATGGCAATAGATGTATTGAATAAGAAAATGGGACTACTACAAATCACCTCCTGGAATAAGAATTCACTTTAAAAATTGCAAACACTAACAATATCATGGCATTGCTTATAGGAAAGATAGTTTGGCAAACCTATAAAACTTTCAGGAAAAATAAGTAATTTCAGAATAAATTATTTAAATTATTTTGATATAGTGGCATTAAAATAATCTGTTCCTCAATAATAGTCTGTGTTGATAGTGTCTTCTCACAGGATGTCGTCCAGAGGACAGTATGTCAACACCCAAACTATGGCTCTGTATATTCTGTCTTGGGATCTTTAGTGTCGTTTGCCAGGCATTGTCACCAACCTAAAGGTTCTCAAAAAATACCATAAAATGCAGCTATCACCAGTCCCTATACCTAGAGTCATGGAAATTAAGTGCTACGCCTCTGTGTCATTAACAGGCAATAAGTCTATTTCTACAAATATCGTGTTGATGTACAAAGCAAGGAATAGTTTATTAGGGGAGAAAAGAATGAAGCCTTACATAGGAAAAGCATGTCATCCTCATACAAATACGAAATGGGGAGCACTCAGCCTCTCAGTCCCTTATTTCACCTTGTTGACCCTGTTCAGTCCCACAGCCATGCAAGGGATGAAGTTCTTCCCACATTTCACTTAGGGAGGTCTGTAAGAGAGCAGACAGTGCCAGCGCTGTGCCTGCCTCAACTCCCACCCCACCACTGCCTCTTGTTAGGTCGACACATCTGCTCCAGACCCTCTCTCTACCGCAGTTTTCACTGCAGCATCTCCCATCGCACTACGCTGCCAGCTACCTCATCCAGTGCTGATGATATAATGTCAGACGTGTCCTACTTCAGCTAGAGCAATTCCAGTTTGACAAGTACTGAAAAATGGCTAGACCCAGGCTCCTACCCGAGTACCTTCAGCTCTATCACTGCACACAAGAAGCCCAACAACAAGGACAACCACTGTACTCCTCTCCATATCGTTCACCTATGACACTGACCAGTACGTATGGATATTTCTGATTGTAGTGAACTCTTTCCCATTAAGAGTGCCTTGTGTCCAATTTTTGTTGCTCTTCCTTCATAAAATACTTCATTGCCCCAACTGAAAACTGAAATAAACTCTGTGAAAGCACTGAAAATAACTACAGCAAAACAACTCCCAAAAACTTAATCATCTGCTCCATTCTGGTTATTTCCAATATATGGAGACAGATCCTGCCTGTGTGAGATTCCAGCCAGAATTACTGATGGTCAGAGCACAAACTCAGCAAGAACGTACCTATGACTTCGGTCATCAGGGACCATGTGGTTTCATTTGAACCTCAGCTTTCAATTAAAAGTAAACACTTCTAGCACTCATGGCCGTGAACCAAAACTTCAATGCTTAAATAGAGTGAAACAAATACAGTAAATGTTGCAGACACTCCAGAAGAGGAAGGGATTGCAGCTATTAACACCTAGGAACTAAAGCTCAGGTCCTCGAAGGTTCTTGAGATATTCATCACCTACTTTAGGCACAGAGATTTTTCCACCCTCAAAAGTGTCATCCAGCTGCTGCTTAAGCCTGGAGGGTTGAGATCTCATCTCTGCAAGCCAGCACATTGACACTGTGCCTTCTGCACCACTTCATAGACACAGCTCAAAGCTCTCAACTGAAAGCTCCCAGGCAGCATATTCAAAGTACGTGCTCTGATCTAACTGAGGAGGAGGGAGGGTAAAGGCTTCTCCTTAAGGTTAAGCAGAGCTTTCTGATTGATGGCTGCTTTCAAAGGCTTAGGAATGCAAATGCCCATGAAAATGGACATGACACATCAGAGACCATTAACTGTGCAAACACTGCTTCCTGAGAAATGGAAGCAGCAGTAATTGTACCTTAGCTGGCTGCTACAATTACTCAACCTAAGACTACCCTGGGAAGTAAAAGCAGCATAATCTGCTATTGGTATGTTCGTTAAAGACAGAAGTCTAAATCATATGAAGAATTCATGCTTATACATTCATATATACATTCACACACCACTGTTGATATTAATGTTTGTATCCTCATTACAATGCTTTAGACAAGGGTATCACACGGAGTAATGTATTTAAAGGATATTGTGGTGGAACCTTTTTCTGTTGTTTAGAAACCAGCCTTTAGAAACCAGCCTTTTATACCCAGTTTGTCATTCACTAACTGGATTCAGCCCCTTCAATCTCTAATACATAAACCAGGAGAATTACAGTTGCCTCCCTAAGGTACAATAAGGACTGTAGGCAGGTTCCCTGAAATAATAAATACGGGCAGCAGAAGATTTAGAATTACATCTTGGTTTATAAATCTGTGCATTTTCCCTAGACTGAAGGCCACTGAATGGAGGAAACTCATCATCAGGATTTGACATTTTATCATTTGTGCAAGAATATGACAGTCTTGCAAAATATATGGCTATGCAGAAGACATAAAATACCTGTGGGACTTAAATGTGGTGTAGATTAGTTGTCCTTTGGGAAGACTGTTGTCTTTCCAGTACAAAGTCTCCTGGAAGGAATGACCTCCACAATTCAAAATACTTTCAAAACACTTGTGTAGAAAGAATGGCATCTGAACAGCTGCAACACTGCATGGTATAGAGTGTATTGCTTAGTGTAGACTGGGTACAGCTTAGTTAAATTCCTTCTCAAAGGCTAAATGTAAAACATGTTCTAAAATGTAAACAGAGAGAGAGATCTGAAAACTGGATTGCAGGGCTTGGACAGCTGGCTTGCTCAGGGTTAGTCAAAGTTCCTAACGAGTACCAATCATGATATGTTCAAAATATTTAAAAACACGTACAGCTAAATAGGTCATCTTGAAAGCAGCTACCATAGCAGACTGAGTGTGGTACATGTGGACCCATTCAGTCATGGCTTCCCACAATGGGGTTTCAAGTGGAGCCAAAGAAATGAGCAGAAACATGCATTGCGTGCACCAAAGACAGCAATGAGGCGAAAGGTGGAAGGAGAGGGGAATAAGGAGGCAAACCCTGCCACAAGCACCAACTATTGAGGCATTAGTCTAGACATTTAAACCTGCCCACACCATGCTTTGCTAGAATATCAGAGATAACTGCACCGGTCTGGCAAACTTGACACAGGACCTAAAAAAGATCCTTGCCCTTCTGGGGCACAGCAGCTCCGAGCTAGGCAGCATACTGCTGTGCACCTGAAATGGCACTCACTGTGTATTTCAAAAGTACCTGAACCTTTCTGGGAAGAGGGAAGGGTGCCAACAAAATCATCTACAAGCTCTTGACCAGCTCAGGCTTCTCAAAGAAGAATTCAAGTAGAAGACTGGATGAACAACCCATCCGCTACCTCAGCCCCTAATCTGTAACTTCACTGATGAACTCCATCACCACCAGAACTCACCTTCCCTTTCTGCCTTGCCTCTGTGGAGAGTTTTATACACAGCCATGAGTGGATGCTCCTGAAGAGCTCCTGAGTTTGCTGAATACTTTGACACTAACAGCCAGTATAAGAGACACAGATCTCTTGCACATTCACTGAAACAGTCAAGTAAAAAGAAAGCACAGAGAACAGAAAGCAGAAAATACTGCTTAGTATTAAGGTCAGATGGTACTTCTTGGAGAAAAGGGCTACATCTGTTAAGCTCTGCCTTTTGGAGGTGATGACAGGAAATGGAAAGACAAAATGTCTTTCATCTCCTTAACCTAATCTGCCTGAGACAACTTCAGCACTTTATGGCAGGGACCAGCTCTCTTTTCTGTTTGCAGAGCATGCTGTAGACCACTATTCTGGTTTATGAGATGTCCTCCTAAGTTCAGACAAGTAATGGTAACAGTAACAGGTCACCAGCCCTACTGCTTGCAAAACCCAGCAGACAGCTCTGAGCAGTGTCGTGGTGCTGGAAGGACTTACTGACTGAAAGCAGAAAGAAGGCAGGGCTTCTTACAGCAGAGATGATTCATAATGACACTATAATGTTAGACTTTGCTTTGGGTTGCTCCTAAATGTTCTGTTTCTTGTAAGATGTATGTAAAGGAACCTAAAGCCACTGCTTTCCCAATGTCTGAATTCAAGATATCACGTGTCCAAGTATAGCAACGGCACAATAGGCAAACAGAAGCACCAGATGTCAAACTCTTTCAAGTTAAAGTGAGCTTTCTGTAGATGAATAGACCTATATATTGATTATTCATGATAAACACCTGAAAAAAACCCTGAAATTGACCATCCTAAGTTCTATGAATTCTTGTGTGGTTGGTTTGCTCAGAGAGGTTGGTGCATCTGTTATCTATCTTTTAAAGCCCATATATTGCTATTTTCACATATAAATGTAATTAGCAAAATTTACTAAACTGATCCCATAATTTAAGAAAGTGTTGTACAGAATTTATTGTTACTCAATAGAGGTCACTTAACATGTTCCTAACTTATTAAGCTGAAATAACTGGTTTTAGATGCTAAATACTGGTAAGTGTCACAAATAGTGTATTTGTGTAAACTATTACACAAACCAAATGTATTAAAGAATTCCTGTAGACAATAGCACAGACACTGAGTTAATTTTTTTAAATAGATGCCAACAGTTTAGCTGCAAGGAACAGAGTATTCAGATAAGTCACCTACTATTTTGGTTGTGAGATAACAGAATGATTTTTATCATTTATTTCAGGCCTACGAGTGTATCTTTCTGGTTGACTCACGGCTATGTGTTCATTTTTGGAGAGGTCTGAATTCCATTTCATGACTGTCCATGGGCTGCATCATAAATTCAAGACTACACACTCCCCTCTCTCCACTGACCTCCCACAGATGCCAAAAGGAAGCTTGTACAGAGATCAAAGGAAGAATTTGGGCTCTGTGTAGTAAAATAAAACTTTCAGTTGTTATTTTTTACATCACATTCAGAATTGCTTACTGGAAAATGTTCCCTTTGCTAGGATTATTGCCACCCTTGCTCCTGTCTCTTTTTCCTTCTCCATCCTTCTTTCTTTTCTCTGTCCTCTTTTTCTTCTCTTTGTGTGTGTCATCACACATTCCCATTCCCTGTGCAATGTGTTGGAATGGCCACTGTTAGCATGCAAAGTGCCACCGTTACCCATGAGTATTTGCACTTTGACAAGTTCTGAGGAGCAGTGGTTCAAACCTACCTCCAGGCTTAGGACACAGCACGCTGGCCCTTACTTTCTGCACAAGAGAATATTGCATCTCTGTATCTGCAACGTCACAGCTGTATTTAACCCCAAGAGGCAAAAATCAGAACTCAGGTACTTACTAACTGCCTTACCAATATCAGACACTCACCCAGGTGTTCAGTATCTTGTCCATCAAAGTATTCAGCACCAAGTAGTCTCTGTCCCAGTGCCAGGCACTGTAGGCAGAGACAGGTTAATATGCCAGCCCCAAGTGCCTCAAACTAACCATTAATAAATAGAAATTATCAAGTTCAGTAGCATCAAGTTTTCCCTCCAACTCCAAAATGGATTTAGATCAGTAAAGCTAGTTTCAGGCACAGGGGATCTAGTTATAAGGCCCACCTGAAGACTACAGAACAGAGAAGCAGCTGTCTGACCCTAGGCACCACAACAGTCAGTTGAACCCTCCTGAAAATGGCAGGAAAAAGGATCAGAAATTTCTGAACTCCTCTGCTTTGCCTGTTCCCACATGATAACCATACATTACAACAATACGGAGCTTTTTGCATGGAAATTCCAGTGTGCTTTAGAAACCCCTGTTTCTAAACAAGACATTTCTAACAAGACCCTGTGAGGCATGCGTCTTGTCCCCACTTCTGAAACAGGAAAACTGAAAGGAAATGTTTTGCACAAGATCAGTGTCCAAGTCAGAACAGGTTCTGGACTTGTCTTTACAATTAAGTCACTAGATCGTGTTGCATTCGCTAGCATTTCACGCACACATGAAGAGATTACAATCTCTCATATTTTGTGAGCTGAGCAGTTCAGCTATCCTAACTTTCTCAGCTGAAGAAAAAGTGGTCATACAGAATTAGCCCCGATACATCAGAAGAGAAGACTTCGGTACCAAAGCTACAACTCTGTCAATGCCTCCCTCATCTACTTGAGTGTCAATAATGTTCTTACAATCGTTGGCACAATTTAGTGCAGGTAAAGCATTCCTCACTCTTGCAGTTAATAAGTGACTGAGAAAGCCTATCAACTTATGCAGAAGAGGTTGTTTGCAACCAAGAGTAGATGCAACAGTTTGCAACCAACATGCAGATGGAACAGGAGCTGACTGAAAAGCTCCAGCTGTCTCACTTGGCATTTTTGCTTATATTTTGGAAGATGATTCTAACAAGCTCATCAAATATCAAGGAAGTATTGAGGTCTGAGAATGGTGCAAAGGGTGTCAGACTGACAGCCCTGAGATCTGAATTCTTTCACTGAGCTATAAAGTTTAGCACAGGAGGTAACTGTTCAACCTTCTCTCTCATATCGCTCTACTGCTACTTTGACAATAATGTCAGAATTTTCCCTGCATGCCACCCACTCCATCACTAGCCTCTTTGAGAGGTTATTGTGGTGAGATTTGACACACACTTGGGCACAGAATTGGGATCACCCTAGTAATTTTATAGATGACCCCAAATATCAGCCGTGTCATGTCCTAGAATAAAAGAAATTACTTTGGGATGCTCTGTATGCCTTCTCATCACCAACCTACCATCATCAATCTGCTTTAAAACTATCTACTTTTCAACAACTTCAATTACATTAATTAAATGTAAGCTAGTTATTGAAACAGGGTTTCATCTGAACAGCCATGAGATCCCTTTACCACCGCTCAGTAAACCTCAACAAAAATATTCCTAATATCATCCTACTATTTTTTTCTACGCTCACAACTAGGAGAGATGTATGGATCCACACTTCACAATACTGGGATCAACGACCAGACTCCAGCGAACGCACAGGGAACAGAACTGGATCCTGTCCCCAGGGCTGGAACTTGCATTTCTCATTGAAAGGAGAGCTTAGTCCTACAGCATGGTGAGGCAAGAAGGGCAGGACAGAAAGTGAAGAATCCATAGTTGCTCAGCCCCAGCCTAAATCAAGAACAGGAGTAAAGAGCTCTAATTTCCACAATTAGCATGAACACTTTCAGGGACACTACGCTGCCTGGGAAATAGCCTTAGAATGCCTCACTGATACTCCCCTGACCTTGCCCCTCCCAGCACATCCTCTGCATTTACACCAGGTGGTGAAACTCGAGTAGGAGGCAAAAAAGTCCTGACTGTGATAGAGAGACTACTTGAAAGGGGAAATCAGGAAAAGCCTGCAAAGCCACTCTCCCCTATGCACATGACCGAACAGGAGGACCGCACTGGGCATGGCTGGGCGATGTCAGGCTACTGGCCCACTACCTCCCCTAGTCCTCTGAATCCAGCCCGGGGTGTCCATCAGGATTAACTATAGTTTGCACCAGGACCGCACAGTAAGGCACGCAGAGGTGGTTTTGGGGGGCAGTGCCTGGCAGTGGGCAGGAGGGCTGTGCATAATGGACCACCCGTTTCAAGTAGGAAAAGCATCAGTAAAAAGGGAAACACTTACAACAATTAAACACATCAAAGAAATTCTAGGGATCATATCCTGTATCCACAGAAGTCAAAATGAAGATTTTAAGGACAGATTCATTAGTTACTGGAATCTCTCTTCAGACATATGGTGAAATTTGTTTTGAGTACTGTTAGGAGCTCCCAAAACTTCTGTTATAAATCAGTTTGCCCAATACTGCTATTAGCTGTTTCCTATCAGGACCACTTGAGGTGTTTTTTTTCCCAGCGCGTGTGATTTCAGTAAAACAACCTGTTGCTCTTTAAAGTTTTGTTATGAATTACTGTTCTTCTCCTCAATGTTATTTCTAGATAACTTCAGCCAGAGAAAACACCTCAGAGCTCTACGGAAATTTCTGCTTTTGCCTGATGCTACATGTATCAGAAGCCACCCTGCCCGAGATGTGGGGAGGGGAGGCGGAGGGGTCCCTCAGTTACGTCTGCATCCGGCACGGCCGGCCGGGCTCAGCCTGAAATGCCCCCGGCTCCCCGTCGCCTTCGGCTTGCCCCCACCCCGCCTCGCCGGGGGCTCTGCTCCTCTCCGGATCTGCACCCCCAAAGCCAGACCCCGGCGCTGCACCGCGAGTCTCTCCCCTCCCGCCTCCCCGCCGGTGCAACCCCCGCAGCCTGCGCCCCGTCCCTTCCCCGTGCGCCCCCAGCGCGGGCGGGCTGGCCCCGGCGGGAGCCCTGCCCGCCCCGGCCCCGCTCCCGGCCCCGGCCCCGCTCCCGGGCGCGCACCCACCTGCCCCGCGGGCCCGCGCCCCGCTCACCTCGTCCCGCCGCCGGGGCTGCTCCTGCCGCCACCAGCTCCTGCCCTCACTCCGGCACTGGGCAGGGCGGCGGCAGCATCCCCCGCCGGCCCCCCAGCTGCCGCGGCGGCACTTGCAGCCTCACGGGAACCGGCGGCGAGGGGAGGAGGGGGTGGGGGAGAGCGAAACCCCTGACCAGGGCCCCGTCCCAGCCCTCCCCGCCGCCTCCGGCACCGGGGCCCGCTCCCACCGGCCACGCAAGGCGGGGCGGGCGACGGCGGCGACGGCGTGGACGCGCCCGGGCGCGCCCAGCTCCGCGCCGCTCCGCGCCGCCCCGCGCTGCGCCTACAGGTAGCGGCTCGCTGCTCCTGGGCACGGCGTCCCCGTCCCGGGCATCGCGCGTACCGCCCAGGCGGTGCAGGAAGGTCGGATACCTTTTCGTGAATCTTTCTGCAGCGGGGCCACGCCGCGCTGACCGGCGTGCGAGTCCCCCTGCGCGGCACGGGGTGCGGCCGCGGTGCGAGTGCTGCTGCCTGGCTCCTGCCGCTCCCCGTGCAGCGGCACTCGGCAGGTCGGCGCCCAAGCTCTTATCCCTGCAGCAAGACACTATTGGGGGGACAAAACAGCATGGCTCGCTCAGTTTTCTTTTCAAGACTGGGGTCTTGTTCCAGTTCACGCCGAAAAAGTCTGGCCGCTTGTTTTATGCTGTTCCCTGGTACCTGAACCCCACGCAGCAGAGATACCAGAGACCTATATCTCTTGAAGCAGAAAATCCTCAGCTCGCTCTGTACAGTTAAACTGTGTTGTGTGGTTGTGCAGATAAGTACAGCTTCAGATTTGCCATACTCACAAGTTTATTTGGATTTGAGAATTGAAATGCAGAGAACGAAATGTTTCCATATTATTTGCTAGCACTTACATTATTACACTGCACTTATGTTACGCTGCTTTTCAGGTCCGAAGATCTGTCAGTGTTGGTTGAGAGCAACACTGTCTTTTGGGATCGTTATACAGTTTAGATCTGAAATCTCTTAACCTCATAAAATGCTTTTTTTAGGAAAAGTAGCACGTAGCCCTATACTTAGATTCTGGTGCCATTCTGCAGCCCAGCCCTAGTGGTCTGGATCTGTCCTGAGAGTCCAGTTTTCATTTTCTCAAATAATAACAAAAAAAATGATGTTAGAGTTGCAAAGTGCTGGTGAGAGTGACACTTCGAATATATGAAAAGTATATTGTATTTTTCACGCTGAAGAGGTGACAGAGACCTTTATTTCTGAAGGAGATCCATGAGACTTAACTTTCGTAGATGACTAGTTGATGTATTATTGCAGAATTGCCCATGGACTTAAAGTCACCTGGGTCCTCAAATAACGTTTCATGTATTAGGATGCAGTTAATTTTGATAAATAACTGTATTTATTTTCCCACTTCTACTGCAGTACAGTAACTTTTTAAGAAATAGATCATCTTTATGATAGTTATTACAGTATAATTGCACAGTCATAATGAAATTACTGCACATACTTTCCAGATTAAAAAAAAAAAATTACTGATTGCAAAGGTGAATGAATAGCTTCCTTAATTCTTAATCGTGTTTAATTGGAGATGGTTCCAGATAAAAGGTCTACAAATTCAGAGAATTCCCCATTAAGGTTAAACTAAATGTTCATTTAGGGACCCAAGCAAACCTAACACTTCCCTGCAGCGGTCAAAAGTGTTAATGTTTCGAATCCCAAATCAAAACAAACTCTCACTGAAGAAACAGTAGAGATTTCTTTGTGCAACAAGTATTTGGAGTCAGGTTTTTCAGGACTATGCCGTAGCATGGCAACAAAACTAAAGTTTTTAAAGGGTGTTCTCTGGTTGTGGAGAAACTGGAGGAGAAAAGGAAGTTGGTTATTTTAAGTAATCACCTAGCTATAGTTACGGGGCAGAGAGAGAAAAGGTGGGAGAAAACAAAACCTTTAAAATGGAAAATGATCCAGGTCAGATGCCAGATTTCCAAACTTCTTCCACAAAATCTGTAAGTCAGATACTGCTGTGTTCATTGCTGCACTATCCCCACTTAGCCAGCCATGGAATTTATGCCGTAGGTTTTTGTGTGGCCCAGTATTTGAGGCATGGTTGTATCAGATAGAAAACAATGTGACAGAAGGTTTTATTTTTTGATTTCTCTTTATATTAATTGCAGCTCCCCATTATCTGTCATTTCATCATTTTGTGATTGCTTCTTTCACCGTGAAAGTAGCAACAGAGCAAAAAACTGTTTCCACTAATAAAAATGGGACAACGGAGAGGCAGCAGGACAAGCCCATGGGCCCCTTCTGTACTCTTGCTGGACAACTGGTTGCTTCCTAGAGCTTATCTACACAGCCAAGGTAGTACAGTTACATCCATTCAGGGCCCTTGTATCTAAACCTGAGCAACACGACAGGCATTCTTCCTCTGTCTCACCTACGGAGTTCAAGCAGATCATACCAGGATGCACTTTGTCAGGGCACCCTCAAATCCCAATGTTTGGAGAGCTCAGCCAGCATGTAGAAGGCTCAGCTCCTCCTGTGTCTGAGCAGATTTGAACCCAGATCTCTCACTTAGCAAGGAAATAGCCTCAGCAGCTGGCCACAGAGCATTCCAGAGGAAGAATTACCCATGCTGTCCTTTTGAAACCCATGCCATTGTTTCACGTGGTCTCATTTTATTTTGAATTAGGTGGGAGGAAAAAGAAAGAGTAAGCTCTTTACGCCAGGAAAACACTAACATTTTGAGTCCTGTGCTAATGGCAGTTGATTCTGGTTTTGACTCTACCACTGTCTTTGCAGATGAAGCTGCCATTTTTAGCAGAGATTCTGGATCCAAGCCAGCTTCAGTAGTGATTTGATTTGGGAGCTAGTCCTTATATCTCAGCTTCTGTCTGCCTTTGCCATATGCAACATACACTTAAAATACAGTATAAAAGTAAAAGCCAAATATATTATTTTTAATTCCCTGTTTATTTTAATACTAAACAGCATTAGTAGCTCAGTGATACAGTGCCTGTGAAAGAAGCAAACCAACAAGTACTGAAGATCACTTCTACTTCAAAGGCACATGTGAGAGTAGAAAGAAAAGGAATACACAGAACTACAGAGAACATGCAGCTGCTTGTTCCTTTAAAACTACAAGTCAAAACCACCTTTGAATATTTCCTGGAAATACCGCAAGCAGTTAAACAAGGAAAAGCCAGGAAGGGCTGAGCTGGAACACCAGACCTAAGGGTAAAGAAGAGAAAAGCTGAGGTGGCAAGAGACTTCTCTGTTTTCCAGGGTAGTGTGGTCACCTCTACTGCACTGTGGCCTTCAGGGTTTGATCTGCACAGTAAGATGTGTTATATACATAAATCCTCAGTAGGTCCAACAAACCAGAGATGCCACTCCAATCAATGGTGTCCTCCAGGAGTCCTTCCCAGGAGTTGCCCACCTCTCTCCCAACCTGCTTTTGCCTCTTGAGTTGCTAACATGCCTGGGCATCTGATGATATACAGTTGGAAACCAATCCAGGCTCTCCATTGTTTTGTTCTGTTACATAAATTCAGGGAACTATGTGGCAGTGAGAGTGACTATGTATGCCTCAACTTCTTAAAGTAGTTTTATTGCTAATAAAAGCAGCTAGACTGACAGTTTGAAGACTGACAACCCAAAAGGCTGAGGTCTTCTTTCCATTGGACAAGCTGAGCACCACAGGCAAAGCATATCCCTGGCTCCCTCTGCCCTAGAATGTTCCTCATCTTTGTCTTGTATAGGAGAAAAGGCTTTATTCAAGCCTTCCTCTCTGCTGAGACTGAATGATGAGTACTCAGAAGGAAAATATGCAAGCTGAGTTTTGACTGGGATTCAGAAAAAAATTGAGCTGTTAGGCTGTGAAGGAAATGCTAGAGAGAGGCTGGGGCTATTACAGGCGTGTGAAGCTGACATGCTTTGGCTGTGTAGATGTGGCTATATCACTGTCTAGTGGCTGTCCCATGGAACACAAGTCCCCTCGCTGCAGGTAGATTTTATGGATACACCACGTGCTCAAATAATGACTTCTATGTTTTTCAAGCCAAAAATTCTTCTTCCCCTGCGGAGGACCATGAAGTCTGTGTATCTGCAACACAAGGATCCCTTAAAGAGAAGCAGATTTGCTCTTGGAGGGAAGTTGCTGTTATTTTGGTCAGTGCAGGAATGAAGAAAGGAATCAGCTTTTGGTAACTAAATGCTGAAAGGACTAGACTGGTATTACACTGCCCAAAACAAAATCTACTGGTCTAGCTAGGAGTGAAACAGAAACAAGGCAAAATCTGAATTAAAGGCTGCTACAGAGAGACAGAACCCAGTGTGCATTGGATAAAACCAGCAGCCCTGTGGACTGAGGATAATCCAACAACAACTCCAGCCCAGCTCCACAAATGTTATTGAACAAGTCTCATGAAGGTGTGTCCTATGTGAATTAGCCTTAAACAAAGAGGACTAAAAATCTCAAGCCTGTTCCTTCTTCCTCCCTGCTGTCTTGGTTTAAAAAGTTGAAAAGTCATGATTAAATTGGCTGAACTTGTTATTTAATATGTTTTATTTAGTTTGTATCTATGATTTTTTAAATATTTATCATATTGCTAAAGAATGGTGACTGTTTTCATAGAAACTGGAGATGGAAGAGACCCAGTAAGTTCACATCCAGTCCATCCCCCCTGCTGCCATTGCAGAATTGTTCTGCATGTACATTTTCCAGGACCACCTCCAAACAATTCTGAAATGTTCTGCTTTCTTGGTGAGGGTCTGTGTTCCTCGTGTACGGATCTGGAAATAGCTGGTGATGTCCATTCTCACCTTTTCTTTACTCCTTTTCCTCTTCATCTTCCTTGTTCTCGTATTCCTTTTTCAGGAAGAGGCACTTCTTATTTGGTTATCCTTAAGTGTTTCTTCTCCCTCCTAGGCTTTTTTAAAAGGATCTGCGCAGTTGGGCAGGGCCACTCTGGCAGATACAAGCAGCCTAAGCGATATCATTTGAGCAGTTATTTGTTGAGCAACCCTGGAATATCCTGCCCTGGGGAATATGAAAAACCAAAACAAAAGGTCCAAGGTATTTGCTGAATATCAAAGCAGAAGCACACAGAGAACATTGTCCTTCTATTAACCACAGCCAAGCACACTCTTCTTAAAATCCTATTTTACTATAACTTTTCAGCAATGAGTTTTCTGTTAAAAATGTTATTTGTAACTATTGTAGCTCCTTTGTTTATTGTTCAGTCCCTGCATTTGTTTGATCTACAGGTCACATTTGGCCTACTTGGGGCAGCTTAGTGAGCTGGCTTTTTTCCCTCATGACAGAGTCATCTTGTGCTTCAGGAGCTAGCCATGGATAAAATAACAGTTTTGTGTCCACATTTTACGATTGCAAAGAAAACTTTCCAGATGTGAGCCAGTCAAAATGGATGTAGTGATATCTGTACCAGAAGGCTGCCAGCCTCAAAAAATAATTCTGGGAGGTAGGAGTTGCTTTCCACATTTCAGCTCCAGAGCCTGTTAACAACTACTTAAAAATCAGTGTGGTGAACAGTATCTCTGTTTGCTCGTAAATGAAGAGAAACAACTAGCATGAAAAAACAGGCCACCGAGGATGCAGCTTTCCAGTGTTAGCACAATAACTGAACTGAAGGCAAAATTTACTAGTGTCTGGCTGTCTGCTTTTTCCAGTCAGGCTCCTCCTGTATTCTCCAATATTCTTTCCTCAGCCAGGTTGTTTTCTTTTCCCACTGCTTCTGATACTAGTTCTCTCACTGTCTTCCCTCATTTTCACGCCTTTATTTCTTCTCTATATTTCCAAAGTTTGGTTCAGGGGAGCTATAGAAAGTCCTTGCACACACTGCCCTGTCTTTTTTCCTCAGACTGAAGCACAAAGGCAGCACATCTGTCTGAGGCAATAGTGATTATTAAGTCTGCAGGTCCGTAAATGTTATTCCCTTTGTGTTAGTCTGCGGTTAGTGCAAGTGAAGTGTTGGAATGAAGAACCATCAAATCTGACCTCAAAGGAGGCTTCCAAACATGCCTTCAGCACTGACAGCCCAAGCAAAACTTACACCATAGGATTAAAACCAAACGCAGAACTACATTGAAATCAGAAGACTTTGAAGTTACAGCTGGATAGCTTAAGAATGTTTCCCCCCTGCCCTATGTTTAGAAGTGCTTTTGGAGGACCTATATGTATGTATTCAAAAATTTCAACCTCAAAACTGAACTTTAAGTGCTCATTTACTCCTGGGAAGCCTCTTGATCTCCCCTCATGTTTCCCACAGCTCCGTACCTCCTGTCCTTCCTGATCTTCTGCCGCACTTCTGTTAAGAGAGCACGTCACAGAAGTGCTGCATTTTAGCCAGATTTCTAGCCATAGGCACATAAGCTTGCTTTTCTGGGTTCTTCTCCCAACTCCTTTCTCTTGTAATTTCTGTTCCGCTTTTGAGCTGCACATATGATCTGTCCCAAAATTGTAGCATTCCCATATTATTTGAATAATAAACAGCCTTCTAAGAACAGAAGGATCTCGATTAGCTCACACACTAAAAATAATTTTAAGATGTGATTTATTTAAAGAGTCAGTTCTGTTTCATGTGGTTGCAGGCATGAGCAGATTTTGACAGATTGACTGGGTGTGGTGTGGGTTTTGTGTTTGGTTTTGGTCAATTCAGGTATTATCTGTCCAGACAAATATTAACTGAGAGATGAATCTTAAGTTCAGCTGCTGTCATGGTTAATTATTCATGATGATGAAGGTTAATAGCTACTTTTCCCTTCAATCTTTGTAAGTGAAAGTTTTTACTGTAGTAAAGGCTGAATGCTAATGCACTCCTCCATATAAATCACAGGGATCTGCCTTTCTACAAATTAGTTGCTGTCTCCTGTTGTTCTCTAATAACAATAGACAGATGAAGAACTGGCAGTGCAAGCGGTGATCTGTAATGCAGATCCTTTAGGACACTTACTGTATAACACATAACAGAAGGTGAGTGAAAGTATAAGTCCCATCGAAAGATCTGAACAGCCCCTGGAGGTGCCTGTTTCTATGGAGTAGAGAGGCAGCATAGGGCAATTTTTGCTCCTAACCAAGATACTTCAGTCAGGACCTTAAAATTTGGATTAAAAAACCCCTGTACAAACAGGCTGAATGTAGTCCTCAGTATCTTTTTAGATTCACACAAAATCCCATCAGTCTTACCTCAGCACTTAGTCATTCACAACAATCTAATCTTTTCAGATGTTGTTGGGTTATTCATGATGAGAAATCCACACACATTGATACTTGTGCATGTATTCTCTACAGTTTAGTCCTCAACTGCTATGAAAGCAGTTGGACATCTCAATGGACATGTAGATGAACATCAGGTTCACCCGAACAATGCTTCACAGAAAAGTGTTAATTTATAAACCGGAGATCTTCTGCCTCTGATATGCACTGCTGTGGCAACAGATGGAATGGTGTATCAAGTGCAAGTGTTCTCAATTTAAGACAGATGGCCTTAAAACTGAAGATGAGCAAGAAAAAGGACCTAAGATTTATTAAAGATTTGGAAAAAATGCCTCAGTGAAAATTTGAAAGAGACAGATTTGTTTGTTTATGAAAAGGAAGGTGAAGGTGTGAGTTTATCACAGCCATCAACTATGAACGCGGTGGGGAGGGAAGTGGTAATAGAGACCTCTTCAGTTTCAAAGCCAAAGACAGTTTTATGGTAGTAAAGCAAAAAGTAGATAACCTCACCTGTGTGGTATTCCAAGCTAGGCAAAAAAGAGATGGATAAGCCCTCAACTCCTCAGAAATGGACAGACACCCATTTGTGTGCGTTTACACCCAGACACCTAGCAGGGCAAGAGACATTTATTGGAACTTGAGTTTAAGCAAATTCAGACTTGAAATCAAGTAAATTTCATAATATTGCTGACAAATAGCTGTCAGAACAATTACCAACAATTCCTGGTACAATCTCCTGCAATGGAAATCTTTTCAATTCAGAATTGTTTTTTTTAATAGTCAGGACATTAATTCCAAATCCAACAGTCTCTGTTACGGAAGAGGTTGGACTACATGTTCATAATGCTTTCTCCTGTCTTTATAACATCCCAGCCTCTGAATTTATGTCTTTATTACAGTATTGTATGATCATCAGTCTTAATGAAGCTCTCATTAACCACCTCTGCTTTCCTGTGAAACGGTCACACATACTGTTCAGTCATTACTGAATAAATCTAGTCATTAAAGAAAGGAAATAATTAATCTCCTCTTGTCTTCTCTGTCACAGCTGCTAATGGGATGATACATCTATAATGTACATCAGAAAGTACATTCTGTTTCCTTTTAAAAACATAAAAAGTAATTTAAAACGTTGCTATTGTATTGCACCTACTTTTTATCACATATACTTTTCCACACTTATCATGCCTTAGAACATACTTTGTGGGCAGGCTTTTATAGACAATGAGAATTTTCTGGATGGCTTTTAAATACTCAGTTGTTGGTCAATATTGACATCATGTTTGAAGGGCAAGGGAAGAAGAGGTGTTATCCTGATTAGCTATATATCCTACTACATTCTTTTTCTACATCAGTCGTAATAGTTTCTATGACAAAATGTCTCAATTAAGGAAGTATTTTGCTTCTTGGAAAGTTCTTTGCTCCAAAGACACACTTGGTTAAATATTGTCTCTCCTTTGCAAAATGGAATCAACTCACTTGAATTAATATCCATATTCAATATTGCAGAGATTAGTTTCAGATAGTTACAAGAATGAGTAACTCTGCAAACAAACAGGCAGTGATTTATTGGCTAGGTCTTTAGTGCTGGGTATTTGAAAATAATTTCTCCACCTTACCAGCTGTGACTTGTTCTAATTGTCTGTAACAAATCTTGGTACGATCTTGTTTACCTCATTATCTGTCAGTGACTGGCCAGTTTAACTGATTCCATGGCCACGTTCACTACTCTGCCTGGTAACTGATTCAACAACTAGGTCATTACTGAAATTAAACAAATGGACCTATTATCATGGCACCGATAGTTCTAGATTTTTAGTAGAAAGGAAGGGCCTAACAATACACAGATGAATATCATATATCACCTGTCTGTATCTGAGGGTATGGCTCCAAGAATATCCTCCTAGCAGAGTCACAAGGTTAAGAAATTCCTACTTGCTTTCCTTGGCCCCAAACAGTCATTTACCCCTCTTTGTTGTGTGTGGTTGACTGTGGAGATGGACAGGAAATTAGGGAATTGATCTGATTAAAGGATCAAAATTAAAAATACATGTTTTTAATTTGGTCCTGTTCCCTGTAGAGCCCCACAATCATTGGTATCATCACAACTGAGGAGGCTAGATGGGAACAGAAAGGGGACCTGCTTGAATCAGGAGAAAGAGCTATAAAAAGTGGTTCAAAAGAATGCCTCTATTCCTTGAAGGTTCCTGAAACTATTCTGAGAAATAATCCAGAAAACATTAATTAGTCTGAAGATGATTCTTCCAAATGGCTAGCCCTTGCTTAGGAGTTCTCAAAATGCTTTTGTAAGCTAAGTTACTCCTCAGGTTGAAAGGCCCCTACTTGTAGTATAATCAAGTTTCAATCAGACAAAATTCAAGTTTTTGCCTCTCAATGCTCACCTCAAATTTCTAGGAATTGGGGGAAAGATTGATATAAGCAAAATTAGAATCTAGTTACTCAACTCATTACACATTTTCAACTCTGAAACTACAGGAAGCACTTTAAAAATAACTTATTTGTTATAAAAAAGGTTCAACAATCAACATCGTCGCTTCATATTTTTCCAATCTAGGACGACCGAATGACAGCACTCAGAGATGATATCTCACGTAGTATTCCAGAATCTTAATATTAGTATTCTGCCTTTTTCTTTATGTTGATCATTCCATAGTCCTCCATCAGTAGTTGTCATACGTATTGCTTTCACCATTTGCCTTCTCTTTTAGTCATTACGCTTGCTTTGCATTGTTTGCTTTTCTAAGTAGCACTTGCCACCCGAAAAAAGTATGGTAGTTATTAATTCATTAACTTTCTCAAAATCCAATTTATTTTGCTTGGAGTTTGAAATAAAATCATCATCCTTCATCTTGTAAGGCAGAAGGCAACATTTGGCACTGTAGCTTGGTGTTAGTAATATTTTGCAAATTTATATTTTTGCTGCTGGTTTGTTTTGGGTGATGGTAAAAATTTTGTTGTTTTGCAGTTATTGGATTTCTTTCTTCTTTTTTTTAGTGGTTGCTAATTTTGTTTATTTCATTTCATTCTTTGTTTTTTAGAAGTACTTGTATAGTACAAGAGGACTTACATTGATTACAACTGGTTTCAATTCAGCTACCAGCTGTTTGCCTTTCAGCTTCTTGTTGAATTCAGTAGACTTGGAGATGCCATGGGAAGACTAAAACCCTGACATGTCCACGTCTGGAATGTCCTCAGCTCTGGTCTTTCCCACTGAGAACAGGTTATACTGGAACTAGAAGAGTCACAAAGTAAAGGAGTAAGAATAATCAGTGGACAAGAATGGCTTATGTATAGGGAGAAACTACACAGACCGTTCAGTTTGGAGATGAGGCAGCTGAGGTACATTATGTTACAGGTCTGCAAAATCATGAATAGTCTGGAAAAAGCAAGAAAAGGAATTTGCTCTTTCTCATAATACAAGAAGTGGATTGGGAGGCAAGTGAAATGATATGGAGAAGTGTTGAACAAACAAAAGGATGGAATGTCTTTTCCACACAGATTGTGGAGTTCAGTGACAAGGTGTATCATTGAGGCCAAAAGCATGAATGGGTTTAAAATGGGTTTTGACAATCTCATGAAAGAAGGCTCCACCTAGGACTGTTCTGGCTTGTGAGGAGGACTTGAACTGTGGGATTTCCAGAACCTGGGTGAGAACTGAACCACACTTGAACTGTTCTTATACTCCTTCCCTCAGCATTTGCCACTGGCCTACAGAGGCAGTATGCTACCTTCTTAAGTGGGCCTTTACTACAACTGAGGATGGCTGTTCTTGTGTGCTTAGGAAGATTGGGACCAGGGAGGGAGAGATGGAGAGGAGCATTGAATGCATTGGGATATGAGATCAAGTAATCAGTGAGAAAGTCCTGGGTGTTGTGATTGGTAGTTGACTGCTAGACAGCAAAGGCAGAGATGAGGAGAGCAGGAAAATAATCTGCCTTTTCTTCTCCTTGTTCTGTACTTTCGAGTGACTCAGTTTGCAGTTTTCAGTGTGAGGCTGCTCTTTTTTCTTCTTTCACATGTTTTCATTCTCTTTGTGAGCCGTCGGCCTGGGCAATTTTTTTTTGAATCTTTCAACGGGATCACCAAACAGGTGCATATGTAAGGTGTTTGTGGCCATCTCTGTTCCTATTCCTGCCCCTTTCATAGCCCCACAACATTCCCTAAATTAAATATTAGAGGCAGTTCAAAAATATCTGCCCTGAAGTAAACCATCCACATTCCATACCATCTCCTTTGTCACCAGAAGCCCTATAAAAATTGAATTTCTTCTGCAGGCTGCTGTTCCTCTCTTCTAGCCATCATATTTCTTATTCCAAGACAGCTACTTTAATGTTGATAATGGTTTCCCCTTGTTGTGCACCCAATGGATAAACAAAGGTCTTTTTGCACAAAACAAAGGTCTTTTTGCACAAAACAAAGTCGAGTTATCATCTTTGATCAGATTGTTTGGATCAGGTTCAGCTGACAACTACAGAGTTGTTTTTCCACCCCTATGCGTTTTCAACGTGCTGCAAATCCCTTATGCTTGTGGGATTTCTTGTTTGTTTGCTCGGGTTTCTTCAGAGGTTAACTTCTCCGAAGAGCAGTGTGGAAAAGAGAGGAATGCAGCAAATTTCCCAGATCTTGAGGAGCAAACAATGTGTGTTGCTGACAGAATATGATTGCTAAGAAACATCTTGGATGCCATCAAGCTAAAAGCATAAGGGCTGTGAAGTCAAAGAGTGCATCCACAGGAAAAAGGTAAAGCTGAAGCTCTCAGGCCTTTGAGCATATGGTGCACGCGTGAAATAGATCTTCAAGATCAAAGGTTAAAAGTTATTTTTTAACTCGTGTAAACAGTTCTTTTGTGCTTCCACAGTGCCTTTTGTCTGGGGATGCTAAAGCGTTTTTGTGGCTTGGGGGACCATTACCTTATCTAACAATCAGGGACACTAATGTGCAAAGAGTTGAGGTGCAAAGTCAAGTCACGCAATCAGAAAGTAAGGGCTGGCAACAGCAGAGACTGTTCCTTTCTCTGTGGACCTTGTTCTTAGAGCATCAAGGATTTCATTTTTAAAAGGGCCAAATACTTCATTAGTAGTGTAATTATTAACTGACTAACCCTTCCTGTAGCCAAAAAGACCACGGAAATGTGAATTTGTAGTGAAATACCTGTGATTTACCAAAGGGGAGACTGATGCCTACCCAGGCAAGGAAGTCTTATTATTATCCCATTTTAGAGATGAGATACTCAACACTCAGTCCCGTGTTCTAATGAATGAACGATGTTTGCAACAATTTTTGTGCATATATACCTCTACTCTGTCCACCTTTGTAAAAGTGCACATACTGACACACAGGCAGCTAGACTATGCGGCAACACTTTTGTTTAAATCTTAGCCTTCCTGCAGGCTCTGATTGACTCCCTGAGCCCTACGTATCAAATCTCCACCTGAGACCCTGCACATTGCAGTACTGATGCAGTCAGTATAAAAGAAGTTATTTACTGGATACAGAGCTTGACAACAGCAATGCCTGGCATGTTTTGTTCATTGTATAAAACATCAGTGCTCAAAGTTCACATTCGATTTATGCTCTTAAGTGCTTACATATCTCTTCACTTGCCCTCATCAGCCAGAAATGAAACTAGAAATAGCACAGTACTGTACAGATAGATCAGATTATTCTTGCAGTATTTCAGACCCTGGAACTGAAATATGAAGTGGTTGTTTCTTTGATCTAGAAAGCCTGAATAACACCTAGAGTACCAAACTGATGGAAAGGGCATGATGGAATGTATTAATTTTGCCAGTGTCTGTGATTTTAAATGAACCATGCTAAACACAAGCAGATGTTTGGAAAATAGGCAAAGTTATTGGCAAAGGCCCTAATAAGAACTGCTTATTGCCTGATTTGCAATATCTGGATAGGCATCAGTGATGTGAAAAAAATACAGAAAGCTTACAGAGGAGTCTCAAGCAGTTTTTTGTTTCTGTGAAGGTCTGATCTCTTCTTCCTGAAGTGGCACAAAGACCCTAAGCTTATCAAACATAGTGAATGGAAATTCTGTGGGGAAATAATCTGTGGGGAAAAAAAGATTGGGGAGATTTGAAATATTGTTACGCTGATTTTGAAAACCACTTTTTCCATTTGAGCTTCTGAACATTTTAAACCTTTTAAAACATAAATATTGGAAACAAAAAGATTTTCCAGTTGAAAAAGAAGGCTTCATTTTGAAAACATTAAATTCAGATATAATAACTACATAATTTTTTCCCCAGATTTTACTGAGTCAATTTATGAAAAGCTTCTCTTTCTCACTAGCAGGGCTGGTTTCAAAGAATTACCTTTTCCTAATGAACAATGTCACTTCAGAAAATCCATAACCAGTTTTAAGAAGGCCTGTGTTTAAAAGCAAAGCAAAACTCCTCACTTAGGGGCTCGGGAGCACATACTGCTTGTCAGTAACAAACATATCATCACCTGGTGGTAACTAGCTTTTTATCAACAGCTGTCAAAGGTACAGGTCAGCAAGACCAGCACAGAAGAAAAGGTGCTGATGCAGGTATCCTGAGTAGGAGGCCTGACCATGGAAGATGAGGAGATGATAACATGAAGGTTTTTTTTTTACAGGGCTGGAATTACTGGAGGCATCGATTAGTCGCATGGATATGCACAGAGGGAAGCATGTTCTCTATGGCTGCAAATGAGATGATAGGAAATTATTTACAAGGCAAGCTGTCTATTTCTGTATTGTCCCCAGCACGGTAAAGTTCAAAAGCTCCTGATCAGGTTAGTAAGCTGGTCCCTACTGCCAGCTGCCTGGCACTTCCCATGAGCTATATCTGCACTGTACTGCTGATGTGATGCATCTCCTTAGGTGGCTGGGAAGTCAGCAACCACAGAAGGAAAATCTATTAACACTGCTGTGTACTGACTGCACATGTACAATGGTTTAGGATCCAGGAGCCATGGAAATGGCAATGGCTGGTTTAAGAGATGTGCAGTTATTAATAAAAGATTAAGTATTCTTGTTTGGATGGATGACAAGCAGGAATATTTGCTCTAGATAATACAACAGCATATGCCCACAAGAATATAGGATACTTCAACCAATAAACCAATACTTCCTTTAATCCACATTTGCCAAACTGCTACTTTCAAGCCTCTGACTTGATTTGTTTCCTCCACTGTGCTCTTTTTCCCTTGCAGATCAAAGTCTGCCCAGATTCTAAACCTGCTTATTATCCATTTGCCATTCAGAAAAATCTACATCCTTTTTTAACCTGGTTCAAGCAAAGTCCAGAATGTGGAGTTCCTGTTGGAAAAGTGGCCTGCAGTGACTGAGATCAGGTGTTGCGTAGTTGGAAAAATGGCCTTGTGGAGGAGAGAGTGGAGTGATTCTCAGGAGATCAGATTCTGTACCTTGCTCTTTCAAAGCCTTCCTGTGTGGCTTCAGTCAAATTGCTTAACTGTGTTTTAGTTCTCCCATGGCACAGTGTGACAGGACTTGTCTACTTCCCTTGGGAATTCCTTGCATATTATACTAATGCTGACAAATGGAGCACCTAAATGACTAGATAACTCCAATGCCAATTTCTGTATCTGCCCTGACATATACCTCAGTGCTACAAAGACAACAGGACCTTCACAGATGCCTTCTCTTAAATTTAGTTTCCTAAGTGTTTCCTCAGCTCTTCTTTGGAGCTGTTAAGCTCCATTGTTTCAATTCCAGGCTTTCCCTATTGCTGAAAGGTTTCATTTGTGCCAGATTGTAAATCAGACTGCAGCTAATGGCAACAGCCATTTTATTTTTTTCCTACCTACTTTCAAATGCAGGAAATAGGCTTCTTGGAATTTTCAGCTACTCAGCTGTCCTTCCAATATCCTTTGAACCATTTGTCTGTAGACAATGTTAAACAATTGCTGTGGTCCATCTCACACATTTCAGTAGTGAGCTGTTCCTACACAGAATGAATATGACATATACAGAATTAGACAGGCCTTCACACGGCTCCCTCACTGAAGGTAACTTAATCTCTCAGACACATTTCCTTGTGGATGAGACTCCACTGCAGAGTCATTCTCAGGATGTGTTTCCATAGCAGAGCCTCCTGCAAAACCAGTAGGAGATAACTCTGGGCCAGACTTCAGTTCTCTATTTTCATGTGGGGGTTAGGCTGCAGGAGAGAAGTCGTTAAGGGAAAGGGTCCACGACAACAGTGATTTGGTTTTTCTCTCACCAGGGACATTGTAGAGGACCCTGTAACTCTTTTTTCCATGACTAAAGGTGTCAGATTCCTCCTTTGGTCTGTGAATCGAGAAATTTTACTTAGTTTAAAAAAAATAATTCCCAAACAAAATGTGTCTTAATAATTTTTGCCTTATGAAACATCACACAAGTTGTTTAATTATACATTAGTCTGGAGGACTAACAGGGCAACCACATTTCTCTCTCACTGAAAACAAATTCTACCTAGCACTCTGCTGCAGAAGTTTCTGAACAGAACGGAGCTTCAGGTAAATGTCTTTACTCTTTCCCATGTAAAGAAGCAGGAAACACCCGTGTCTCCAAATATGCAAACTCACACAGGTAAGTTCTCCTGATGCTGGTCTATGTGCACTTATCAGAAAGACATGAGATTAGGCTGTGATGTTTCTACTAGTTGCAGCATGGTTCATGCAGGATTGATTCCAGGGCCTGTTGTATTTTCCGGTACAAAGTTTCAGAATTTTTCCTCTTCTCACAG
Source organism: Nyctibius grandis (assembly GCF_013368605.1). NCBI lineage: Eukaryota > Metazoa > Chordata > Aves > Nyctibiiformes > Nyctibiidae > Nyctibius > Nyctibius grandis. The sequence continues at coordinate 91,100,332 of NC_090662.1, forward strand.
ATCTTAAGATCAGTTAAGAGTGGCTTTATCACTCCCCTGCTTAATCACATCAGCTTCTTCCAGCTCTCAGAATGAGGAATAGGGTAAGCTTGTTCCTCTTCAGTAATAGACATTTTTGTTAATCAGTGGGAGAAGACCACTGGACAAACATGTTGGAACAATCTGCGTACTCTACCGTGTGTAAAGTCTAACTTACTTTTTCCTGACATTGCATTTCTACCAGCTATATTGGACTACTTGCTTAAAATAAAAGCAGTGGATCTTCCCACTGAATGCTGAGTATGCATTCGGTAGCAGTGTTGCCATAATACTCTAAAAGTGATGCATTTTTTTCTGATTTTCTCTCACTGAGCTACTGTGAAGTTCCTGATGCACCAAGGTCTAGATTTACCTAACTAATGCACAGAAACTTTTCATCAGGAGCTACAGAGGATCTCAACTTTTTTTCACTCAGAATCTTCGTGGAGAAATCACTTAAGCCTCTGATGATCTGCTGTCATCTTCAGCTTTTCACATAAACAGCAGTTTGGCTGTATTTACATCACCTGGAAGAGCTAGGAAAGCAAAGACCCATTGCAGTTGCCTGCTATCCACTGTAATGTATTTATTGACATACTTGTTAGAGGTTATTCAAGAAGTGCACCTGAATCAGGGAATTTACTTCTCTGGATGTTTTTCCTGCATATGTTTTTGAAGCTTCTTGTGAAATTTTGCTTTCAGGCAACTTTTTCTTCTCATATTAGCAGGGCTAAGTCCACGGAGGGTCCAATGACTTTTGTTTCTGAGCCAAAGAGACCTAAGGGCTGGTGAGATCAGCACAGACTGTTATTTTACTTCAATTTGTTCAGATGTGTAGAGGGAAAGGTAGAAAAAAGATGGTCCTACTACAATCAAGGTATCAGCTGCAACAGCTCAAGTGATATTGATGGCTTTCTTCCAGAACATTTTATATTCTTGGAACATGCAGAGCTGCTGCTGGGACTGGAAGGGTGGGGCATTCCTGTTTTTTTTTGGTTTGGTGGGTTTTTTTTTTCCTGCACATGTGGAAGGGAGAAAGGGAAGAAAAACGAGTGGGGTCTTAAAGTACTTTTCAGATATTGCCCAGGCAAAAACTTCCGTTAATATTGCTTGTAGAGCCAGAGCAGGAGTGTACACAAAGACAAAGTATCTCAGAGAAGATCACTGGTAGTTAAGCAACATTTTTATATAAAGCCAATAAATAATTATGGTAATGTCTCCAAGACTTTAAGTCCTGTGTGCTCTTCAGTTTACCTCCTAAAACGTCCAGGGAAAGCAAAAGCTGGCTGCTAAAAATCCATAATGACAGGAATACTTGCTTCACACACACAGAATCACACAGAATCAATCAGGTTGGAAGAGACCTCTGGGATCATCGAGTCCAACCATTGCCCTGACACCACCATGTCAACTAGACCATGGCACTAAGTGCTTCATTCTGATAGAGCCTTACACCTCCTTTGCTTGCTGCCTTAGGTAATGCCATAAGGATGTGATAACACTATCTTTCCTTAAGATGTGGAGGTCACCAGGGAACGTGGCAAAAGAGTGCTTTGCAAAATGTCACTGTGACACCCCTACCCAGCTTTACACTTTTATCAATATTACTCTACATTGTACAGTGGGAGTCATTATGGGTGTGTAATAAAGGTGATGCTGGAGCCTCTCCCAACAGGTGCCTATTCAACCTACCTAAATGCTTGGAAATTGTCTTAGAGGTATGTAAGAGAATGGATTTCATGTCTCAGATGGCTCATGTTCCATTGTATGGACTGCTAGTGCAAACTGAAAGGATTTAGTGCTACACTTCTTGTTTTTTCACAGTTCTGCCACATGAAGACTCTTTAGAGGGCCTTTGTTTGTCTGACCTTCTTGCTCTTAGCACTATTACTCAATTCCATTCTTTTCATATTGTTATTTATTTTTGAAATTGTACTTATTCACACCAATAAAAGATTCAAGAAATACAGCTGATGGAGAAGAGTATACATAATGGAGTTGTACTGTACTATGTAGCTTAAAAACCACTGTACTTATATCAATAAGTGTCTAATGACATATGTTAGATAGTGGAATCTATCTGACCAAAACTATAGGGCCTTTTTGTTCACTGGTAGATTAGTGTCCCAGTGTTTCTCTTTAGGTCAGCTGAAAGCAGCCCATAAAGAAAATTCAGTGCAGAGAAGCCTTTAGGTATTAAAAAGAAAATTTCAACAGATTTTTTTATTCCTCTTGAAAATGCTGAAAACAATTTGCAAAAATTGCCTTTAGAAGTGTGTGTGGGGGCAAATAATTAAAATTCAAAGAGGATTATTTTGATATTTTACATGTTGTCATCGTGATCCTTATTTTGTTTGGATTGTATAGTACTGACACTATTGAAATTAAATGCTTTGACTAGATTTTTTTTTCCAGTTTTAACAAATACTTTTTTTTCATAATTTCCCTTTTAAGAGTAAGAGTATACTTTATTAACATTTTCCCTGAGAGGAAAACTCCTTTCTATCAACTGCAATTTTCACCTGCTGGGTTTATAAGTTTCATGAAAAAGGAACTTCTCGACTTAGAGAGTCTCTGTCATCGTCTCTGATGTGTTATCATCCAGATTCTCAATGGTCTGTATGAATTCCATTCTCCCTGTTGCATTCAGTTGTCTGAATATCTTTTCACTTTCAAATGCACCTTGTAATTCATCTCCCCTCTTTTCTAAACCTCAGTCTTGTCCCATGGTTTCTTTTCTGCCCAGACTGCCTTACAGTTCTGCTCATGTGAATAAATCTCCTTTTCTCTGTATCTTCTGAGTACCTTCTAGTTTTACATGAAAAGTTCCCAAAATGTGAGTGGAACAAATTGCAAAGTATTTGTTAAGAGGGGCTAGACTTGTGAGACTGGTCATGAGCCAGGCCTGAGAAGAGGAGAAATGACAAGAAAACTACAACGCAACATTGAAGACCGGCAGAGCGAACACATAGATTCTCAGTACCTCATCTCCAGAAGTGCTAGCTGCCACTGGGGAAAAGATGAAAAGAGTCTCATCAGTAAGGAGGAAGATGATGCTGGTGAGATGATTTCTATTCGTGTAACTCACAATAGAAGAGTGCCCTGGCAGCAAACATGGCTGATGGTATCCAGGGCTGTATTGACAGCAGCATAGCCAGTAGATCGAGTGAGGGGAGCCCTTTTTACTCAGGACTTCTTAGGCCACATCTAGAATAGCGCAGCCAGTCCTGGGCTCCCTGGTGCAAGAAAGATGTGGATATATTGGAGCAAGTTCAGTGGGAGATGGCCCAGGTGGTGATGGGGCTGGAGCACTTGCACTGTGAGGAGAGGCCGAGGGAGCTCGCTTTGTTTGGTCCGGGGAAGAGATACCAAATCACATCTTTCCCACGCCTACAAGGAGGTTACTGAGAAGAGGGAGCCAGGCTCTTCACGGTGGTGCACGGTGGGAGGATGAGAGGTGACAGAAACTGAAAGATGAGCAGTTCAGGCTGGATGTAAGGAAAAACTTTTCCTCTGCACGGACAATCCAGCAGTAGGCCAAGTCCCTCCATGAGGCTGTGCAGTTTCCATCTTTGGAGGCTTTCAACACCTGTCTGGACAAAGCCCCGAGCAGCTCAGCCGGGCCTCAGAGCCGACCCCGTTTGGAGCTGGAGGGTGGACCGGAGACCTCCTGACGTGGCTTCCAGCCCGCCACGCCGTGACCCCAGAACTCTCCACAAACACCCTCTGGCAGCAGCCTCTCCCCAGACCGGCCTGTCGGGGCCGCCGGGCCCCTCCCGCTGCCGGGACGCGCTGAGGGCAGCCGCCGCGGGCGGGGAGCCGCCAGGGGGCAGGCGGCGCGCGCGCCTCGCAGCCCAGCGGCCGCGGGGCCGCAGCCAACGGCGGGCGCCCGGGGAGGCGCCGTGACGGGCTGCGCGGCTCTCACGGCCGCCCCTCACTTATTTTTCTTTCTTTTTTTTTTTTTTTTATTTTTAAGGAAAAAAAAATTGTTGTGGGACCAAAAGGGTACCCGGGTGTCAGTGCAAGTGGCGAGCACAGGCGGCCTTTCCCTGAACACAGGCCGCGGGCCGCAGCTGCGGCCATCGGGAGGTGCGCCCTGCCTCAGGGCGGCTCGGTGGGCGAGAGGGCACCGCCGCGTTTGTTCGGGAGCCCGTCGGCGCCCCTGCTCAAGCGTTCCAGGAAAGCAGAGGAGGAGAAAGAGGAAATAAAGAGCCGAGCCCATGTGGCCTGACTGGGGACCGTCCTTTATAAGACATGACTACATTTTTCCTCAGCGGTGTACTGGCGCTGCGGGGGTTTGTGTTGGGTTTTAGAGAGGCTGGTTACAGTCAGCTTCCTGAAATTCCCCTGCAGATTCATGTCTGGGATGTGATACCCTTGAATCCAGTTTTCTGCTCACTTTTCTCCAATGAGAGGAAGCTTAAGGAGTGGTGAAAACTGATATATGAGAAGATAAGTATGTGCCATGGTTTCTAACTCTGGTTTCTGGGATCAAACAGCTGCTTTGCATTACTTTAGGGGAAGCTAGGTTTTGATCTATCAGTGTGTTATGCTGATACAGCATTTTGGTATGTTACTTGATAAAACCTACTCTGTTCCTGTACTGCAGTTGTTTTTATACATTTTCCGCTCTGGGTGCATACACAACATTGAAGGACTTAACCACGGACCCAATTAAAAAAAAACCTGCTAGTGCTTATAGTCTAGTTGAATTCCTATAAAAGCTTAGGTCTGCAATCTAGTTTTCACTCCTGAGCACTTCCAACCTGCTTCCCCATGATTTCAAAGATGTTAAGCAATACCTTTACCTTTTAAGTACCATAATCAGCTCTAACTGTAATTGAACTAAAGCAGAAGAAGGGATTAGTTGTTATTGAGAGGTTCATTATTTTAAATGATCTTTTCCAATACATCTGGACAAGGATGACTGGCCATATGATCTGTTGTTATCCATCAGCATAATTCTGCCAGTTTCAGCCAACCCAGTCTGACCAAACCTCATCTGAGACACTCTCCAAACAGTAGTTGGAAAGTGGATCTCGTGCAATATCCCAGACATAGAAAGAAAATCTCTGAAGAAAGAAGATCTCAGAGTTTGAGAGTCCTCCTCTGCTGCATGTCTGATCTGATAGGAAAAGTTTAATTTCTGCCTCACTCACAATATGCTCTGCTGCCATAAGCAACTTGAGTAGTGGAAGCTGTGACCACTGATAATTCTCTGAAGAAGCTGTCTAGTGATGAGGGAGTGTGCTACTGAGCATCTTCTTTTCTTTCCTTGGGTTTGTCTTGGCTTTTCTTCCCACACAGAGTCTCTTGCTAGGTGTCATAATTTTTCTCCCTCTAATATTTTTTTAAAATGAATCCCTTTCTATGCCACAGTACTAACCTTTATTATATGCTGGCTCTTTCGGCTACATTCCAGAAACCTGGTTACTCTGCCTCTTTTAACTCAACCTCTTTGTCTCCTTTCCATGCAGCAGCATATGCTGGGACATGACAAGCCAGAAAGCAGCTTTGCAGAAGACGACCTGGAGGTCCTGGTGGACACCAAGCTGAACATGAGCCAGTGACATGTCCTTGTGGCAAAGAAGGCTAATGGTGTCCTGGGGTGCATTAGGAGGAGTGTTGCCAGCAGGTCAAGGAACATGATCCTTCCCCTCTACTAAGCACTGATGAGGCCACACCGGGAGTGCTGTATCCAGTTCTGGGCTCCTGAGTACAAGAGTTACTCAGTAGGAAGGATCTCTCCTATCTTCCTTATCTATCCACTCATTCCAAATGTTGGAATGCTAGACAGATTCATCAGGTCCTTTCTCCATTTTCTTCATCATCTGCATAGGTTGAACTCCATAAACTTCACATTGTAAACTTGCTTTCTAGAGCCTTAGTCATTTTTTATCACTTCTTTTCTATTACTAATGTTTTAAGATCTTTTTGAAATATGACTTCTGGTTCTGGATACAGTATTGCATTTAACAGTGCAAGGTAAAGAAGTAAGATCTCTCCTCCGCTTCTGTGTCATAGTCCCATTTTCATACCTGCAGGGATTGCATTAGTCCTCTCAGCTGTGAAACAGACTGTAGTTCTGGCAAACTGAAAGGCAAGTGAAAGATGTTTCCATGGTGTATCTATCTTGAGACCTTTAAGAAGTGTCTCTCTCATATTGTGGATACTGTAATATTTGGATATTATTTGGATATTTGGATAATATTTGTCCAGTTGGAGGCCTGTGTCTAACAGAGTCCCTCAAGGGTCGGTACTGGGACCAGTACTATTCAATATATTCATTAATGACTTGGATGAGGGATTAGAGTGCGCTGTCAGCAAGTTCGCTGATGACACAAAACTGGGAGGAGTGGCTGACACACCGGAAGGCTGCGCAGCCTTTCAGAGAGACCTGGACAGGCTGGAGAGTTGGGCAGGGAGAAGTTTAATGAAATATAACAATGGCAAATGTAGAGTCCTGCATCTGGGCAAGAACAACCCCATGTATGAGTACAAGTTGGGGACAGAGCTGTTGGAGACCAGCGCAGGGGAAAGGGACCTGGGGGTCCTAGTGGACAGCAGGATGACCATGAGCCAGCAGTGTGCCCTTGTGGCCAAGAAGGCCAATGGCATCCTGGGCTGTATTAGAAGGGGTGTGGTTAGCAGGTCAAGAGAGGTTCTCTTCCCCCTCTACTCTGCCCTGGTGAGGCCGCATCTGGAATATTGTGTCCAGTTCTGGGCCCCTCAGTTCAAGAGGGACAGGGAACTGCTAGAGAGAGTCCAGCGCAGAGCCACGAAGATGATGAAGGGAGTGGAACATCTCCCTTATGAGGAGAGGCTGAGGGAGCTGGGTCTCTTTAGCTTGGAGAAGAGGAGACTGAGGGGTGACCTCATTAATGTTTATAAATATGTAAAGGGCAAGTGTCATGAGGATGGAGCCAGGCTCTTCTCAGTGACATCCCTTGACAGGACAAGGGGCAATGGGTACAAGCTGGAACACAGGAGGTTCCACATAAATATGAGGAAAAACTTCTTTACAGTGAGGGTGACCGAACACTGGAACAGGCTGCCCAGAGAGGTTGTGGAGTCTCCTTCTCTGGAGACATTCAAAACCCGCCTGGACGCGTTCCTGTGTGATATGGTCTAGGTAATCCTGCTCCGGCAGGGGGATTGGACTAGATGATCTTTCGAGGTCCCTTCCAATCCCTAACATTCTGTGATTCTGTGATTCTGTGATTTGTAAAGGAGGGCAAAGATGAAAAAGGGTGTAAAAGTTGTTGTTGACGTGGTAGAGAGTTTCTCAGTTTTGAACACTCTGAAAAAGGAGCATTTTCTCTTGCTAACAGTAATAGAACTAGGCTGAGGAAACTTTAGATAATTATTCTGAAACAAACTAGTTATGCTTTTGATTTAACTTGTATGTTTCAGAAGAAGGTAGGCAATATCCATGATTCATCAGCTGTGCATATATGTATGTAACTGCAATTTGAGCTATTCTCACCTCATCTTTCCATTTTTTCCTAGCTCTATGTCATTCTGAAATAATAAGCACTGCTTATTAGGAATGGGTGGCTAGGCATATTTTTTATGATTTTCATGAGTTTTTGATCTAAGAGCGATATTAACAAAAGCAGTGGACAGAAGGTATGCAGGCCTGAGCATCAAGCACACACCAAGCGTAGGAAAATTTTATCTTGCCTTTCTGCCATTAAATTTACAGGTATGTAAGGAGGTATGGCAAGTCAAGGGCTGTGAGACTGTTCTTGGATTTCAGGAGTTCTGTGCAGAAGCTCTGTTTGCTAGTGGCACTGCTGCTGGCCGGAGAGTAGCCTTCCCCAGAAGGCAATGGGCAGACAGCTGCCAGAACCTTTTATTTCCTGGGGTCTGTGAAGCAGGGGCTTGTGCCCAGGCTCTGCACTTGATGCGCTGCACTTCCTGTTGCAAGCCAGCCCGGTGTGTCACTCTTTTCCTTACACCTTCTCAGCCCTCATCCATTTCCCCCCTCTTTCTCTCCTTTCACCAGCTTTCCTGCCTAATTGTATTTTTTTCTCTTAAGAACTTTCTGGTAGCCTATCCTGAGATCAGAAAACATGTCTTTCTTAGACCCTTCCCTGCCCCAGCGTTATGGCTCTTCCAGTGCAGAAGATAGGAAAGCAAAGAGAGACCAGTTATGAATTATGACAGCCCAGTATTCCAGTGTAGATAAGTATTTCATATCCAAATTTTTTTGCTTTTTTTCCTTCTGAGTTTGGAAAGGAGGGAGGAAGAGAATTTGAACCCAAAACTTAGAGGTATTACACACAAGAACTAGATTTCTTTAATAGAATTGCCATATTTCTGTGGTCAAATGTAGCCTCCAGTAGCAAATCATTCACCTAAAGAGGAAAAAGTCCACTGAGGGACATTTGCCATGAGATGGTTTGTTAATGACAATCCCCTCAGAAGTAACTGTGGAATATTCTGGAAATGCAAGACTTCAGTGTCCCCTCACCTGTTAACCATAGGAAAGTATTGCTTGTTGCAGTAGCGCTGGCTGCCAGTAAGAAATCTGCAGTAAAACTGACTTTCCTCTTCACTAATAACCTGGATGATGGGTGTGAGTGTACCCTCAGCAAGTTTAAAGATTATAAAAAAGTGTGAGGAGTGGCACAGCAGGGGGTTGTGCTGCCATCCGGTGGGATCTCAAGAGGCTGGAGAAATGGGCAGAGAGGAACTTCAGCAAAGGGAAATTCAAAGTCCTGCACTTTGGGAGAAATAAGCCCATGCACCAGTACAGGCTGGGCAAACCATCTGGAAAGCAGCTTTGCAGAAAAGGACATGGTTGGCCTAGTGGACAAGTTGAAGATGAGGCAGCAGTGCGCCCTCGTGGCAAAGGTGGCCGACAGTATCTGGGCTGCATCAGGGAAAGCATTGCCAGCAGGCTGAGGGAGGTGATCCTTCCCCTCTACTCAGCACTGGTGAGGCCCCACCTGGAGTCCTGTGTCCAGTTCTGGGCTCCCCAGTACAAGAGAGACATCAACATACTGGAGAGAGTCCAGTGAAGGACCACACAGATGATTAAGGGACTGGATCACCTCTCATCTGAGGAAAGCCTGAGTGAGCTGGGACTGTTCAGCATGGAGAAGACAAGCCTCAGGGAGATCTCATCAGCGTGTATAAATGCCTGAAGGGAGGGTGCGAAAAAGATTGAGCCAGGCTCTTTTCAGTGGTGGCCAGTGTCAGGACCAGAGGCAATGGGCACAAACTGAAACCCAGGAGGTTTCCTCTGAACACAAGGAAACTCTTTTTTACTGTGAATGGTGACCAAGCGCTGGAGCAGATTGCCGGGATACATCGTGGAGTCTCCCTCCTTGGAGATATTCAGAAGCTGTCTGGATGTGGACTTGGGCACCTTGTTCCAGGTGTCCCTGCTGGAGCAGGGGGGTTGAACTGGACAATCTCCCTAGGTCCATTCCAACCTCAACTATCCTGCGATTTCAGTGCTGGTTAATCAGTGAACCTGAAGCAATCCATCAGAACTGTAAGTCTGATGACAGGATTTTACCTAAGGGCATTGGATACTGGTTTAACACACCTTTTCCTTTTCTTTGTTAGCATTTTCTGAAATTTATAATGCTATGCCTAAAAATAAAGGAATGGTGTTTTTAAGAAAAGCTGCTATATGCTGTGGTATGTAGTGGGTGTATGCTCATTTGCTTGCCATGTTTATAGAGTCACTCAGTGACTGAAAGCATGCTGTCAAAGAAAAAACTACAGAGTAGGTGAGGAGATAGCCTGGCAATCTGAACGTATTCGTATGGAGGACAAAAATGCCAGCACATCAGCTACGTTTTTTTTGTGCCTTGCTGCTGTGCTCATTACACCTGCTAGTGCAGAGGATTAATGCATTTGAACAGATAGAGACAAACTAAGACTTTCCCTGAAGCCCATCTGCTTTTTCCCCTTAACTGTCTTTAGATGCAGGAGGGAATTAGAGTTGATTTTAAGAGCAAGAAAAGAAGAGGTAGAGAAATTGATGAGGTAATAGAAGGAGGTTGGCAGCCTAAAGTAGAGGGACGGCAAGGGGAGAAAACAAAAAACTTCACTAATTAGGAACAAATTAAGTCTGGAAGGGAGTTGTAAAAGGATAAACCTAACTCACCACGTGACTTTTTCCACTGTTTACAGCTGCTGATAGTGATAGTAGACAGTGTATTGGAGTGAAAATCCCCCTCAGAAGTACTAAGTCATGTTGCAAAAAATGTTGAATTTCCACGTGCTAGGAATTTTTTTTTGTGCTAAGTGAATGTGCTAGAGAAGAACTCTTGAGTCCTAGCATAGATTTCCAGATACCTTATCCATTGTGGAGGAACTTGTTACTGTTTTTCTCCTAGGGACAAACATGAAAGGTTGGTAGTGTTTTTGTTCCTGAGTGCATAAAGCTGACCAGATAAGCAGCACATCAGGATTTAGGGACTAGTTAGAGAGTTCAAGAGTGTATGTGTATGTGTATGTGTATGTGTATGTGTATGTGTGTGAATCTAGTCATATAGAAGACAAAAGACCCACAAGGCTGCTTGTTTGGGCAGGAGGAAAGTAGGGTTTAGCTGTTGTTCTGACAACCTCAATGAGGTGGATGACTTGAGTGGGAAGGGAAAATGTTGAAAAAAATGAACTGAATTACAGTGTGTGTCAGAAAAAGCAAGACAGACAACACAAATCTAGTGAGTATCTGCCTGATTTAGTATACCTGATAATTTAACACATGCTTTATTTAAGGAACCAGATGTTAATCAAGAGTTAGAGAAGATTGTGTGACCCACTGGAGATGTATTTGACAACCTGCAGCATAGAATCAAAAGGCCAAGTTTTTGGACTGGACTTTTGTATCTAGTCTTTGAGGTGTATAGGTCAATAAATCAAGGAGGTATGCATACACAGAGTTATGCACATATATCCAGCTCCATGAATGAACATGAGAAACCTTCAGTTGTGCCATTCTTGGTCCTTGCAGCAATACCTTTTTTATTTATTTGCTTCCAAAAAATAATTCTGGGAGTGTTTCCTCCCTGACAACACCAAATATGGGTATTCCCCAATAGACTACTTTAATGGCAGGAGAATAAAACACCAACACAGAAAAAGATATATATTTTAATAAGTCATTAAATAAGTTTGCTAGCAGATAGATACAAACTTTTACATAAAAATAAAACCTTTCACTTTTAATAAAATCTGCATTATATTAATCCGAATGAAACTATTTGGAATGTTAGTGTAATAGCTTAATAAACTGACTCCCAAATGGTTTAGCTAACTCAAAAGGACATGCATATTCTCTCACACACTTGAAAATGGAGTAAAAGTTGAGGTGGAATGTAGCAACTCACCACATCATTTAAAAGAAAAGAATATTTGTACCCCACAGAAACCGTAGAGAACTTATGTCCCCAGACTGCAGCTCTGAGCTGAAATTTGTCTTGAGAATGTGATGCTAATGTCCCTGCTCTTGCTGAAAATGTCAGACCTACAAACACAATCAAGACCTCGGAAGAATTTTGTCTCGGTTCTGCTGCATTCCTCCTCCTGAAAGATGTCAATGCTGTTTAAGAATATAAAGTGCAGAGATTGTTGAAGATTGGAGAACTGGCACATTTTGAGTGAAATTGAGAATTTTTTCTGAAAGGTAAAACTACTTCCTATAGCTGAGCATACCATAGCGTACGGATTGCTCTATCTTCAAGGTTTGAAGCAAAATTAAGAAAGGGAGAACATAGTCAACCAAACTGGAACATGCCCTACTTATATAATATTTTTTCATGATCTGCTTAGCTTAATTTTGTATATTTAGATTTAAACACATATAAGTGATACCTCATGCTTTCATTTTCTATCCCTGCATCCACCTGAACAACTAGTACAGCATCTGGTCAGAATACAGAGGAACAAAGTGTGGAGGTACTAACTGTCTGGGCATATTAAGCTTGGATGGTAGTAAAAAAAAGTTAAGATAACCAGAAATTATGTTTAAAGAAAGTCTTTCCTTCAGGTGATTTCTAGTTTCAAATGCCTGATAGGAATTGTGCAACTTTTCTCAGAAGGTGGGGAAGTGCCCTGAAGTTCCTTTTTCTGATGTGGAGCTTTACAAGAAAGTTACTGGTACAAAGCCACACTGGCTCTGCCAAAAGCCTTAATGGCTCATGATTATGATTCACAGATTATGGCCTAACCCTTTCTATTTCTGAGACATTCCCTTCTGTAACCCACGCAGCTCTGCTTTCTTCATTGACTCTCAGGATTTTACGATGTCACAGTGTGTAATGAAAGATACAGCAAAAAGATAGCCATGCAGACAGGCAGAGCATCATATTTACTATCATTCTGGAGCAAAAATAAAAGCAGAGAACACTGGACAGTGGATTTCAGCCATCAGACAAAAATGTTGCGTGTTGTTCTGCGGGATATCTGGGGAGGGTTCTTGTTCTGGCAGAACATCTAAGAATATGGGATCTGAGGCCTTGCTGTGTGCAGAGATGGTTCCCAGTCAGCAGTCTGGCTGATGGCCTTGGCTTCAGGCTGGATAGCTTCTAGACTGCTAGACTGACACCTAAAATAGATGAATATGTGATTTACATAAATGTGAGAAATAGGAGCTGAAAAAGAGTTGATAGTAAATGTACAGTTATCCTAGGTTTTGGAGAAAGAATGAGGTGGGGCTCAGGACCCTTGGCTGTGTAAGGAAACAGGACTGACTGTGAGGAATGCATTTCCCTCTTGCTACAAAGGATAGACTCTGATGTCAGCAAGAGGACCCTTTTGGTGCAGAATAAACTCTGGACTGCTGAGACCTAGTCTTGCAACAAAATAGAGAAATGCAATGCAAAGATCGAGCTCTGTTCCTAGTACAAGATGATTCTTCCAGTCCAGTGTTGGGCAGGCCTGTGATGGAGCAATGCCTTGCATCCTTCAGCTCTGTAATGACAGAGATACTTGCACTTGACAGAAGCCTCATCTCATCCCTCCCCCAGCTCCACCTTTCTTATAAATGGTGATGGACAAGAAAGGTTTATACAGTTCAATAATTTTAATAAACAAATCTACCAATAAACCAGAAAAAAAAAAAAAGATGAAACTGCAGGAAAAAGTGGTAAGCTGGTGCCATGGCAGTCTCACAGAGCACAAAGCAGAGGGAGAAGTGGATCCCAGGACAAGACAGGAGAAAGATGTTTTGACTTACTGCTGGATGGACTAAGTTGCAGGAACTAAATTGTCCAAGGAAGTTTAGCTTAAGTGCAGCACGAAACCTAACTTTCTGTCAGCAGCTTGAATGTAGGTAAAGAGATGATAACAAAGAGCAAAGCCTGTGACTTGAGGGACAGTAGAGCTGAAGCTGAGAAGTAATAACTTACTCTGGTTGGTAGATGAGATATTTCTGTTCTTCAATATCACAAAACCCAGAAGAAGTGTGATCAGTATAATCACAGCTATAAGTGGGCCAAAGAAATTTATCTTTACTTGCTCCATTTCTTCTACCTGTATCTCTGAATAAGAAAACAGAGAAGATGATACACACAGCAAAGATTTAATTTGGTGACAATTAGCTTAAGCAATCTATCCCAAAGTTATGTGAATTAGAAGTTTAGGGAAAGGCCCTCAGCATCCTTTGCTTTTACTGTGCTTTAATAGTGTCAATAAATCGCTATCCGCATTGCTTTATTTCCATTTCCAATAACTAGCACAACTACCAAGTCTTAACAGCCAATTCAACAATAGCAAGGCAAAGTACTCTTTCTGAAGTTTGGGTAACATGTAAGAGATGAGCAACTTGATTAATACAAGAGTCTGTGAGGCTGCTACTGTGCTACTGCTTCTCTGTGCTACTGTGCAAGTTTAAAGAACCTGGGATGTGTTACTACTTGGTATCTATTGGAAATGATGGTCAAAGCCTAATGAAATGCCATAAGGGATGTGAAAGTAGCCGGGAATGCAATGGACTTTCCCTCTATTTCTGGTTATTGTGCTTTTGAGGTGTTAGTTGCTAGGGTTAGCAACTGATAGTGCTTCAGTTATTGCCAAACAAAGCCTTTTTGTATGTGGAGTTCCCACTTGCTTCCCCACCATCACTGCTTATCAGGTGGCTACTTTCAATAAAGCCAGAGAGAAGAGAAGAAGAATTAAAGAAGGAAGAGGAGGATGCAGCACTATAATATAGCTAATATAGCCATCTTAACACTCATGAGCAACGTGTAGAGTTGTGCAAACCTCTGAAGACTTCTGTATTTTGTTCTAATATTATTTTAAAATCCTAGAATGTAAGGACATGGGAGGCAGTTTGCCATATCTAGCATCGATGCCTTAACCCTTTAGCTAAATTTATATGAAGAAAACTGCACTCTGGAACTTTTTTCAGAATGAGTGGCAAGCTTCTTTTACATCTGCAGTAGTAAGGTGCATACCTGTACTACCCTAGCAGGCTTTCCTGCAGTGCTACCATTCCCTCTTGGTTATTCCTGTCATTTGAAGCACAGCACTGCGTCTTCAACATTGTCTAAAGGAGGCATGTGCAAGCCAAATGAACTTATGACCAAAGTGGAAATTGTCTTTATTTTGATGCACTTGTGCCATAGCTTACACAAATATGTCAAAGGATGTTTTCCTGTCCCAGGAGATAAATAAAATACAGCTTTAGTTTAAATAAAGGTTCAGTCATGTGGAATCCTGAGATATTTCAGCAGTAAAGTCTTATCAGAACTCAGGTCCCCAGCTTCTTGCAAGAGGTATCTGAAAAAAGACACAATCTCAGAGAAAAAAAATCCCCAAATAGTCATTTTGGAACAGGCACTTCATTCTGCCAAATGTTATGAAAACCCCAGGAATGCTTCTAAAACTAGTCAAAGTTTCATGGCCTTTATGCTTAAACTCAGCACAGTCTATTTGGCAGTTTGTGAGGCAAATCTGGTCCAAGGGTCTTTCCTGTTTAGCCTTCTGCCTCTCTCTAAGGAATGATTAAGAATAGCTGCTCAAGTATCTAAACATCCGAAAAAAACATTTTTACTGTCAGGGTGGTCAAACACTGGAACAGTTTGCTGAGAGAGGTTGGGGAGTCTCTATCCTGGGAGATACTTAAAACTCAACTGGATAAGGCCCTGCTCATGTTGACCCTGCTTTGAGCAGAATGGTTGAACTAGATGATCTCTAGATGCCTCTTCCAACCTCAACAGTTCTCTGATTCTGTGAAGCGGCAACCTCTCTTAACAGCTAAATGTCACTTCCAGAGACTGGTTGTAGCCTAATCCAGACATCCAGGTTGCTTTGTTGCTACTGCAGCAACATCTAGGGAGGGGATGAACAGGGATGTGTTCTGGATTGTGTAGCAACAGCCTTCCTTCTCTGTGCCCTCTTCTTGCTGTAATAAGACTTCCCATATGGAAAGCAGAGGGAATTTGGTGGCCGTGGCTGTTGGTGAACAGGATGGAGAACATACAACACTTGTAACAATTCCTACTGCTACTTAGGGTTTATTCTCTGCTTTGACTATGCTGCTATCTGTGATCAGCTCTACTGCAATGTGCCCTGCTCCTACCCGTGTGAAAATAGGAATGGACAAATGGAGACTCACCTATGCCTAGTGGCACTGAGGCAAGGCTCCCCAGCTGCTCTCCAAGGTGAAGCAAGCAGGTAATGTTAGTGAGGGTGTTTGTAGGAACTGTGATATTCAGCTTGCTAGTAACATTGTACAGCTTTGTTACAGCATCCTGTGAGACATCCATGTGATGCATAGGCCTGTATGTTGTGTTTTCGTATGAAATTAGCCAAGTCATCTGCTTGGGCTCTGGATAACCTCCGCTGGAAGAACAGGAAAGATTCAAGTATTCATTGGGCTTTAGCTCCCCAGTGTGCAGCCATGCTATCTCAGGTTGACTATAGTTGGCTGAAATAGACCAAAGAGAAAGCATCATGAGTCAGATATACCACATCTTGTGACAGTTCCTGCCAATTATTTAAGATTTTCAGGCAGAAGCGAGTCTAAACAATTTTCTGAGGAAAACAATGGGCGTCCCAAGAAGGGTTTATATTTTTGGTGTACATGTAGACTTGCTGCTCCTTGTCCTCAGGGTGTTTCAAGGATGTAAGTCTGATTAGCCAGACAATGGGCCTCTGTCTCTCCAACCTCCTTTAGATCCGTTGACACCTCAGAATAATGAAACCTGGCCTGCTTGCTTAAGCACAAAATGGGAATGGGACACAGTGCTGCCTACTCTTGACCTCCTGATTAGGTAAGGGGAAAACCACAAAATTCTAACTATGAAATGTAGAGAACAAAATCATCTGAGGGACTTCAGATGGGGTAAGTTGGAGGTCCAGTGCTGTCATAGGTAGAAATATCCTTGGTGTCTGTCAGTATTATAAGTAATCATTTTGCAGCATATAAAGTAATTCACCCATCTTAACTTGATAGTAGGCCTCCCTTAGCTTGGCTTTTTATGTGGAAATGACTATAGTACAAGTTCTTTTACTTTGTGTCATTGGATATTCATCCCAGTCAATGAAAAACATACCTGTTGCTTTAAAAAATCAAGTTTCCCCAGCAAGAAATAATTAGTGAAACAGGATTGGAAAGAATTATTTAAACATAAAGTATGAATGATAAATAGAAGCTTTTAACCAACACTCTCTATTAAATAGTCTCCCAAATATTCTCAACGAGGATTTGTTTGGTTAAAAGGCCATATTAGAAATAGTAGACTATGATGGAAAAGGAGGAGAGAATGCTGTATGCACATATACAGCAAGTTTAAAAAAAAAACCAACAACAAAAACCAAGAAGCAGACTCATTGAAAATACTTCATTATTTTAGTGCCAGTAGGACTAAAGACAATATGGAGAAATATTGGAGAAGGGGAAAAGGATTCTTAGAAAAATAAGAGCCTGAGAGGTCTGACTCTTCTGCACACATACTCAATGTGTTGGATCCAGGCTCTAATCCTTGCCCCAGGGAATTAATATGGATGAAGAAATATGATGTTGCTTTTATTTGCTCTACCCCAACACAGAGGGAGTAGGATTTAGCTTAGTCACAGAATCACAGAATGGTTGGGGTTGGAAGGGACCTCTGGAGATCATCTAGTCCAACCCCCTGCCAAAGCAGGTTCCCCCAAAGCATGTTGCACAGGGTCATGTCCAGGTGGGTTTTGAATATCTCCAGAGAAGGAGACTCCACAGCCTCCCTGGGCAGCCTGTTCCAGTGCTCTGTCACCCTCAAAGTAAAGTAGGTTTTCCTCATATTGAGATGGAACTTCCCATGTTTCAGTTTGTGCCTGTTGGCCCTTGTCCTGTCACTGGGCACCACTGAGAAGAGACTGGCCCCATCCTCTTGACAAATACCCTTAAGGTATTTGTAAGCATTGATAAGCTGCTCCCTCAGTCTTCTTTTCTCCAGGCTAAACAGACCCAGCTCTCTCAGCCTTTCCTCATTAGAGAGATGCTCCAGTCATCTAATCATCTTTGTAGCCCTTCACTGGACTCTCTCCAGTAGTTTCTTGTCTTTCTTGAACTGGGGGGCCCAGAACTGCACACAGTACTCCAGGTGTGGCCTCACTAGGGCAGTGTAGAGGGGAGGATAATTTCCCTTGACCTGCTGGCCACACTCTTCCTAATCCACCCCAGGATACCGTTGGCCTTCCTGGCCACAAGGGCATATTGCTGGCTTGTGGTGAACTTGTTGTCCACCAGAAATCCCAGGTCCTCCTCTGCAGAGCTGCTTTCCAGCAGGTCAACCCCCAACCTCTACTGATGCATGGGGTTATTCCTCCCTAGGTGCAGGACCCTACACTTGCCTTTGTTGAATTTCATTAGGTTCCTCTCGGCCCAGCTCTCCAGCCTGTCTAGGTCTCGCTGAATGGCAGCACAGCCTTCTGGTGTATCGGCCACCCCTCCCAGTTTTGTGTCATCAGCAAATTTGCTGAGGGTACACTCTGTCCCTTCATCCAGATCATTGATGAATAAGTTAAACAAGACTGAACCCAGTACTGATCCCTGGGGTACACCACTAGCTACAGGCCTGCAACTAGACTCAGTGCCGCTGATTCCAACCCTCTGAGCTCTGCCATTCAGCCAGTTCTCAATCCACCTCACTGTCCACTCATCTAACCCACACTTCCTGAGTTTTCCTATGAGGATATTATGGGAGACAGTGTCAAAAGCCTTGCTGAAGTCAAGGTAGACAACATCCACTGCTCTCCCCTCATCTACCCAGTCAGTCATGACAACATATAAGGCCATTAGATTGGTGAAGCACGATTCCCCCTTGGTGAATCCATGTTGACTACTCCTGATAACCCTCTTTTCCTCCATATGCTTAGAGGTGACATCCAGAATGAGCTGTTCCATCCCCTTTCCAGGGATGGAGGTGAGGCTGACTGGCCTGTAGTCACTTAAATCCCCAAGAGACTCCATAACTGTGAATTCAAAATGGAAAAAGCCCCACCTTTTTTACACCCCAAAATTTAGTTAATTGTCCCTCAGGAGTGCTCAGGCTTCCTCTTTCTCTTCAAGGTCTGACTTGCTTAGCTGACTGCTCACTCCAGCTTCTGGTCTGGAGTATTTATTCTTTCCTTGGCATTTTATAGGGAGGGCAGGAATGTAATCCATGGCTGTGAAACTTGCCAAATCACCCAAGTGATTTAAGAATTTCAATCTTATTAACAGTAAACGAGTGGAAATAGTGGAATATACCTTGATCAAAGCACTTCTGTTTTTATGGCTTCTGGAACCTCAGTTTACTGAAAAGTGATGTTGGTTGCATGCAGGGTGTGGGCTACGTATAGGTGAGCTTTAGATTGTTAATAGAAAAGCATGTTTCAGGAAGTCTTGCATTTAAAGATAACGTCTTCCAAAAAAGGCTATGGGCTTATATTTAAATACCTCAAGAGACAGCATATCCATCAAGCCCTTAATATTTTTCTCAATGGCTTAATCCCCTACCTGGTTTTGTTCTGTTTTCTAAAGTGACAA
This sequence comes from Nyctibius grandis, assembly GCF_013368605.1. Classification (NCBI taxonomy): domain Eukaryota; kingdom Metazoa; phylum Chordata; class Aves; order Nyctibiiformes; family Nyctibiidae; genus Nyctibius; species Nyctibius grandis. Next base: position 91,119,329 of record NC_090662.1, read on the forward strand.
TGTACCTTATTTCTCACTTGCTTCCAGCCACTGACTGTTTTTATATCTTCGCTGAATTAATTAGCCTTTTAAAAAAAATATCCAGTATTTTATGTGTATTTCAGGTTCCCACACTCTGAAAACAAGACTCTTCTCAGTCTTCTGTGCTATAAGGTAATCACATCGATCTTTTAATGTTTCCAGTTGGACTCTGTTTTTTCCAGCCTTCAGGTAACTCTAGTAGAGCTTTTCTTACGCTTTTATGTTTTTCAACATTCCCTTTAAAATGAGGACACAAACTGCTAAGTCTCTATTCTGACATCAGTTTCACTCCCAACACTTTGAATAGCACATATTTTGAAATAGCTTCCCTAGTCTCACCTACTTCCCCTATTGATCCACCCAAAGGAAGCACTAGAGACATGCTATAGCAGCAGAATTTCCAGTTAAGCTGCTTGTCACTATGGTCCCTACCTTGCCTGTTTTAAGAGCCAAAGCTTTCCCTTGTGAAGCCCTCCCTTCTTTCTGGAGAATGATCTGTGTTCATTGTTCTTATATAAATCATCCTGGTGGTACACAATACATACATCTATCTATATATTGTCCTAATGTAATACATATAAATAACACATGTAAACTGTATTAGAAGGTACTTCAGTATTTCTGAATGCACTTGGTCACCAAGTGATCTAGATGATAGCTTTGTATGACTGCCCTATTATTCTTGTACAGCACTTAATCTTTCTTATGTCCATTTTAAGTGTGACATGCCATACTACAAAAAACCCTTCACGTATGAGATGAGATTCTGATTAAGAAACAGTAGGTAAGCATGGGTACATTTCAACATTTGTATTTTTCTCCTACTAATTTTAAAGGGTTTTTTAAAATATGATTTTATACTGCTCCTTCCTTTAGGAGCCTATTGAACAGGAAGTCATTTGGAAGGAACGCAGCAGCAAATAGTTTAAAACAGTCTTCCTAAGTTAAACCTTAAAAGGTTTGGTAGAGTTTTAGTGACTAAGTATGAGACTTCTATAACATGTTGCTCAGATGTTGGCTAAGCTGATGATAACTGATTTAACTGCTTGAATTAGCTGAACGATGGATGCTAAGCATCTCTAAATTGGAGGCCTTGATATTGAGTGCACATTATGAGTTTCTGAGTTCTAAAACTTTGCTGAAAATACTTGTCAAGTAGATTCTGGGAGAATCAAAATTAACAATCTAGGTTTTCTGTCTGTGGATCGAGGGAACACTTGCTGGTAGCACAAAGCTAAATAAGCTTAGACGTCCTGGTATGCCATTTCTGGCTGCTGTTACACATGGCCTGTTCTCTTTTGAAGCAGTATGCTGAAGCCTGAAAACACCCGTGGAAGTTAAAAGCTGTTATTATTAATGACTAGCACTATCACAGTGGAAGAGAGAAGACAGGCATATGGACAGAGGTTACTAAGAGAATAGTTTAAAATAGAAAAACATTAGGAAAATTTATTAGGAATTATTAAAAATATTAGAAAATATTAGGAAAAGATTGCTTCCTCACTTCCATTCCCTTGTTAAAAGATTTCCTGCCTTCTTGTAACATGCAAGAAATCAGGTTGAATCTCATCAATGTATGCATTTTTCCTCAGAAACATTTTCAGTCTTCCTTTATCTGAACATGTGAATTTCTACTCCTCCACATATGAGCTGCTCTTTTCTTTATTTTCCCTGAGATTTATATGATCATAAAATAGCTCGGTGTTTGCAGAAATCTTGTTACATTTCAACTGTAATTTACCACCAACAATGGTAACTACTGCTACTTTTAATAGAAGGTAGTGCATCAGATGCAAATAAAGAAGTGTATTTTCCAGAGTCTTAAAAGCCATAAATCTTGCAGGAGGCAAGAGGAAGAAGGCAGAATGGTTTTCACTATAAAGTATGACAGGGTGGGAATCAGGAATGATGCAATATTGAGCAAATTATTGCCTTATTTTCTACTTCTTGTGATTGCTTCCACCTGAGTACTTTTCATTCAGAGCTGAGATTTTCTACTGAGAACGCTCGTATCCATCTTCAGAAATTCTGCTCCAGTGCAGGTACATCTTCAGTGGCTTGGGGACAGTACCACACATTTCTGGACTGAACAAAGTGACAGAGAACCCCCCAAAAAAACCCAGACCAGATGACAATTAGAAGAGATTACTTACCAATGATGTGCAGTAAGCACTCAGATGTGTGTATGACCTTTGGTGATCCTTTATCTCTGTGCTGTATAATACATGTATACTGTCCCTCGTCCACAATTCTTGCATTTAACAATTGCAAGGTCCATTTGTCCATATCCATCTTGGTGCGATTTATATATTTAGGACTGAGGTTATCATGTTTTTCTTGGCCGTAATATACTTCGTGCACCACTTCAACATCACCTTTTTGCCAAAAAACTCTTAAATCCTTTATGTCAGTTTTCTGAGAGTTTGGAAAATAGCAGGATAGGTATGCAGTGTGATTGAGAAATGACTTCACCTGATGTACACTGGCAGCAATACCTTGGACAAAGAGAGAGAAGAAATTAAGATTTCCATCAGCTACAAAAGAACACCAAGTATTTGCACTCACAGAGGCAACACTTAACAATAGTGGCAATAAAAACGCCGGCATTTAGACACAAATTCTCCCACTAGGTATGACAGGACACATAGTTCTTCAAACTGAGTCACTTAGTCTTGTAGAGTTCAGGTCATAAAACTGTTTCTTATTTTTCTTCCTGTATTTTACTTTCCAAGGAAGGCCTACCAGAAAGAGGTTGTGAGCGTCTATATTTTAGAAGACTTATATGCAGGCAAAAGGTCCAAACCATTCTTGTATGTAGCATGCCGAGTGTAGTGAGATTCTGCCACAAAGGACATAGTTGCACAATTTCTTTTTAAAAAGTTGAGTTCATTCTCCGAATAAAATGTGAAGTGCACAGTGTGTGGTAAATGTTGGTGTCTAAGGAACACATGACCAGAGGGTCAGAAACAGGTGAACACTTTCAGTCTCACTGAAGAATTAATCTAAAGTTTAATGACAAATTAAATGTCAGATTTAACTGTTCTGTAATTAATCTAGAGTTTAATGACAGATTAAATGTCAAATTTAACTGTTCTGTTGCTGATCTTGTTAACAGAAATAGTCAATAAACACAATTATGCCTTCATGCAAAGAAAGCATGAACTGTATTACACAAGGGATGATTTTTCTCCTGCTTTCATCAGTGCATATAGCCTTTATTATGGGTGGTGATGGGCCGGGAGGACAGGCTTTTCCTGGAATGAGAGATGCAGTCGCCTGTCCCAGAAGATAGATACAAGCACCTCTGCTGTGTTCAAAAGGAGGAGAAGATTTACAGCCTCTCTCCTGGTGCAAAGTTTTGACTGCTCCTCCAGAGCACCAGACTGCAAAATGATCTCCATGGCTGCCTAAAACTCCAGTTGTGTCATATCAAACTGTCAGTTTGCAGTTTAATAGTGCACTCCTCTATGATATACAGAGGTGATATACACACATTTTAAATATAGATTTAAATTGAAAATTTAAGAGCAACATAAAATAAGTGTAATGTAAAGATATAAAGTTGAAGAGAGAAAGTACTTACTATGTATTTTATAGAGTCCCTGCACACAATTTAAATACATGTCACATAGGCTATATGACCTCAATTGTGCAACAGAAATGATTAATTACTACTAAGGAATGAGCTTCTTAGTAGATGAGGAAGTATCACATAGCAGGACACAAATAATCGAAAAAGTTTTTACAATTAAAAATGCGCCTTTTACCTGGGAGAAGTATCATAGCATAAAGGAAGGATATGCAGACCTCCATGACGCTGTAAGAAGGAAGAATGAAAGAAATATGTTAGAGGTTGAAAAGACTCCAGTACCGTCTCCAGTATTCCCTAAGAAGTGGTAAAACAAGAAGCTTTAGCAAGAGAGAGACTATTGGGAAAGTTAACCTTTTCCCATGGACTGGTGCAAGGACTTCTGTGTGCTTCACAGCAACAAGACGCATGCCATGCCAGATCTCTGGTGATGTGGTGCAAGATTACTGCAGACAGGATATGCCATGGGAGGAACACAGAGCCCCCAGGGTGCAAAGGACAGGACGAATACCCAAAACGCCTGGTGCAGAGGAAAGAGGAATGAGGAGCATGCTTGGCCTTGGCAATGAGGGGAAGAAGATGGGGGAATTGAAAGTAGAGGGGGAGGAGAGGATGACAGAGAAGAAGGAGGTGGGGGAGACTGTGTGACGCTGTCAGCTGTCAGAAGTGATGAAGTGTGTGACCTTCAGTTTTGTAACAGGAACCTATCCTTCGTGACAGCAAAAGATAACAGAGAGAAATACTATATGGTTTAAAGAGTTGAGGCTAAACAGCACATAATTTGTCATCAACAAAAACTGGTATCTCGTCAGAAAAAAATTAAAAACCCCTATGACTCATGTCATAAGCAAAGCAATTCTATGGCTGCTTGGGTTCACGTGGTGGCCTATAATCCTGGTGAACAGCCAAATGTCATTCCCATGCACCGGTGAGAGAACGGCACCTGCATCTGACTGGCCTGTGGTTGCTGGCTTGTATTTTAGGAGCACCTTTGTGTTTTTCCTGTGCCTGTTCAATGTATTTGGGAGAAGCCTCCATGCCATCCCTGCCAAGGTCCTTCACTCTCCTTTAAACAGCTCCAGAGAATCCTATTTTGCTGGAGCAGATGTAAAAACTCTTAAGCTCTCATACTAGTTAAAAACAGTGAGATTGCTGTCTGCTCTCCTGACTGGTAGTACAGCTTCTTGATGGTTTCCCATTTTTTTGTCATGTTTTATTTTAAGCTGGCACACTTTGGCCTTTACCTTTACCCCAGGTCTCTGGGAGCAAGAGTCTCTTCTTCTGTTTAATACAGAATTCCCCTCAGTCCGCTGACATGCTTTTTGTGTGTGTACTGTAAAGTACAGAACTGTGAATGACATTTTTTCCAGACCCAATTCATCCTGCCTTTTCTTAGGAAAGGGGAGAAAGAAGCCCAAATGTCTCAGAGGATATAGATAACTTTCTTTGTGATCCAACTGTTGTAGCAGAAGAGGAGGGAAGGCTTGTGCAGAATCCATTATCGTAGACAGAGGTCATTCCCTTTCTGCTCCAGCTGCCCTACTACATGGTGAACTTTTATCAAGGGGTTTTCCTCCTAGGCTGGGCCCCGCTGAATTAAACCATACAACTGATTGCCTAAATAAAATTTCCTGTGCCAAGCCACTGAAAGCTACAGAAACTTCTTCTCAGCAGTAATTTTTCCCTCCTGTGGATAAGAATTTTTGCTTCCAGTCAAGTAAAAAAAAAAAGGATAGCCTTATTTTTTTTGATCAAGTGCAGGTGTGTAAGAGGAGAAATTAAAACAATTTAGCAACTGGAAACATAAGTGAAGTAGAGAGATTGTACTGCTATAGCTAGGCATGTTTTGCAATGACTGTCTCACAGCAGCAAAGACCAAAACTGGAACTGAAAATAGGAGTGACAGAGAGAAATAAAACCCTGGCAAAAATACCAGATCACACTCCTTGCCTTTCTTTATGGGTTCGATTTGGAGCTGTGAGGACAGAAGTCTCAAAGATCCTACATAGTTTCCTGGCTGCTGTCTTCCAAGAGAAGGCATGTTGCTAGGGATGGCTGACTGAAGAAGGATCCCGTGAGTCTGCAGAGGGGTGAACCCCACATTCCCTGCAGAGGGAGGTCACTGAGTGTGACAAGCTGCTTCTCTCATGGGAGCTGCTTTATAGAGACCTGCTGAATCATGAATCGGGCCAATAAAACTTCAGTGCTGCAAGCAGCTTCTCTTCCCCTTTTTTACAAGATGCCTTTAACCAGCAAATGCAAATCCTTGGAGCCAGTGTCCAGAAGACTGAGGGGACAAAGGAGAATTACACAGTCTCTGTCTTGCCTACTTACACCATTTCTTTGGCGTATTCAATACAAATTGTGTGCTCAATTCTCTTTTATATCTGCAGGCCATTGAAAGTCTGGTTATGTTTAGCAGAATTGTTTAGCAGTCAAAGAGGACTAGGTAAGGGGAAAGATAGACTTTGCTTCTGGGTATGGCCCACTGCTGGCAAACTGCCCTCTTTGTGGCCATGGCCCAGTGCATGAGCGCTCTGCTCTACTTCAGAGCATCACGGGTCTGTGTATGGGTGTGCAGTTTTTCTGTTCACGTGCTGGCTGCATCCAGCTGTGGAAGTGGCACTTTTTCATGATGCCAGTGATAACTGATGAGATGGGAGTGGTTTGAAGACCCAGGGCTTAAAAATGATCTCTGACATCCAGGAATTACGTGAGGTCAGTCACAGAATCATAGAATGGTTTGGGTTGGAAGGGACCTTAAAGAGCATCTAGTTCCAACCCCCCTGCCACAGGCAGGGACACCTTCCACTAGATCACATTCTCAGAGCCCCATCCAGCCTGGCCTTGAACACTTCCAGGGAGGGAGCAGCCACAGCTTCTCTGGGCAACCTGTTGCAGTGTCTCACCATCCTCACAGTAAAGAATTTCTTCCTAATATCTAATCTAAATCTACCCTCTTTCAGTTTAAAACCATTCCCCCTCATCCTGTCACTACATGCCCGTGTAAAAAGTCCCTCTTCTGCTTTCCTGTAGGCCCCCTTCAGGTACTAGAAGGCTGCTATGAGGTCTCCCTGGAGCCTTCTCTTCTCCAGGCTGAACAGACCCAACGCTCTCAGCCTGTCTTCATAGGAGAGGTGCTCCAGCCCTCTGATCATCTTTGTGACCCTCCTCTGGACTCGATCCATCAGGTCCATGTTCTTCTCATGTAGGGGACCCCAAAGCTGGATGCAGTTCTCCAGGTGGGGTCTCACGAGAGCAGAGTAGAGGGGCAGAATCATCTCCCTCGACCTGCTGGCCACACTACTTTTGATGCAGCCCAGGATATGGTTGTCCTTCTGGGCTGCGAGCACACATTGCCAGCTCATGTTGAGCTTAATCAGCCATCACCCCCAAGTCCTTCTCCTCAGGGCTGCTCTCAATCCATTCTCTGCCCAGCCTGTATTTGTGCTTGGGATTGCCCTGACCCATGTGCAGGACCTTGCACTTGGCCTTGTTGAACTTCATGCAGTTTGCATGGGCCCAGCTCTCACGCCTGTCAAGGTCCCTCTGGATGGCATCCTCTCCCTCCAGCATGTCGACCGCAGCACACAGCTTGGTGTTGTCAGCAAACTTGCTGAGGGCGCACTCAATCCCACGGTCCATGTCAGTGACAAAGATGTTAAACAGCACCGGTCCCAATACTCACCCCTGGAGAACACCACTCGTCACTGGTCTCCACTTGGATATCAAGCCATTGACCACAACTCTTTGAGTGCAACCATCCAGCCAATTCCTTATCCACTGAGTGGTCCATCCATCAAGTCCATGTCTCTCCAACTTAGAGACAAGGATGTCGTGTAGGACAGTATCAAATGCTTTGCACAAGTCCAGGTAGATGACATCAGTTGCTCTTCCCCCATCCACCAGCACTGTAACACTATTGTAGAAGGCCACCAAATTTGTCAGGCATGATTTGCCCTTAGTGAAGCCATGTTGGCTGTCACCAACCACCTCCTTATTTTCCATGTGCCTTAGCATAGTTTCCGGGAGGATCTGCTCCATCATCTTGCTGGGCACAGAAGTGAGACTGACTGGCCTGTAGTTCCCGGGTCTTCCTTTTTTCCCTTTTTAAAAATGGAGGTTATGTTTCCCCTTTTCCAGTCAGTCTTCACCAGACTGCCACAACTTCTCAAAAATGATGGATAGTGGCTTAGCAACTTCATCCACCAGTTCCCTCGGGACCCACGGATGCACCTCATCAAGTCGCATGGACTTGTGCACCTTCAGGTTCCTTAGATGGTCTTGAGCCTGATCTTCTCCTACAGTGGGCGGTTCTTCATTCTCCCAGTCCCTGCCTCTGCCTTTTGCGACTTGGGTGGTGAGGCTAGAGCACTTGCCAGTGAAGACTGAGGCAAAAAAGCCGTTGAGTACCTCAGCCTTCTCCATATCCCAGGTAACCAGGTCTTCCATTTCCTTCCGGAGAGGGCCCACATTTCCCTAGTCTTCCTTTTATCACTGACATACTTATAGAAGCATTTCTTGTTGCCCTTGACATCCCTGGCCAGATTTAATTCTATCAGGGCTTTAGCTTTCCTAACCTGATCCCTGGCTGCTTGGACAATTTCTCTGTATTCCTCCCAGGCTACCTGCCCTTGCTTAGACCCCCTGTAGGCTTCCTTCTTGTGCCTGAGTTTATCCAGGAGCTCCTTGTTCATCTATACAGGCCTCCTGGTGTTTTTGCCTGACTTCCTCTTTGTTGGGATGCATTGCTCCTGAGCCTGGAGGAGGTGGTCCTGGAATATTAACCAGCTTTCTTGGGCCCCTCTTCTTTCCAGGTACTTTACCAAGCAGGTCCCTGAAGAGCCCAAAGTCAGCTCTCTCGAAGTCCAGGGTAGTGAGCTTGCCGTGCGCCCTCCTCACTGCCCTAAGGATCTTGAACTCCACCATTTCATGGTCACTGCAGCCAAGGCTGCCCTTGAGCTTCACATCCCCCACCAGCCCCTCCTTGTTGGTGAGAACAAACTCCAGCATGGGACCTCTCCTCATTGGCTCCTCTATCACTTGGAGAAGGAAGTTATCATTCACACATTCCAGGAATGCCCACTATAATGTCTCTAGTACCTGCCCTCCCTTTAATCCTAACCCATAAGCTTTCCGTCAGTTCCTCCTCCATCCCCAGGCAGAGCTCCATGCACTCCAGCTGGTCATTGACATAGAGTGCGACACCCCCTCCTTGTCTCTCCTGCCTGTCCTTTCTAAAGAGCCTGTATTCCTCCATTCCAACACTCCGGTCATAGGAGCCATCCCACCACATCTCTGTGATGCCAATAAGATCATAGCCCTGCAGGCACGCACACGTCTCCAGCTCCTCTTGTTTATTCCCCATGCTACATGCATTTGTATAGAAGCATTTCAGTTGGGCCTCCAATGAAGCTGACTTACTGGCTGAAATTCCTTTCTGCTGCTCTTCTGGCACTCTCCTGCTCACCTGCGATCCTTCTCCAGGCTCTGGGCATCTGTTGCTGGCCCTGGCATCAAACTGGCAGGATTGGGATGGACTGAGGTTCCCCTCTTCTGGCAACTTTAGTTTAAAGCCCTCTTCACCAGCTTGGCAAGCCCATGACCAAAGATGGTCGTCCCCTTCTCTGTCAGGTAGACCACATCAGCCACCAGTAGACCAGGTTTCTCAAAGTGAGTCCCATGGTCTAAGTAGCCGAACCAGTCCACAGGGAGGTAACCATTTTCCCTTGCTAAATAAGGGTAGCACAATGTGGCATGTCTTTCTTGGCTTTTGAGGCTTTGTCAGCCATTCCTGGAGATGTCCCCATGACTCACAATTACAAATCATGTGTGGATGTCAGAGATGAAAAATGGAGAAGTATATTATTTGAAATTAAGTCAGTACACAGTCAGTAGTCACGCTCAACCCTTTATTTACTATCTATCTCTGCAGTCCAGTCACTGAAAGGAGAAGAAACCGTATGAGTACATGCACTTTACTGGCCCTATTCATGACTGTTTTGGTTTGGCCCAAACCAGTCTGAGAAAAGTCGTGAGGCAGTTACCACTTGACTGAGTACAGAATCACAGAATCACAGAATGTTAGGGATTGGAAGGGACCTCGAAAGATCATCTAGTCCAATCCCCCTGCCGGAGCAGGATTACCTAGACCATATCACACAGGAACGCGTCCAGGCAGGTTTTGAATGTCTCCAGAGAAGGAGACTCCACAACCTCTCTGGGCAGCCTGTTCCAGTGTTCAGTTACCCTCACCATAAAGAAGTTTTTCCTCATATTTATGTGGAACCTCCTGTGTTCCAGCTTGCACCCATTGCCCCTTGTCCTGTCAATGGATGTCACTGAGAAGAGCCTGGCTCTATCCTCATGACATCCCTTCAGGGGGATTCCTTCCCTGAAGAACTCTATGTTCAGGAAAAAGAGGCATCTTCACTCCCTTTACTTTTGAGGGCAATTGTCAGAAAGCCTTGTGCAACTTATTTTGAGATTGGCTTGTGCTTTCTGTTTCTCATTCCTCCCAATCCAGCGTGTGAATCCAGCATGTGAAAACCCAATACACACAGTGAAGCGTGAAGGTCTTGGAGTAAACAAGAGCTTTGTATCTGGTGTGCTTGCCTGGGTTTTCATTTGGTCTCTTTTTCCTGTTTTCATTTTTGGATGTAGTCATTATATTTTGAAAGACACTGTAAAATCTGTGCTCTTTGACTCCTAAGTTCCTTTACTGCTCTTCAGTTCCTTTGAAAATGTTCCTTTCTTACATGTTCTTACATGTAATTAGTTTATTTTCTTACATCAGGTACATATCTTCTATAGGGAGACTCTCCTCCCCCATGTTTCACAATGAACTCAAAACAAAACTGGCCACTAAACTAGTAACCTACTCTTTTGACTTTTCTCAAGTAGGGAATTTTTCTAAAATTTCCACCCTATGCAACACTGAGTAGCTCCATGAGCAGTGCTGTGAGCCTCCTAGAGACAGGACATCTGTGACTCAGACTTTCCACCACTGACCTGAGTGTTATCCTAGAGACCTCTAAGTGCAATTGAGCCAAAAATGCATTTACCAGCCTTCTCCCGTGTTGTAAACACAGGTTGACTTGCACAAGTGTTATCAAAGGAAATCACAACTTAAGAAAATTCCCTAAATGTGGCAAGGTCAGAGAATTCTAGGATTCCCTCCACCCGAATACTAAGCCATACAACCACATAAATATCCCACAAGGGACACAGTTTAAAAACATACCGTTACCCAGGCAACTTGTGTTTCCTATGATGTGCTGCTCCAGTTAGAAAGTGACACTGTTTTAATCAATCGCTAAACTTTTTCTATTGCTCATTCTTTTAGAACAAACTTTTACTCCAAGTTACATTTAAAAATTTTGGGCTTGTTGTTTAATTATGTTGTTATTACATTAAAAAAACTCCTCTGTCTCCCCAGTTTTTGATTTCTGAATGCATTTTGTATTCCTTCCCACTATCCCTTCTTTCAGTAACATACTTTTATTATATCTAAGATCTTCAGGAGGACTATGATTTTATGATTCTGAGATCACTTTTCTCTAACATCCAGAAAATGCTCTTTTAATAACAATTAAACAACACCAATTAGTTAAATAATACCTTTGGTCCAAAGATCATGGAGCATTCCACTGTCTCTGCAAGCAGAATTCTTCATCCACAACTAAAGGGCAGGTATCTCTGAAAGAGAGCACAGCGACTGCCTAACAACACACAGTCCCACAGCACAAATCATAGGACACGAACACGTACTCCACACAAGTGAAACTGCGGGGGAAATTCGGAGGGGAAGAACGTCATCAACCAGAATGAGACATTCGTTAGGATTAGCTGTGGTGTTTATTCTGAGTTCCACCTAAAGGACAGGTTAGGTTGACATGTTTTTCCACCCTCTAAGCTACACCTGGCTACAGAATTAGCAAGTTGGTTGAACCACTTCTGCATCACAGGTACCACATCAGGTGACATTTGTCCTCCTTTCGCAGCCCTCGCACTTGCCTCAAGTTTAGTCAAACAAACTTCTCAGCTGGGAAGTAGAAATTGCTGTATTCACTTCTCACCAGATCACACTAACCTGTTTGTTTGACTTCGGAATGAAACGGAGAAGGAGCACACCCCTGTTCCCACATGGGTGACAATTTAGAGATGCCAGTTCATTAACAGACCAGTCAGTTGCTGGAGTTTCCTCAAGAGTCATTGCACAGAAGAGGGAATTCAAATGCCCTCTGCCAGGCTGTCCCTCTTCTGCGTGTCCTACTTCTGCACAGGACTCTTTGCCTGGAAATGGCAGCATGGCTACACAGTGCAGTACAGGCATAACCTCAAATAGCAGTTTGCAAGGCACCTCTGATGACAAGATCTGTACTGTACACAAAAGGATGAATCTGTAATTGATTTCTAACCTATACCCAAACACACCTAACAAGGATTAGCAGCCCATAGAATACATTTTATGTTTTGTCCTCAGATGTTACATTCTTTATTTTCAGTAAGTGTCTTTCAAAACCAGCTGGGCATGTGACACAAACCTCATACTGCTTCTTAAACAGGAGGATCACTGATCAGGAGATACTTTTTCTTGCAATAAATTAATCTCAATTATTAAATGAAGATGTGATATTCAGAAGTGCAGTTAAATGAGCCAAGCCCTCCTGCTCTCAGTTCTAGTGCAGAAATCACTCTGGGGACACATACTTAACTCCTCACATGCTTCTCATGGCACATTAACTGATTTACAAAGCTAAAAGAAGAGGTTTTGCCTTTTGGTTTTAGGTCCCTCCCTTCAACCACCAGAATTACAAGTAGTTGGGAAGAAAGGACCCGATTCTCCTATCTACTGGTGTAAATTAAGACCGCCATCTTTATAACATGCATAATCGGAAAATGCCCCACAGATCCACTTTGATCCTTTTGCCCAGTTTCTGATTATAAATGTTCTGCTCCAGGAATTCAGGAAATAATTGTGCTGACACCACAGCCCCATAGAATGGGCTCTGGCTCATTCTGCTATAGATTGGTCAGCTTGCTCCAGGGAATAAGGGATGTATGTGAAGCCACTATGATTAGCAGCTGCGGAGTCACTTTACTAATAGCAATTACATTTCTACAAATGCATGCTCCTACTTGTTTATCGGAGCATTACAAAGGCTTGCCTCAGTAACTGCTCAAATCATTATCAGGTAAATAAAAGAGCTAAAACACTCAGTTGAAAGTATTATTACAATACTAGGGCGTACCTTATTTCTTTCTCCAGGCTTCCTGTCTCAGAGGCAGCAAAATACTCCAGTACGGATCTTGACAACAGAAACGTTCATTCTTTCCTTTGTCCGCAGTGCCTGTCCTCCACCACAGGCAGAAAGCCCAGATCACAGAAAATAAACCCTTTCCTATCACAAATATGTATGTGCTTCTAACAGCAACCACCCTCTGTCCAAAAGAAGCTTCCTCTTTTTAAGTTGAAATTCCCCTTCTTTCAAAGCACATTTAATCCTCTCACAAGTGTCAGTGCTATTCACAGTGTCCCTGAGCTGCTGTACACAACCTTCATCTTCAAGAAAACCATTGCTTCGTTTTTGCCTGAAGGAAATAGTCCTTTTTGAATACGGCTTAGTTTTCATGGCTGGTAAATTTGATTCACTTTTGTTTGCTTAAATAGGTCTTATATTAATAGAATGGGAAATAGTTTTTTTGTCAAGGACTGAATTTTCTCCAATGAGATTAGAGAAAACTGTCTGTCCTTCCCCAATACTCTGCTGCTGAAAGTCACCAAGTTAATTTAAGATCTGATGACACAATAAAAAAACCAGCTGAATGGATTGTTATATAGGAACAGTGATATAAGGACTGATGCCATAACATTTATGGAAAACTAGAGAAATTGAAGGCCATATCTTTACCACAGCTGCCATGCTTGCCATGTTATAATTCATTTTTCTATATGACTGAGTAAAGAAGTTGTGCTTATGTGTTTGTATGTATAATTCTTTGATAAATCGATAACTTCATTTTCCTGTACTGCCAATTTATTTAAATGTAATTTGATTTCTCCTGTAACTTCCTTTTGATTCTGCCAGCTTACTAAAACTTGCAACTTTATCATCTGTTAAGATTTGTTTTAAGTTGGCTTATGAGCATGCAGTGAACCTCATAAAAGCCCGCTTAATGACTGCAGTTGTGCTTTCCAGCTGTAGATCAAACGTTATTCGCACCTGAGTCTTTTTTGTTTGAATGTTTACACATGGCATTCAAAAAGGAGCTGTCTAGGGAGAAAAATCCATCCTGTATCTATTGCCTATTAAACATTACTAGAAATTAATTCCAAACCAGTTTCTATACACGTCTTTCTTTGCCCAGGACAAACTACTCAACAGCTCTGATTAAAAATAGAGAAGTAGGCTGCTCTGAGTGAAAAAGGGGAACTTTTTTTCTCTAGTGTGTAGCAATCAGAGAGCTATAATTTGCTTTTAACTCAAGTTTCCTGTGAAAGCAGCCAAAAGAATAATTTCTTCAACTAGATTGATTAAAAACTAATTTAAGTGTTTTCCAAACAATTTCAGCAAAAATCTAAAACCTAGGAGATCCTACAGCCTTCGATTTTTTTACTTTGCTTGCAACTTAGTCTTGTAGTTAACAAGAAAAACAGGAGAGGTGCATAGGCTTTCCAGAGATGATGGAGTATCTTCCCCTCACTCTAAGACGTCACCAAAAGTAATGATGGATGAGACCTAAACATTGTACTGGAAGTAATCAAGTTGGAAATGCTAAATATTCTTTGTCTTTCTGCCTCCAGAGTCTCACCATTTATGCTGAATGTCACACAAATTTACTGAGTTCAGTATTCAGCAGAGTCAAATCACCAGCCAGCCAGGCTGGTTGCAGCTGGATGAGGAGGTAGTGCCCTTTGTATGAGACTGAGTAATTTTTGATGCAGTGAGATTTGGTTCCTTGCTCATGAAAAGTGAAAGTTTTGCTATGCATTTATAGGTTAGCTTTGCCTATACTGTTATTGATAATAATAGATATTTGATCCTGATAGCTCATTTTGCAGTGTATTGCCTGTGATTCTCTCTTAAAAACTTGTTTAGTGGCATCTGAAATAGGAAACCAATGTAGGTAAGGCAGAAGAGAATCTAAAAGGTTTGGAGCAAGACAGAGACAGTGCGTGGGCAAGGAAAGAGAAACTAGACCAGGCTTTGATTGAAACACATAAAAATTACATAAGAAGACCACAGAGAGGCAGGGATTTTGTAGAATAGAATTAGGACTTAGCAGCAGATAAGAAGGTTTTTATGAAGAGGTTAGTGAGAACACTCTTTAAGAGTGTTAGGGGTAAAAAAAAACCTTGATGGTAGATCATGAAGAAAAGCTAAGCAATTATTCAGAAAGACAGACTGAACTTGAAAGCCCAGGTTTACAAGAGAATTTTCAGCAACTATTCAGCCACTTTTCTGTCTGTTGCTGAAAGAATATCTTTGACATTGGAGAGACGATATGAAGATATAAAGTAAGGATGGAAAATAGAACTCCAAGTTAGCATACATAGAAAGAGGAAACACGTTCTTTGTTGAAATAGGTCACACTAAACATTCTGTATATTTCTAATACAGCACAGCCCTAAAAGCTGATAGGTGTCTGGAAAGATGTTTCCTTGCAGCCTAGATTCCAGCACTGTAGAGGCTTCCCCTGGAGATACATAGCAGCAAGGACAAGATGCTATGGACTGCACAGAGCCTCGCTGAAATTCACTACTATGCAGCAGGAGTGAAGGTTAAAAAGATTTGCCAATCTGGAGCTGCTTGTGATACTGCAAGATACATTATAATAAGATGATGTGCAAGAGATTAACTGAAGCATATGTGGACGTATGCCTGCCACCCACAGCACGGGCGCGAATGCTGTGAGCAGCTCAGACTGCACCCCCCACGCTCAGCAGGTACCCCAAGCTGACAGACGGCCAAAGTGCGGATGGCTGAAATCTTGATTATTGTACGCACGGGTACTACTTACCAGCTTAATGTTATAAGTAGATTTTACTTATGGTAGGCAGACGTTTTGTAGATACTTGCCAGAGTGGGCAAAGCATGGCATAAAACTGTCAAAGGCAAGCAAATCTGGTGTACTGAATCACATGAGGCTGTAGAGAGGTTTTCTCAGAAAGCTGGTATTGGGTTTTACTGGGAGGGAGGTAAAGGACATCCTGAAAGAAAGGATCTTAGTACCCTAGGTGTGGCCTGCAAGTGAGTAAGTGCTGCCTTCCTTGGGAACCCCAGGAAGCCTCCAGAGGAACTGTGTGATCCATTGCCTAAGGCTGAAGTAGCCACCAGGGAGGCAGGTGAGGAATCACAAGCAGTCCAAATCCAGGGTGATGGCACCTGTGGCAAAGAGAACAACCCGGTTTACAGTGAAAGAACCCCCTCAGCCCTGTGTAGGATCTCAGTTTTCTGTTAAAGGCATAAGGGATGCCAAGACATTCTTCATTAGCCCCAGAACATTAAATGCTGATGCAGAAAGGACACTTGACTGATTAAAAAGCAAGATGAGCTCCAGACAAAGGTGTGTTACAGTAAACAACAGGGAAGTACCCAAGGTATTGTTAGGAGGTATCTTGAGACTCTGGAGGTATGATTATGAAATTGTTTCAGCATAGTCCCTCTAGAGTCTCTGGGTACCACTAAGGCCAAAACCTCCAGTAAGTGGCCTGAGGGTACAAAGCACAAAAAGATGGAGAAATGAAACTGTCTTGCTTATACCGCCTCAGTCACAACTCACTCCAAGAAATGAAAACAACCCTGGCATGGAGTATTCCCCAAATCGGTTGTACGGGACAAATTTTAAAATCTAGGAAAGGTGGTAATACATTCTTTGCCATAAATTGATAAGTTTTGTAGACAGAGAACTATCTTTTATTAGATAAAAAAATTGGTGGGAAAAACAGGAGGAGCTTGAAAACACTTGAAAAGGGTCTGAGAGCCTGCTTTGTTTTTCCTGTTATATGAGTGCTCCAATAGCAAACATCATCTCTCTACAAATCTTGCTTCACTTAGACTATCCTGGCTACAGCAAGACTGCTATTAAGGCTTTGCATGCTCGCATCCAGAAAACAAGAGACGCTAAACATAGAATCTGCACAGTTCGTGGGGAGAATGCAATGTTTCAGAATGGAAATTTTGACAATTAGCACACTTAGGAGGGAGCCACCTACATAAGTCTACGGGGAGGCCAGCACAAATATGTCTTCAATCTGACCACTTTCTAGGACGTGGCTTTCTTATTCTGTGCTAATAGGTACCTGCTTTCCCTCGGGATTCACAGTCTAGAAGCTTCTTCTGCTGATAGGCACCCTCATCATCTCCTTTTAAAAGGAAGAATGCAACACTCTATCAGAGGAGTGCAAGCAAATTCCCTTTCCATTCTTTAGGAGCCAGGCCACTCACTCAGGACACAGGATGCCCAGGTCATGAGAAGATTCTCACTTTTTCATACTGCAGGACTACTCCACGTACCAGGCTAAAGGCAGTCCTGGAGTAGGACCAAATCACTTCTGAACTAGTTCCACTTTGCACAGAAGAATTACAAAGTCTCTGGGTCAGAGGAGGAGAAGGAGCAAAATGACCTCCATTTTCTAGTGCTTCATTTGGGACACATGGTGTTCCCAGGGCTGTATTAAGAGTTTTGTATTAAATATTATTATACCAAATGCATTGGCAGTGAGAAATGCATTGGCTGAGAAAAGAAGACCAGGAATGACCTCTTCTGTGAGACTGCTCTCATCCTACAGCTAAAGCAGTATTCCCCCTTTCTACTTCACAGGTTCAGCAGTGGTTGAGAATTGCCATCTACCAGGGAATAGCTGTCTACAGTGCTATTCCATAATGTGAGAGACGGAAGCATACAGACACCTCCCAGGCAGGACTGGGAACTGGCCTGCATCCTCTCCACCTCTGTGAATGAGGGCTCTAACCACTAAGCAGCTGTAAAAATAGTCCCAATCTAACAGGCAGAGAGAGACATTGTCCATCTAATGTTATTACAAAAGGAATAGGCGCCTGCAATCCAATTTTGTGCAGAGACTGATTCAACAAATATGTTCTGAGACAACCAACTATGCCAAGTCCATCAAACAAGACAAAGAGAGGAAAGGCTTTCTCCTGGGTCTTGGCTGGGACTGGGTCTTGCTAGGGCCTGAATTAGTAAACCCTTTGTAAGCATCTCAAGTTTTGTTACCTGGAAATCTGAAACCTTGGAGGCCTATAGAATTTAGGTTAAGTAACAGCTGAAAAGGTGCTTTCATGTTTGTCAGTCTGTGTTTGAATGCCTTAAATACAGCCCAGGAGCCATCTTAGGTACTGAGAAACTTTGGTGAATTTGGCCCTAACTGGACAGACTTTTTCCATCCTCTCATGGCCAGGTGCCGCTCCTGCATTGCTTTTGGTTAGGTCTTTCATCGCTGGGGATTACCAATGCCTGCTGAAAATAACATCCCAAATCTTCTCATCTCATAGTGCGGCAAAAACTTCTGGAGATTAAAGGAAATCTCATAGAAGGTACCTACTGCAGTTCCTAGCAGCAATGGCCAGCAGTGCCTGGGAAAACACTCTAGCCCTCAGGAAAGACTGAGATTTAACATTCTGCTGGTCCCAGGGCCCATTTCAGCAAGTCCTAACAGTTGTCCATGAATGAGAACTGCATTAGAGCTCACAGGCACACCTTGTTTAGTTTTCATTCAGAGAAAGAAGCAGTTGCTATTATGGGGCAGGGGAACTACATTTAAACTGCAGCCCTTAAGGTTATTTAATTGTCTGTGTCCTACAGGATGTTCTAGTTAAACTAGGAGCAAGGTTTATTTAATATACAATGCCTGAGTTTTGTGAGATGAAGATTAAACTATCCAGTGCATTTGGAGAGGATTTCTCTCATGGCTTCTGGTTCAGCAACTTGTTTAAACAAAATGTGATTCTTTGATGTGGAAGTGATGGTAACATACAAGGGAATTAAATACATAAAATTTAAATTCAGGCAATGAGCTTACAAACACTTAACGCTATATATATGCTGATGTACTGAAGTGCTCCTGCCCATGCATCCTATAGACTCACTCACTCTTTTTCTATATTATGCTAACTGGAAGAATTATGCCATTTGAGACCAGAGCAGAGAGCACATCCTTTTCAACTCAAGTCTTCCCGGAGCGTAAGAGAATCTGGAAGTCCTCCTAATAAAAAATAAAAATAAAAACTGGCTGAAAACTGAAGAACATGACTGTAGTCTGTTCTGTAGTGCAAGGCCACTGTGTGGAAATGTTATCAAAAGAGAACTTCCATGTGAAACAGAAGATTTTGCTCTTAAATACTTTGCTTTTTATGTGTAACTTAAACGCATTGCTGACAAACAGAAATAATAATAATGTAAAAGGTTAAATTGACAATTTACAATCACTTTTGTGTGGTTTTTTATAAGTATTGAGAATAACTAGTTTCTCGTTGAACCCAGGACTTGGAGGCACCAGAGAAAATGTGAAATATATAAGCACCTTTGAACAAGGCTTGGGCATTTAAACATCTCTTTCTGTACTCTCCTATGCCATACTCTGCTAACGCTGTTTTTCTTTGCTTAACTAAATTTCTTATTACTGGAACTACAGATAATTATTTTGCCAGGGGTGACCTTCCTCTAGCTAGGGTGAACAAACTTACTTTATTTTCCCCACTCTTTGCTGCTAATAGGACCAAGAATGATTGAAGAATCGTTGAGCGAGTACAAAATATTGACAGGTGCACTGGGAGTATCAATGAAATCAGACAAAATATTGGTGAATTAGGTCATCAATGAAACTAAACAGCCAGAGGAAATGAGAGAAACTGACATAATCATCAACTCATCTTTTATCCTATGCGGGGTTTGATAAAAGAGCTGTGCAGTAATCTCTCCCTTATCCTGAAAGCTTTATATTTTGAGACTCTTCTATCATTGCTTTAAAAGAGTGTGACAATATACAAACCGCCAGCAAGAGAGTTCAGTTTTCAGGGTTTGACATGGGGCTAAATTGAAGACAATCCCCTGAAGTCAAAGGGGACAGCAAAAGGGGAGGAAACAGCATATTTCAGAGATGCAAGATGCGACATCCCTCAATATGTTTGGGGAGTTACAGAGAAATAAGGATCCCATCCATAAAGGTAAGCAGCACAGCTAGTTTCCTCTTGGACCAGCAAGATGCAGGCTACTGCTGTCCTGAGGCTAATCCAAAACTGATGACAGCTCAAGACTCTGCAAACTAGCCTACAGATAGCTTGCCTACTGGTGAGTAATTTTTGTAACCTTTAGAAACCGTGATTAAGTGCGTGTGCATGATAGCTTGTACGCATCCAAATGTGTAGAAATCGCTATCTTAAATCATCTTGCATTGCGAGGGTTGGAAACTGTGTTTGTAGGGTATTAGCTTGCCAAAATGGGAAACAGAGGGTTTAAAGCCATTTTGAATGAAACGAGAGCAATTAGGTTGAATAATGGAAAATTGCATACGTTGCTCAATAAATAGCAATTTTGAAAAGTCTAGCAGCTGCCTCAAAGAGACTGAAAGGAGGTTATGTTTGTTACATTACCATTATTACACATTTGAAAGGCTCAGACAGGTAATTTCACAATCTGAATCCCACTTGTGTTCATGTGAAGTGCGTTGTTGACTTCATACTATATCTTAAAATCTATTAATTCACTTTATTCCAGTTGTAATGTTAATTTGAGCATTATCGTGCTTGATTTTAGTTAGCTTAGTGGGAAATACTGTTTTATTAGGATATGAATGCATTTTAAGCTTGTTTTTGTTTATTAATAGGTAATCATCCTTGTAAAAGGCTTTCAGGCGTAGGGTTTTTCCCTTTCAGAAATGCAGCAAGGTTATAAAAGCTATAGGCACACTGCTGTTAAATATTTGTCTCTATCTCTTGATGTGTACCCATGTTCTTTACAGTACATTATACACTTCTGTGTAAGACACTTGCTTACCTTATCTTTTAAGACCATTACATTAGATGCCTATATATACCTGTGTGTGAGTGCGTACTATATTAACAGTGTATGAACCAGGAAAAAATCTAGTTATTTCTAATTATATATAACTTCAGGAGGTTTGATGGACTGTTGGTGTAGTTACGTTCTCCTAAAAATCTATTTGGTCCACACTGCAGTTCCCATTGTATTTTGTCATCCTGCATCATTAGGCTCTACTCTTTGAACTACTGTAAATTCTAGAACTCAAAGTACTTCACCTTGAAATTGCATTATGAATAACAGCGTTATAATATTCTTCAAGGTTATTTAATGTACTTCTGTTATCTTGTGGGAATATAACGGAAGATTGGCGAGGAGGATTGTAAACACACTCAAGTGACTTGCACCTGGGGTATCGAAAACCACATATATCATACTACTACTGTTGTTTAGTCTTGTGTGCCTGACAAGTAGAATATCTGCAGTTAGATAACAGAGGCCTGTGGTAAGACTCAGGGGCACCTAATTGCTGAGGCTGGAGATTCCGGCCCTGCTGCAAGAAGATCAAAGCACTGTGGAAAACTACCGCCTGCTAGAAATCCTTTATATGCAGGCAAAAGCAGCAGGCCTGAAATCTCTCACTCTCTGTCTAGCAGGAACCGAGCTCTGTGGTGCCTGCGTCCCCGCTTGCGTGCCTTTGCCCCGGGTGCTGCTTCGGAGATCCCCCGGTTTGTGAGGTAACGGGAATAAATTTGCTCTTTGCATTTTATCCGTGGTCTTGTGGCTGTTCCTGCGTCCTGCCTGTGTCGGCTCACACATATCTCATTTCAGTTCTGGTAAACTCAGGTGAAAAGCTGTGGAGTTTATTAGCAATGCTCTGAAATATTAGTCCATCAGAATGTGCCAAAAAAGGATTATATAATCCACAAACGTATTTTTTTATACATTCTAGATTTACATTTATATTGCAAAGACAAGCTCTTCAAAACTCAGAAATCCCTGCGTACATTATAGCACTCCACCTGTCTTGCCCAGCGCATTCATTTCTGTAGGCCTGACAGAGCAATGTACCAAAACTAGTATTGTGCAAGAATGGTACAGTCAAAACCTCTTTAACTGAGACAGATGCATCTGCCTATGTGTAGTACCATTCAAACACCTCCTTCAATGCATTACTTCTGTTATATACTATTTTTATCCTACAAAAAGTCATGAGCAGCATTAGAGTACTTCAGTACAATGGCATACTACCATTTGAAATAAGACATGTTTTGAAAGACTCTGTTTTTATGGAGCATTGGGTTGCAGTCTGTTGAGGAAAAGACCTGAAGAAATGGAACAGCCTTAATAAAAACACGTTTTGTTTTCACTGACATTATCAATGACATTTACCTGCTCAGATGTTAACAACGTGAATGTTAACACCTCTGGTTATGGTATGATTAAGGACATAAAGGAAAAAAAGAGTTTCAGAGGTGGGACTGTAAAGGGAAGATATAATTACCTTGTTTTAGGCCTGTGGATCATAGAACCACGAATAATTTATGTTGGAAGGGGCCTCTGGGGATCATCTAGGGGAACCTCCCTGCTCAAAGAGTGTCTCATTAGATCAGGTTGCTCAGGGCCATGTCCAGTGGAGTCTTGAACAACCTCTTGGGAAGATCCTGTAAGCTCTTTGGGCAACCTCTTCCAGTATCTGAGCACTCTCAAGGTAAAAAAAAACCCAACCCAAACCAAACCAAAAAGTCTGATGTATCATTGAAATTTCTCATGTGCTAACTTGTGTCTTTTGCCTCTTGTGTTATTGCTGTGCACCTGCAAGAAGAGATAAATCAGAAGTGAAGATTCCTGAATGCCTATAGACCAGTGTGCCAACTAACACTCTCTAGGAAAATACAACTGAGGTAGCAGGGTGGAAGGAGATAATAAGAGGAATATGAAAAGGGCCACCCCTTTAGCTTAGAAGGGTTAGAAACCTAGCAATTACATTGATGAGTTACACCTAAGCAGGTTTCTACAATGGGCAGAATTCAAACCTGCACTGTTACGGAGAAATTAAAAACTGGAAGATTTGCAGTTACCAATTAAACATCAATAGGGTTTCTTTTTTTTATTCAGAGACTTGCAGACTCTCTGGCCAGAAGGGACCTCCCTGTGCACCTAGGCTGACCCTCCCTGTGCAGAGGCTGGATAATGTTTTTTCAGAACTAGATCAAAGAACATCTTTTAAAAAGATATCTAATCTTGTCTTTTACATTCAGAGAAATGGTGACCTAACCACTTTTTCCAAAAAGTTGGTAAAATGTCACTGGCATAACTTAAAAGCCTTACCAGCACCAGGTAGATATGTTGGACTTCACTACAAGGAATAAAGATGAAAGTTGCTGAACTGGAAGTTGGTGGTTACCAAGAGACCAGTGTTCATGGCCTCATCTTATTTAGCATGGCCAACCACAGGAGAGTCCCAAACACAGCTTCAAAAGCTTTAATTTATCAAATCTCAAGAACATTATAAGCAGAACCAGCTGGGGAAATATATCTAGGCAGAACAATGTAAATGGTGGCTCTCGAGGAGCGTTTATTACCTGTCCAAAAGTCACTGCCAAAGACAAGAACATTAGCAACTGTTTTCAGTTGCTAAGGGAAAGCCATTATTAGAAATAAATAAATAATTTATAACAAATGGAAAAATTGGAAACAGGTCATAAGAATAATGAATGAGGAACCACAAGTCCTGGAAAACTGATATGGGAAGATAAGACTGCCAAAGAAGGAGGTGTCTGGCTGGAAGGTCAAAGGACAACATAAAGTTATTTAAGAACAGTAATATTTAAAAAAAAACAAACCCAGAAATGTTTGGCCATAGCTAGATGCAGCTGATATAATGGCTTCTAACGGTGCAGAAACAACAGAATAATAATTACTATATTTGGAAGAAAGCAATGTCAAATTAGACTGATGAACTAATTGCTGACCCACTAGTTATTGACATGTTAAGTAACAGCCGATAAAATTGTTAAATCTGCAGGCTCAAATTATTTGCTCCTAAGAGTCATAAAAGAATTGGCTGAGTTGACTTCTGCACCTCTGATAATTTTTAACAAATCTTGGAATGATGGAAAACCACTAGAAAATCAAGTCTCAGTGATAATATTGTGTCAATATTCAAAGAGAATGAGAATGATACCGCTAATTATAAGTTAGTTAGTCTGATTCAGTCATGGTAAAATAAGGGGAAAGTAGTTAAGGGATTAGTTGAGAAAGACCTGAAAGGTAAGATTATAATTAATGTCAGTTAGCATATTTTTAGGGAAATTAGTCAGATCAAATAGTTGTGCTGGGAAGACAGCAAGTTACACTGATAAAGACAACGTTGATATAGTATATATGGATGTTTATAAGGCAGTTGATTTAGTACCTCAAAAAATCAAAAAATTTGCACAGTGCCATGAGAAGAGAGCCCACGTTACCTGGATTAATAACTGGCTAAATGACGGCTCCCAGTATCTATTTGCAAAGCAGAAGCTGTCGATGAGCAATTGTGTTTCATTACTCAGAAGTATCAGCTGGCAGTGGGCTCGTCAGGTGGTGTATGGTGTGGGTTCCTTTGAATTTGCTTTTGGGCAGCTACGCTGTGACTAAGCACACGGTGGTAGGTGGGTTTGTGCTCAACAGGGCCATGTTGTGGTACAGCTCCTTGTGCGATGTGAGCAACTGTGAAGAGCCTGAGGACTCTCACTGTGATAACTCTAGCTCAAAACCGTAGGTAAAATGGACCACAGCTTCCCCCAGATGACTTTGAAAGAAAATGCCCACTTTCTTAGCAAAAGAGTGGAAGACATAGCTCAGGGAAACTCAGTACAAATCACGACAGCGAGTCTGATAACCATGGGCTGGATTTTCTTGGGTGGGAAAGCCATCTTGAATCCTCCCTGGCTGTGGCACAAGTGCCCAGACTGCATGCATCTAGCAAGATGTTTTCAAAGTCTCGTCACTTAATTAAGTCAGAACTTTTATTTTTCAACTCATTGTTCTGTTCAAGCCTGAGATGCTTTGGAGATAAAATTGTAACAAAACAGGAATTCCCCCCGCTTTCCTGATGAAAGAGCCTGAAACTGTTTTTGCTTAAACTTAACAGAAGAAAATTCAGCAACTGGATAAACCAGGCATGGGAAATTCTTGTCAAAAGATAATTATGGGTAATTGCAAACAAGGGATTAGCATTTAAACCCTTATGCCGCCTAACCAAAATGAGCATTACAGATTCAATAAAACTATATTGTAGATGATGTATCTTTTGTATAATCTCAACTTTTCAACCTTTTTTTTTCTTTTTTTTTCCGAAAAAGGGCTCAGTGTAGGCACATATTTCTCTGCTTCCTATAATCTGTGTCCTGGAGCACTGAGCAAAGGCAGACTAAAGGGAATTTTTGAAGGATTTTTCAGAATGAATCTTGGGTGCTTTCTTCTTAGGTGCATTTCTCTTTTAGTAATGATAAAGAAGTCCCGTAGTGGAACATTTATTCTGACCTGTGGGGAATGTGTCATGATTTATTTCCTGCCTGAAGACTGATGAAGCTGCTAGCATACGAAATGCTAGTTGTTGGCCATGCTGACAAAAAAGGCATTTGTCGTTTTTAAGAACTGTCATTAATCATTCCTCGTGTCAGGGAGTGAAGAGTGCAGCAGTGCCAGCACATTTCTAAGAAAAGAAGGAGCTGACAAAAAGGGAAGTGGAACTAAAGGATTGTCTGTGACTGGCCATGTGGCTATTTGGTGCTGTGTCCTGGAGGCAGAGTGGGCTGGTGAACCAGGTAACGGGGGTCCCCAAGCAAATGAAGATGAGAAGCTGAGCTGCTAATTCGGAGGGTAACTTGCACAATGCACATGCCTCTGGGAGAGGTGTGGAAGGTGGAAGTATGTTGCCTGCCCTAACTTTTCATTCTTTTGTTTCCTAGGGTCCGTGCCAAGACTATAGTGTACCTCTGTACCTTAAAATGATTTTAAAAGTGTGTCAAATTAGTTTCCTAATACATTTCAATTGTTAAATGATGTCTGTGAGGGATATGAAGTGTAGCTGATAACAGAGAACATCTAAGATTTATATGCGGTCACCAACCTTACCTGACGTTCAGTGCTATAAGATGTACTTAAAAGCCTTCTGTCTAATGTAAAGAGTACATTTCTTCTACCTGTTGGTAATTAGGTAAACAGACATGAAAAAACATGACATAGTGTAAGCAGAACTATACCAGGCACAGATCTACACCAGATGTTACAGACAGTTGCATTATTTACTACGGGATATCCATGAACAATCTATGAATCTCTGCCATGAGAAAAAATTCAGCCAAAACTAAATTTCAAAGTCTTCCTAAGAAGAAGTCATAAAAACGGGATGATAATGCTGGTACTTTAACAGTAGCATTTAGGCAAAAATGAATGGCTATAGATTAGTCCATTTAAAATTAATTTAATTAATTGTAAAAATTAATTTTAAACCAAATTTAAAATAATTTAAATTATTTAAACCAATAAAATAATTTTTAAACCAAATTTAAAACAGTTGCTAGAAGTTTTTAATCACTGAAGAACGAATTTCCACAACATCCTTGCCAACTGTGATGTAGGTGCCACCCAGGTTGAGTCAGCACAAAGGAGGCAGAATATGTGGCCATGGGATGTCATAAACTTACAAAAATGTAGCTGATAAATTGAGAAGCTGATAGACCTAATGATAGGAGAACAATGGGTTGGGGAGCGTGTCAGGTTAGCCACAGGCTTTCTGCCAGAATTGCTCCTCTACCAAAAGCAGGCAGAGTAGGATGAAGCATCAGGTAGAAACCAGGCCTGGAAATAGCTAGACAGGTCCTCGTGTCTGCACAGAAATGCCATGGCTGCAGAGCACGCTATGAAAGAGTTTCATGAGGCAATATCTACCAAACACATCAGACGAACAAGTCTTTAGTATTGGAAAAAATCTGCAAGTTACAGTGATCTCTGAGGCCTTCTATAAACATTCTTTTGGCTCTGAGAGGCATCTCTTTCCTGCAAGTACAACTTTGCGTGATGCAACTGGCTCGCTCAGATCTGGGTCAGGTTTGCTAAGGAAGCTGATTTTCTGTAGTTGCATACACCTTGTTTAGGCCAAACACATGCGCTCCCCCTGGGATTTTGACAGATACTAGTTGGTTACCTGGTTATACTGCTGCAACCTTATTTCACCGTTCTGCCTTTTCTCCAAATGGATGCTCTCCAGCTGCTCAGGCCTGGAGTTTCTTCCCCAGCGTGGCATTTTACTCTTTGGCATTTCAAGTTTGTTCTGAGTGTAAATAATTTTATTTCAGTTATTTCTATTTCTGCTTTCACTTTCCCTTACGGTGTTCTGCCTGTTTTATACATTAGAATATGAACCATTTCTGCTTCTTTTTATTAGGTATTCTCAGAAATTGCACATTCTTTCTTTATCCTGCTTAGGAGGAGCTTATTCCCAGTCATTCCATTTTTAATCCAAATATTTTCTTGCCTTGTGTGTACATTTTTGTGAACTAGTTGAGCTTATCACTACAGTTGCTGGGGCTTTTGCTTGGCATTTAAACATTTTCTATTAATTACACCTGCCAGCTGCTGTTTTGCTGTCATTGTTTGGCATGTTTATTTCCTTTGTTATTTCATTTTCCCTAGTCTTTACTGAAATAGTTTAAAATGAGTTGTTTAGTTTCACGTAACCTGTGCCTTTTAAAGGCCTTTGGGATTTTGATTCAGTGGTCTTTCAGATACTCCTTTCTTTAATGAATCACAAGTTTTCTAATAATTAACAAATAGTCCTGATTTAAAAAAAGAACAAAACCAAAAAACCCACAACAAACAAGAAACTTTTCAGGGTGAGGAAAAAAATCCTGCTTCCTCTTTTTCTGAACTCTTACTGAGAAAATGGGTAGCATTTCTTCCTATGGACACAATGTTCTTCCTACCTTTGCATTAGCATTTCAAAACAATATTCCCCTTTATCTTCCTATACAAAATGCAACCAATACTCCCAAAACCAGTGCCATTCCTTTAATCATAATCCGTTTTACTAGCCCTAATGATTTTCATGTACAACAGAAAGTGCTGTTTGAATCTGAACTTTTCCAAGATTTCATCAGCATCTCTCATAATTTTTAAAGCTGCCAGGTGCAGCCCCAGAGACTTTGGAACTTTGTGTTTCTTGCGATTTTTCTGTACTAAGGTTAGTAATTTTCATCCAACATCTTAGAATCATAGAATCATTTAGGTTGGAAAAGACCCCTAAGATCATCGAGTCCAACTGTTAAGCTAGCACAGCCAAGTCCACCACTAAACCATGTCCCTTGACCACATCTACTTGTCTTTTAAATACCTCCAGGGATGGTGACTCAAGCACTTCCCTGGGCAGCCTGTTCCAATGCTTGACAACCCTTTCGGTGAAGAATTTTTTCCTGATATCCTATCTAAACCTCCCCTGCTGCAACTTGAGGCTGTTTCCTCTTGTCCTATCACTTGCTACTTGGGAAAAGAGATGGACACCCACCTCACTACAACCTCCTTTCAGGTAGTTGTAGAGAGCCGTAAGGTCTCCCCTCAGCCTCCTTCTTTCCAGGCTAAACAACCCCAGTTCCCTCATCAGACTTGTGCTCTAGACCCTTCACCAGCTTCATTGCCCTTCTTTGGACTCACTCGAGCACCTCGGTGTCTTTCATGTAGTGAGAGGCCCAAAACTGAACACAGTATTCGAGATGCGGCCTCACCAGTGCTGAGTACAGGGGGACGATCACTTCTCTAGTCCTGCTGGCCGCACTATTTCTGATACAAGCCAGGATGCTGTTGGCCCTCTTGGACACCTGGGCACACTGCTGGCTCATATTCAGCTGGCCGTTGACCAACACCCCCAGGTCCTTTTCCGCCGACAGCTTTCCAGCCTCTCTTCCCCAAAACTGTAGCATTGCATGGGGTTGTTGTGACCCAAGAGCAGGACCCGGCATCATCTTCCACTGCCTTGTTCTTTTCTCTATATTTACTGCGACTTGTGATTTCCCCTTTAAGGACTCCATTGCGTTCCAGTCCTATTAAATGCAAATTTTAGGTAACAAAAAGAAAAACATAAACAGTAACCACAGCATTCATGCTGCTATCTTTCAGCCTGACTTTAGTCTCTGCCTCTATCCATGAAGGAGTATGTGAAAATCTAGTGATGGTACAACACAATAACCTGCCAGAGGTTATTTAACTATTGGATGGAACATAAATTTCCATCACAGCATTTATAGGGAGGCTGGATAGGCTCTCTGAGGCATGAAAGGACTAGCTATAGAGCTCTGAAGATATTCAGGTAAGATCAGCAGATTTTTATTCATGCTTGAGAGAGAAGGGATGAAGCTGGCTTCATTCTTCCTGAGGGGAGATGGCTTGGTGTTCTTAGTTGTCAGAGTGTGTGTACATGTGTGTGTGTGTGTGTGTGCTTCTGGAAGAGTAAAGAAAGAGAACGTATAATGATGGTGAAGGTATATAATCATAGATACAGTAGAGCAGAAGTTTCCAGTCTAATCTCTGTGGGTATTTCCATCAACAATGGCAACATGTCACCACAACCGGTAAAGGCAGCAGCAGAAACACCTTTTTTCCTCACCTATTGTCACATGCTTAGGTTTCCCCAGAGAAGTTCTGTTTTGGTATCCAGAATTTCAAACTTGCTGGAACTGGAGGATTTTTAAGCATATCTAGTAGATCCAAGTGGCTGCAAGTCTCCTGCACAGTTGTTCCAGCTGGGCGGCTGTATGTCTGGAAGTCACGATCGTTTCAAACACACACCTAAAGTAGTTGCTGCATACCCATCAGGTAGAGCTAATGCCATGAGCATGCACTGGACTCAATTACTATCTGTCTGCTATTCAGTCAATTGAGCCTGACCAGCATTTCCAGGAAATGCAGGGTTCATTGTGTGTGTATGACTTTGATTCATACCTTAATAAATGCAGTATGTTCCAAAAGCTCTGGCTTACTACTCACACACACCTATGTACATCTGGGAAACCCCAGACCAGCAGTGGGAGGCCACTCAGCCTCACACAGCACAGCTGGAATACAGGCAGGGATCCGCTGGGATCTGTGGCTAGAAAGCCTCATGCAATGGGAGTGGGGAGGGTATTAGAAGGTGCATAAGGCATAGCCTAGCTGCTGACTAGAGGCACTTTGGAGGCACTATGTAGGGCCTTTGCTGGATAAATTTCCGTTGCTGCTTCTGCAGGGAAGCCCTGAAGTGCTAGCCTGATGTTTGGGTATGTGTCATTACAGACCCAAGCATAA
Source organism: Nyctibius grandis (assembly GCF_013368605.1). NCBI lineage: Eukaryota > Metazoa > Chordata > Aves > Nyctibiiformes > Nyctibiidae > Nyctibius > Nyctibius grandis. The sequence goes on from NC_090662.1 coordinate 91,149,267, forward strand.
ACTCAGCTCAGAGACTGTGGGAAGGAAGAATGGTGGCCACCTGAGGACTGGGTGGCTTTAGATGACTTGGAAGGAATGATGGGGGAGAGGGAGAAAGTGTTAGATAAATGAGGGGGAGGAATATTGAGAAGTGTAATGGGCAGACTGACAAATCAAGAGAAGGCCTTGTGCTTGGGTGATGAATATAATCTTTCATGGAAAGCAGTTCCACCAGCTTGACTTTCAGCCTGCACAGCAGTGGATGAGAAATCCCTGTCTGACTGTTGCCAACCCTGTTAGGCACTCTGATGGCTTCACAAGGTAGCAAGGATGAGCACAATGCTTGGGAAACAGCAATGCAGCTTTCCCTGCTGCACATGTTAGTCTGCAGTTAGCTAGATAAATGCAGGCTAGACACCATTATGCCAGGAGTTCGTTGGCTGAGCATAGCATCCATGCAACAAAGTAAAAGTCATGCATTTGCCCAATGTAGCTGATGATGGTGCGCACAATCTAGTTTTTTGATTCTTTTGGAACAAGGGAGCATTGGTACATGAACCTCATATACTCCATGGCATACCATGATAAATGACAGCTACTGTGTCCGGTCAATTTGCCTTGATGCCTTCAACTCCACCCTCAGGCTTGAGCTAGCCTAGGAGATCCCAGGTATAAAGGTAATGTAGGTATAGCCTGGGAAAGTTTCTCTTTGTGTAGAGCCCTTCTTCCCTCTGGACCTGTGGCTGGGCTAATGAAGGGAGCTGCTGATGTGAGAGCAGGCTCTGTTGTTTTTACAGCAAATGGTATATTCTCCTTTAACAGCAGAATTCACTGACTGTCCATGGACGAGTCTAATTCAGTAGCATGAGCTGAATGAGAACATTTTACCTGAAGATTAGGCTTCCAAAGGACTGGCTTATCAGCTTGTTGTAGTTCTAAGGCAGTTTAGATTTGAATGTCCATCTTTCTTTCATGTTTTTTTTTTTCTCTCTTTCTAAAGAGAAATGACTTTTAATTACTCTTTTAGCATGGAACGAAGATAACGCAGAACTACTGACAATGCAATGATAAAATGTCAAGTGGCAATCTGTGCAGGGGCCCTTCAGTTTTCTATGTATTTATGACTGACTTTCTTTTAATAGAAAACATATTTTTTCTTTCAATGTACAGATATAGAATAAAATCACTTGAAAGCAAAAAGTGAAATTGGATCTCATTAAAACATGGAGTTAGTGAAATGGTGACAGATGGGCCCTGCTGGGAAGGAGAAGATCATTGAATGAGACTGGGGTAAGTTAGTGAGTTTGCAATTATAAAGCATGTGGCTTTTTAATTTCTAACCCCCAGTTCTGCAAAGTAATCAGTGCAGTTGGGCCCATATGCCTGCAGGAAGGCTCACTGAGACAGGCATGAAGATCTGTGTAGAGGAACAGGGACATGCAGATATTCCAAAACATAGCTGTAAGGAACTGAATCTTTCTTCTCTTTTCGAGCCAAATTTTAATCTGTCCTCTCCAGAATGGAAGAACACTTCAGTATAAAATATGAAGCTGATTTTCATGCTTCCCTGTAGTTGTTACCAGACCTGGGCTGGAATTTTAAGAAAAACGTGAGCCTTTCAAACATTGATTGATATTCCACTGTTAAGCGTTGTCCATCTCAGTACGCCTGTGGCAATGGGTGACAGGTTTTTTAATTATGGTTCTAAGAGGACTCTGACTTGTTTTTTATAATGTTGAAAATCTTTATCTTGACTCATTTCTGTAATAAACTTTTGGCAACGGGAAGCTATGATTTATTTACTTAGAAATTTCTCATCTCCATTATCATAAATATGTCTTAGCAATTCTATTTTTAGGATTGCACAAATCGGGCATAAATCCTGTTTTTCTTTTAAAGCAGATTGTGCTTGGATGTAAAACATCAAACGTGTGAGATTTGTGTCCATCTGAATGATCAGCTTGGTTTTTATTTCCAGGGACAACCTCAGTCATCAAATCCCATCATGTGCAAATCCAGACCACCATGCAGATGATATATTTAACTTGTTACACAATCGCTTCCATATGTTTAACAAGCTCAAATAGTTTAGGAATGGTCTTCCCAGTGCATACTACAGGCAACTATTTGGTCTCAAGGTCCTGAAGCCATGAAGGTCCTGACCCTTGTTTCTGAGCATCTTTGGAAAGCTTATTTTCACTTTCTCAGCCAAAGAATGGCAGTGCTGCTGCTGATCCCAACATACACTCATAGACCTCACATTTTCTTTAACAATCTGATATCTATGTCCATTTTGTGTCTCTGTGCAGAAGTTGCCATGAGTAAGTTCAGTTTTCACAGCTGCAAATCTACTGGTATAGTCTAATACGCTTTCATGGTTCCCAAATTCCTTTTTGATGTGCAAGTCCTTTCATGCCTTAGCGAAGCACAGAAGAAAGCATGGAAGTACTTGAAAGGTTAATAAATAGGTGCTGGAGGCTGATATTATAGGCCAACTGGGTGTAGGAGGAGCTGGTGTCTTAGTGATGAATTAGAAATGCTAGGAGAGGGGGGAGGCATGTCAGGAAATATTGGGAGGATGTGAAGCTTGAAGTGACACAGTAAGGGCAATCACACATAAAAAATTTGTCTTTCCAGAAGCTCTCTGAATGGACCTGAAAGGTGCAAGACTGCCCTCATGAGAACCAGAGACAAGGAAGAAAGACAATGCCTAGGTGGAACAGTCTGGCTGAGGTGATGGATGGGAAAGTCCGTATCTTTGATATGCTATGCAGAAAAAACTCAACAAGGTGTGCTTCAGAACTTGGATGTGAGGAGGTAGGGAGAATTCAGAACAGACCATGCATGGGTTAAGGGTCTGAATTAGGAGAAGATTGTGTTCTCCACTTTGATCGAGAAAGGAAGTAGGAGAATGAGATTAGGGCAGTATTAAGTATTGCTTGAAGATGAGCAAGGGCTAGTCTTCCTTATAAAGATCTAATGGTAAGTGTTGTTTGGAACAAAATGGGATCTGATGAGAGAAGTGGATTTGTGAGTTGTCCATGTAGAAATAATAGTAAAATGTATGCTTACACACATTCAGCACCACAGGGACGAAGTATATAGAGAGCAGGGAAATAGGCTAAAGACCAGTCTTGTGGCAGAACTTGGCTGTAGGTGAAGAGTCTCTTCCAAAGAAGTAATGATTGGAAGGACAGGATGAGAAATGTGGAGACACAGTCACAGGAGCCACCAGAGACTAGATTTCACAACCAGTGTGCTCACAGGACCCTAGTCACCATCCTGTCTGAGAGCACATGAATGCCGTTTTGAGCTGTGTCAGACTTTCCATGGAACCTGGGAGCCACAGGAAAGACTGGAAAGTGCTTGGGAGAAAACTGAAGAGGCTTTGCAAATAATGATTGCAGACTGTGTGCCCAGAATGTGATGCTAGAAGGGATCATTGTGGTCATTTCAAGAAGAAAGAAGTAATACGTGAATATGTATCTGTACTTCCACAGGACTTACTTTGTCTACCTTTGAAAAACGTGAACTCCCCTAATAACTTTCCAGAAATGTTGGCTTGTGGAAATACAGTGACTTTAGTGCTGATGATCAAGCACTTTTGCACCTCAAACTCCCAGTTACATTAGTAATTTATCAAAGACAAAGCTGTGAGTACAGGAAATTCCATGTTCTTGTCAAAACCTTTAGGTTTCAGCGCAAGACACTTCTGAGAATGCTCTGGGCATCTCTGAGAAAACACTAATAGATGCAGAATCTATATGGTGTAGCACAGGCTCACAAAAACAACTAATTCAATGTAGTTCTCTATTTAATGTTGTTCAGCTACAGAGCAACACCACTGCAGCGTGTAAAATCACTGGCAGACTTACAGGGATATGCATATTACCCAGTATGACAGAACCAAAGGATGAAAAATTACTCTTAGACTTTGCTAAAGAGCAGGGAAGTCAAAACAAGCACAAAACTGTAGAAATACAAAACTTCATCATGGTTTAGACACAGATGCTTTAGAACTTGGAAAGGTCATCATCAACTACAAAACCTACAGAAATGTCACTTCTTTGCAATGAGCTAAACACAGAGAAACATTTTATAAAGAAATTGGAAGCTTCTGCTCAGTCTTTTAAAGCAGAAGAAAAACTAGCAGTTGGCAGAGAAGAGTGAAGCAAAGGGCAAAAAGACTGAAGAACAAAGAAGAACAAAAGTCTTCACGGGCTGATCTTTTTTTTTCAGACTGTGGGTGAAATAAATTTAACAAGTGAAGACTTGAACGTATTTGAAGATCTTTTACTGCACCAGATCAAAACTAGAAGACAGCATAAATGGCCAACACACCAGTTGAAGCTTGTTGATCCTGTAGTAACAAGATAAAATGTTAGGTTTAGTTGCTGTAGTGGTTGGAGTGCATCGTAGTATCATTGATAATCCAGCTCTTTTCGTGTATGCCCTCTCTTCGCTATCTGTGTCCCACACTCTCTCTTTGGTTTTCATTGCCTCATGGCAGAGTTTCTCACTTTGTGTTTTTACTAGTGCAAGGCTAGTGGGCAGGGTCCAGCTGTCTGCTGCATGGCACTGTTGTGGGTGCTCTGTAAAAAACAGAGAAGAGGAAGCAAAATTTTAAGTTGATGGAAAAGTTTAGCTGGATGGACAGATGGGAAAGGCCATTATCTCTCATATGTTATGCAAAAAAAGATCCAGTAAGGCACGATTCATAGCTTGGATGTAAGGACAGAGTGTAAGAGTTAGTCTCATGTAGAAGATGGTCTCCTTTGCCTTGATCAGTTAACTTCAGATAATGTGACTGACCCTAAGTGTTTATTCATTTGGATTTTTTTGACCCATCCACACCTGTGCCACTACATTGACAGTCAGAGTTTTTTTTATTAGCTCAGATCCTTTCCTTCCCTGGAGTCCTCCCAAATTAACTAACTTGGGGGCTTAATTTCCATAGTACACCACACTCAGACCGGAAGCTGAGTGCTAACCTTCATTAATTCAGCATGTCCAGCTGGACTTGGGATGTTTTTTTCACAGGTCATCATAATTCCACAAAGATTCAAAACATTTAAAGCAAAGTATAAGACTGATAACAGACCTAAATGTGTGGTATTACCATTACCAAACCTGCTCTGTTCAGATACCAGCAGCTGCTGTGACTGGCATCAAGGGCACCCCACTCATGGGCATTGGCAGCATTAATGGTAGTGGAAGCCACTCTTGGCTCGGTGCCTGCTCTGTCTGCCTGCAGGACACATGACTCAACGCTTTCTCTCATGCTTTCTTTGTGTTTTTAGACCTGTAAACTGGATTTCTCATCCTTCTGGAGTGGGCTGGGGTGTTCCCTGCAGGGAGCTGCTGCCTGCCACTTCCATTCCTGTCACTCCTACCACAGTCTGGGCACGCTGCCTTCCACCTTGGAAGTCCTCTCCAGCCCAGCTAACTTCACTTCAGCAGGCTGAAATGAACCTATCCTCTCCCCTGCCGTTATGTTTCCTTGGCTGGGATTCAGCCTCATCTGCCAGGTTCGCTAAACACACTCTGCTCTCCATAATCTAGGAGTACTCAAGGCTCCAGTGATCTTATTAAATCTTTAAAAAGTGAAAAACACCCTACTTTGAAAAGAGCTGGAGGTGCAACTTGTCTCCCAAATTTACAGACCTGCTTTTGTTCTTTTAACTCCTCTGAATCTGGTTCCTGCAGCTACCTTGTCCAGGCCTGTGCTTGACCTTTCCTTTTGCTTTTGCATGAAACCCTTTACAGACTGGGGAACCTTGGCTTGTGCATGCCTGCAGCCAGCAAACCATGGCTGAGCGGGGTAAAATGGTCACGTTTAGTATTTGTAAAGGGTAATTCAGATATGTTTTCTGCCTCTCACTTCATCTATGCCCCATCTCATAGCACTTCTGCCTTAACGTTTCCACAGGTTTAAAACAGCTTGGGGAGCTGGACAGCTCCCCCTGTACCCGGCACTGGTGAGGCCGCACCTCGAATAATGTGTTCTGTTTTGGGCTCCTCACTACAAGAAAGACATTGAGGTGCTGGAGTGAGTCCAAAGAAGGGCAACGAGGCTGGTGAAGGGTCCGGAGAACAAGTCTGATGAGGAGCAGGTGAGGGAACTGGGGTTGTTTAGCCTGGAGAAAAGGAGGCTGAGGGGAGACCTTATTGCTCTCTACAACTACCTGAAAGGTTGTAGCGAGGTGGGTGTCAATCTCTTCTCCTAAGTAACAAGTGATAGGACAAGAAGAAATGGCCTCAAGTTGTGCCAGGGAGGTTTAGATTGGATATCAGGAAAAATTTCTTCACCAGAAGGGTTGTCAAGCATTGGAACAGGCTGCCCAGGGCAGTGGTGGAGTCACCATCCCTGGAGGTATTTAAAAGACATGTAGATGTGGTGCTTAGTGACATGGTTTAGTGGTGGACTTGGCAGTGCTGGGTTAATGGTTGGACTTGATGATCTTAAAGGTCCTTTCCATCAAAAACGATTCTATGATTCTATGATTCAAACAGTCAGGAGTCACTGGACCTGGCAGTACTTCTTGTACATTCCCAGCCCTCAGCTGCCTCAGGGCAGCTGCCCCAGGCAGTGTGCTCTGCTCTCCCGGCCGATGCCCTGCAACAAACCAAACCAGCCCCGCCGGGGGACGCCCTGGCTGAAGCCTTCGTAGGGTACCAGCACGTGTTTCGTGTGCTCCCATCACAGCTCGGTGCAGCTCCCTCGGGACGTGCCTCTCGTAGCAGAGACAACTATTACTCCCCCACGGGCGCAGGCCCTATCTTAAAGAGGTCCCCGGGACGATCACGCGGCCCCGCGCTCAGCGGGCTCTGCGCCACGTTCTCCAAAAAACACCCGGGGGTTTTGCTGGCCGACCTGCCACCCCCACCGGCGCCGCCGACCCGGCTGAGAGCGCGGCCGAGAGCGACACCCGCGCTGCCGCAGCCGTGCGGGAAGACGCCGCTTCCCGCAGGGGGCAACGCCGACCCGCCGGGAAGGCCGCCGCCGATCTACCCTGCCCGGCACGGCCCGGCTCCCCCCGCCAGCCCACTGCCGGGGAAACGGCGCGGGCAGGCCCCGCCCCTCGCCCCGCCCCTTCGGCGGGAGGGGCGGAGCTCTCTTGGCAGCAGCTTCCTCGAGACCTCGCTTTCCCCAGTGCGCCTGCGCCGCCCGCCGCCGCGCAGGCGCCGTGGGGGCGGGGAGAGGGTCCGGAGTGGAATTGCGGTGGCCGTTCCCGGCGCCGTTCGCAGCGGGGCGGCGCGGCGGGGATGAGCCTCCGCCCGGCCCGGCCAAGGGGACGCGGGCGGAGGGACGCCACGCGCCAGGCCGGGCCCCCAGCAACCCGCTGCCGCTCGCCGCTGCCGGCGGCGTCCCGCAGCCGAACGGCCGCGGAGCTCAGGGAGCGCCGCTGACTGGCGCCGCCCGCTCGGGCCCTGCTGGCCCCGGGGCGTGCGAGGGGGGCGCGCAGGTAGCGGGGCGGCCGCGCCCCGGCCCGAGCCCCCGGGGGGGCGGGCGCCGTTGGGGTGGCCCGGCCCCCCCCCCCCGCCCCGCGTGGTGGCTGGGCGGGCGAGGGGGGACGCGGCCCGGCGCCCGCGGGGAGGATGGTGAAGCCGCCCCCAGCCCCCGCGCCGGGCCGGGAGGCGGCCGAGCCGAGCCGGGCCCGCGCCGCCAGGGCCGCCCCCCGCAGGGGCTGAGGGGATGAGCCGTGCCCCGCGGGGTGGTCGCTAGCGGAAGGATGACCACTCCCGCCCTGCTGCCGCTCTCCGGGCGGAGGCTGCCCCCGCTGAACCTGGGCGCCTCCGCCTTCCCGCACCACAGGGCTACCTTGAGACTCTCCGAAAAATTTATCCTGCTCCTTATTCTTAGTGCCTTCATCACCCTGTGCTTCGGGGCGTTCTTCTTCCTCCCCGACTCCTCGAAGCACAAGCGCTTTGACCTGGGCTTGGAGGACGTGCTCATTCCTCACGTGGACACCAGCAAAGGGGGCAAGAACCTCGGCGGCTTCCTCATCCACGGGCAAGGGCACGACGAGCACCGGCACAGGTAGGTGCCTTCCCCGCCGGTAAGGGAGCGGCGCCGCCGCTGTGGCGGCGAGCGGGTCCCCGCGGGAGCAGGAGCGGCTGAAGGGGAGATCCCTTAAAATAGGTCCTTTACCTACTGCTGTCCCTCCTCTTTCCGATGTCCTCATGTCTTCCCAACGCGTATCAACTTCTGAGCGCTTCTTGTGTTCTCCAGCTGCCATATGTAGCTGTGGCTCCATGGTTTCTTTTCCAGTGTGAATTTAGCCTTCTGGCTAGCGAGGGCTGGGAGGACAAATACGAGCTATCCTCCAGTGACTGATTTATTTTTCTCGCCCTAACCAATTCCCTGGGTCAGTCGTGGAAAAAAGGGGATTAAGTTATGGCCTCTGTGGAGGCAGTATAACTGACTGAAAAACTGCTGCATCTTTTCTGTAGCTTTTATGTGCTTACTCAAAACAGCTGTTTGTTGCTGAATAGTGTAGCAAGAACTTTGATCCGATGAGGACTTTATGCTGTGACCCAGAGGCTGTCAGCCTACGATGGGCAGGACACAGAACTAGCGTAGATGGCATAGTTGCTTTTTCTAGCCCTTGAAGTCACTTGTTATAGTGTTATTCCAGACAATTGGAGGTGCCGGTGGCTAAGTTTCCTTAATTGTGTTTGTTAGTGTAAAGAAATTGGTGATAAAACAGGAGTTAAGAGTAACAGCAGCATGGTAAATGTCGTGCTGTTGACAGCTTTTTTGGGGCCACCTAAAGCTTTGTGCGGTGCAAGCCTCTAAATGTTCAAGACTGGGTCATGTGAAGTTGAGCCTTCAAAACTGAGATTCAAAAACTTAAATGAGGGTTTCACAGTATACTTGCTTCTAACATACATTAATTGCTTAAATCCTACCCTAGTGCCTGGATCATAGTGAAGCTGACTGATCTCTCTTCACTGTCAAAGATGTGTAAAATGTGATGATGGGTGATAAAATATATGCTCTTCAAGACTCAAATTAGTAATACAGTGAAATTTAAAGAAAGGTTCCTGATGCTGATAGTGTTCCTTTGTGAGCAGTTTAAAATATATCCTATTTTCACCATATAAGAATTGTTTAAAGGTTATTTGCGCTAGATTAAAAGGAGAGGGTATAATTGCCTCTTTTTATTCATCTGTTATGAGTTGTAAAGACTACCTGAATACTACGGTATTTTTCCTTGAGGCATCTCTGCTATTGGATGTCTTGGGTCACTTATCATGAGCTCTTTCTCCCTAACTGAAAGGGCATGGATGCTTAATATTTAACAAGGACTTCTTTTGTCTGTGTTGTTAACTGCTGGTGCGGTTAAATGTTGCACTAAACATAGGTTTAGACACTCTCTAATATGCCTTTGAAGTTCTCATCTTTCACTGTCTTTTTTTGTGTGATCTTATTTCTTACCTTCCCCAGTCACTCTGCTACACGGAGTCAAAATCAGGGTCTGAAGTAGAAGACAGATGAAACAAAAAAAGAGATGTTCAGCAGGAATTTTCAGAACTCCAGCTGTGACTGTTATACCTTGTGTTGCCCAGTAGATGGGCCATAGAAAAAGGAGTTTGTTGATTCTGATAGTTCTGGAGTGATGCTCTTGATTAACCTACTTGTGTGGGTCCTTTTCAGGTTTCCTTTTTAAGTGTGATTACTGAGGCTGCAGCTTTAGTAAGGGTACGAAGTACGTACTACTTTGGTCTGTCATGTAGATAAGCAGTAACTTACCTACAGTAACTTAACTGTCGGAGCTAGATGCATTTTGCTTGTTTGGGATCTGTTCTTAAAAAAGTGGTTATCCTGTCATCAGTTAAGTCTCCATAAGCTATGGATCTGTATACCTCTCCCTACCTGCCACCCAAAACTGTCCCTGCCACATACAGTTTTTTTATGGCTGCCTTTTGAGTTGTTATTTGAGCAAGAATAGATATTACTCCTGTTGTTTTAGCCCTGCACACCATTGGATTACTCCAAGCATGTCTACTGAAGAAGCCTGCCTGCTTAACCTGCTTGCAAGACACTTGTGTGAATGCCACAATATGCATTGTGAAGCAAGGTTATGTGCTTTACTTTTGGAGCCACTCTTTTGGCTTATTACCACATAGTCTTATCAACAGGCTATTTGCTAGCTTGGGGCTACTGTGGTGACTGTTTTCCATAAAGGAAAACACCAGCTGCTATTTTCAGTGCCGAGTTCCTGCTTCTGGATTGCAGGACCTTGACAGATGGTATTTTGAGAAAGTAAAGGGTCTTCAATAGTGAATTCTAGATTACTTGTTATCTCGGTTTGGGATGAAAAAACTTTGTTCAGCATACCATCAAGGAGCAATGTCAAGTGCCAGCTACTCTATAGGTAGTTTTTTTTTGGATAGCTCTAAGTAGCTATGGTGCAAGAGATCAGGAGAAAATAACCTACTGGTAATACAAAGGAGGATATGGTCTAAGATATGAAGCATGATGATGGATTGACAAGCTGTCTTTCGAAGAATTGTGGGACTTCAGAAGACATTGGATCAAAGATCATTCATATGAAGTATACAATTGATCATGAAATGACGGGTGTGTTGAGTTAGTGAATAAAGGAAAGGTTTCTTCTGCGAATGCTAGTATTGATGTCTGTTGAACAATAAAAATTATGTATCATGGTTATGCTGCTCCCTTGGTATATACGTTATAATATTTTAATGCTCATTTTCCGCTACCCCGTAAATTTTGAGCTTTGTAGGCTATTGGAGGATATTCATATTTCTGGTTTCTAGCAAAATATAGCAATGATGTAGGTACAGCGTTGTCACGCAGCCGTGTGTTAGTGTTGGATGTACAAACGATGGTTCTCAGTGGACCTTCTCTGTATTCCTCACATTGCTTTCCCACCTCTTCCCCTGGGCCCCCTTGACATTCTTGAGTGTTTTTATTGTTGTAGTGTTTACCCCTTGGCGACATTAACTTTTTTTTTTTTTTACTGCTGCTGTCCCTCTTCCCTTCTCCCCTTCCAGGCAGAAAATGGCGGGGGGGGGGAGCAGGGGCGAACGCTGCTCCCTTCCTGATGGTCTTAAGTATTGGTTCAACAATTACAGTGTCCTTACCTATCGTCCAAAGAAAAACAACTTTCTTGTAAGAAGGTGGTTAAAATCTGGAATAAAACTGCAATTTATATTTTGGGAAATGGATGGGCTGTAGTGCAAGTTAATACCCATTTTTAGCAGTTCATTTCATGGGTAACTTCATGTGCACTTGCAGGATGATGTATGGGGAATGGGTTAATAATGTTGGAAAGGTGTACCACAAAATTTTGCCTCTGGGAGGAGGGAGAGTGGAAAAGACTAGTCCAGGACTTGTGAAGATATGCACATACACATGCTTTTTAAAAATCAATTTCACTTCCCAAAGATGGATTTCTCTCCATTTCCAAAAGGATATTGCAGAGATTCTGGAACGAGAGCAGCACAGTTTTGAAGATGCATCTTGCCAAACAAACGTGTGCGTCACTCAAAATTGGTTACATGGTTTTAGATAACTGTCTCTTCTCCCAAACTTCTGCATCTCCCCTGCTGCACAAAAACACTTCAGGTGTTTCTCACTACCCAGTTACTTTCCAGCTTTCTTAGGTATTTTATTCTTCAGTACCATGTCTGAAAGCCAGCTTTGGAACCAAAGCAAAACATTCTTAATGGTTTCTTGGTATCTAATGTAAATGAGTGAGAATGCAGATGCCCTGTAATCTTGATTTATCAGATTTTTTAAAAATAAGATTATCTGTAATATGAAAATTGAGCAGACTTGTTTCTTTAATGATGTGTCAAGCAGCTGCTTTTTATATTACTTGACAAAAGTTAAGATCACTTCTGTGGTAAAAGTACATTAATCTTAGAGGCAATGAGTAATGTAATTTTATGAGCTTAAAGCTGCGAAGTGACTTTGTAGCAGCACTTGGACTGCTGTTGTGCCAACAATTCAGTCCTTCAGAATTTGCAGAGCTGTATCTTCAGCTGCTAAATTCCTCTGTGTTACTTCAAGTCATAATTCCTGCCTGTGCTAAAAAAAAAAAAACCCCAACAAAACACCCTCATGTCAACAGATTGATAGCAGGTGCTGCTAATACAACTGACCACCTCAGCTGCCTTGGCCTCCCTGTGTAAGTAGGTATAGACCAGTGTAAAAGCCTTTGACTTTGTTTCTATGAAGCTAAGGAATATTGACTTCTGTGTTATGCGAAGATATAAGTTCAGCAGTCTGATGTGACCAGTTGTGGGTCTGCAGCTATATGGCAGTAGTCTAAAAGTGCTCTTTCTGTTGCTCAATATATGGTTATCTCTGTGGCAGTCGTAGCTGCTGTCTCTACTCTTAGGAGGTGAAAGTAACCAATATGATTCTGAAGAGCTTTCAGTCTTAATTTCTTCTTTTAAATCCTGCAATTTTTTTTTTTTTTTTTAGAAGAAACATGAAAGGCTTAATATGCTTCTTTTGAATACCTTTATCTTCTCTGGTCTATAGAACTTAATTAGCCAAAGTAGAAGTGGACAGAGGAGATAATTTAACCTCTATTACTCAGTGGGATCGGTGTCTCCTGTCATCCTCTGCTGTGCCATCAAGTATAAAAGCACATAAAACTCTTTGCTTTTCCTTCCCCAGTTTTACTTGAGAAACAGCTCATTAGTGCAATTAAGGCCATTTGCTGTTGTGATTCAGAGAACCTGTTTTTTCCCCTGAAAAATCAGGAGCCATTGTAGTGCCTGGGCCCCGTCTCCTCCTCTGTCCAATTTTTCGTTGCATGAAGTTGAGCCCATCTTCAGAGCACACTCCACAGTCTCTGTGGGTTGTGGGCTCTGAGTTTAAGCTGAGGTGCTTCATCTAGAAGCAAGGGGTTTTAGGGTGCAACACATAGCTGATGCAGGACCTCATTGTGACACCTGTGGAGCTGAAGAGAGCAGGAGTAGCACATTCCAAGTCAGGGCTCAGAAATATCTTGTATGTCTAGAGCAAAGAAGCTGTTAACTGTCTGGTGTCAGTCTTCAACTGTTGAAGCTATTGCAAAAGCACTGCCCATCTTGGTCTGGAGACTTTTCTCATTTGGAGTTGTTAGTAGCCACATGTCATTCTCTATTTGGGACTCCATTTTGAGAAGAGGCTTGAGAAATGATACTGGCAGTTGGAGATTTACAGAAATTTGATTTCCCTCACTTTCTTCTGGAGTCCCCATGTTATACCCTTAAACTCAATTTGAATTTCTCCTGAAGTTGTACTGATCTGTAGGAGAGGTACCCTCTGGTATTATTTCTAAGGTTCTGCTGAAATCAGTGCATTATGTTGTAGGCTGAGAAATGCTTTCATCTTCAAACTACAAAATGCAAATTTTAGACCATCTGTCTAGATGTCCTCCCTCCTCCCCCCCATCTGCTGAACAGCCTACATCGTATGTAGAGTGCTGCTTTCTTCAAGTTGTCTTGCTATACTCCAGTTTGTCAAAGTATTTCCTGTGTTATGAAAGAGAGGAGTCGAGAGCTGATGTTCTCCAGTTCTTATCCTTTCCAGCAAAAAAAAAAATGTTTAACTTGTTGGTTTTCTGCATGATCTACACTTTGTCTACATGCTGGAAAACAATCAGGCGTGGGAAAACTGCAGAAAGTCTGCTGGCTGGATTTTGGCCAGCTAGTGGGTGGGAGGCAGTAGCACTTTGGTTCATTCGGAGTTTTGTAGATTAAAATCTCAAAAGAACTTTAGCATAAATGTGGGTTGCTTGACGATGGTAGCAGTGTAGGCAATAGTAAGCAGTATGGCTAGTTGTGGGCACGTTGCACTATAAAAGTTCTCCCATCTTCTGATCCTCTCCATTTCCTGTAGTAAATACAAACATCTCAATCGTACTCAGCTAGTTCTGAGTTACGGGTTTTTGCTTCCTTAAAACAAATGTATGTAAAACTAATTACTAGTTGGGTGACATCACGTGTTCTATGTGTACATGTTTTCATAATAATTGAACTGAGATTGAGTGTGGGTGAAGAGGAATAATTATGTAATACCTTTCTTCTCTTCTTATGTCCTTCCCTAAGAAGACCATAAAGTCCAAAATGTGGTCAGCACTTTTATTCCACCATCTCACACTTTTCATTTTTGCAGCTCTCAAGGTTGAGAAAAGTTTGGTCTGATGGGTAGACAGCTGTTTCTCAGAGTAGTCATTCAGACTAACAAAGTGGGAGCTTCAGGGCATGTGTTTGGGTATAGCTTGCAGAATTTGTTCTTTTCATTTCCAGTTGCAGGCTCAAGTGAGTGCTATCATCTGTCTTAATTCAGTAGCTAGATTGTCACTTTATTACTAAAATTCAGAGTTCTGTTGCACGTTAACTGCTTGTGGGGAGAGGAGTGTTCAACAGGCCAGGAAGGTAGTAAAGACCAAGAAAGGGGGAAAGTAAGTACCTTTCCCCTGCTGCCCCAAACTTGAAATAAAAAGCCTGAGGGCTCTAAATGCCCTGTATGATTGTAACTTCTCCAAAGGAGCTGCATTTACAATGTAGTTATTTACCTCTTGTTTGATCAAGATGACTTCTGCTATTTGTCTTCAAATTCAACAAATAGATATTACTTTATTATCTTATTGTATTGAGAGCGAATACACTTATTCACAGGGGGGAAATATTGGGGAAGGCTTTGAGAACTGCTAAGTTCTTGTAATGTATGTTTGCTCATAAAATTTGTAGGCTTTTGATTCCTTTTATCTTTATGTTGTTCTCTGATCTAGTGTCTTGTACAGAGCAAATTATGTAGCTTCATCCATTCACTCAAAGATCTGGAGGTTCTGTGTTATTTGTATTATTTAGTATTTGAAGATCTCAAAAAATAAGAGAGATTATTTTCCCTGGTAACTTCCATTTTTGTTTATTTGAAGTACCCAAGAAGGTACACTGGTGTTTCTAAAAATAAAAAAAACGCTCTTCAGAGGATATGCGATAGGTTATTTATTAACCTTCTTTTCTAAGCTAGAGACTGCTCTTTAAAGGTATCTGCAGCTTCATCTCCTAAGCAAAAAAATCATGTGGCTGTGCCATACATGCACCTGTAGCGCTTGCTGACCCTGTTCTATTCTCATTCCCCCTTTCTCCCCCATGACATCTATAAGCAGCAAAGGGTGACCTGCCAAAATAAGTATGTTTCTGTATCTTGTGCATATGTCGTTGCTGGGTGAAAGACAAAGACCTTAATTAGGGATAGTGCTGAAGGAAGAATCACAACTGTGAGCCCAAGAGTCATCTGTGATACTTGGTCTGCTGCTGGTCAATCTGCACAAGTGTAACTCTGAACCAGCCCCAATACATGCCTTCAGTTCTTCATCGATCACTCGAGAAAGATGGTGGGAAATGAATGCTGTGGTGGGAGAGAGCCAGGTTTTATGGGATGCCAATAGCGATGAGATGTGTTACCAAGGTGGTAGGAAGCATTGGGACAGAAAGCTGAAGGACACTGATGTATGAGGAGCAGCTGAGGGAGCTGGGGTGGTTTAATGTGGAGGAAAGGAGGCCTCATTGTTCTCTACAACTACCTGAAAGGAGGTTGTAGCGAGGTGGGTGTTGGTGTCTTCTCCAAAGTAACAAGGGATAGGACAAGAGAAAATGGCCTCAAGTTGCACCAGAGGAGGTTTAGATTGGATATTAGGAGAAATTTCTTCACTGAAAGGGTTGTCAAGTGTTGGAACAGGCTGCCTAGGAAAGTGGTGGAGTCACCATCCCTGGAGATATTTAAAAGACGAGTAGATGTGGTGCTTAGGGACATGGTTTAGTGGCTGACTTGGCAGTGCTAGGCTTATGGCTGGACTCGGTCTTAAAGATCTCTTCCAACATAAACAATTCTATGATTCTATGAAATACTGGGCTACATTGGTTCTACTCCTTACAGGATTTATTTGCTGAGACATTGAATCACATCTATGCTTCTGTCTTGCTGCCTTCAGTTTTTCAAATGTTCTTATGATGCAAACCCATGAACCGAATTACCATGCACATGGTATTCAGTATTAGTTTCATTAATGTTTTATGTGCTTTCTTACTTGTTAGTCACCTCTTAAACCACCAGAGGATTTTGTAAATGCTTCTCCTATTCCTTGCTGTAGCGCTGCCATTGAGGCGTGCAATGGATAGGTGGCTATTTTCTGTGATTCTATTTGAGAGAGCAAGTTTGAGTTTTTCATTTGGCTTAAAATTATGTAATCTGATCAGTATGGCATGAGCAAAATTACAGTTTAAGGGAACGCATACGATGAAAGTATTTTCTTGCTGTATAAAGATTTAAGAGCTGTTAAATGAAATTACTTTGTGTCTATTAATTCCAGCATGCAGAAATGTCGATTTTCACATTTAATGTGTGCTGTTAGGAACTTGGAAGACTTTTGCAAGATGACATTCATCTCAGCTGAGGCTTAGTACTGTTTGTAGGCCAGCAAGGCATTTGAAGTTTGCAGAGGCAAGCTGCATAAGGAGTTTCTCCCTCTCAGTAATTCGTTATCATTTTTCTCTGGGAGCCGCTGACATGTTTTAGCTGCTGAAGTGTACAGTCAGGCCACTTATGAGCAAGTGACTGTCAGTGGTAAATCAAACTAATCCGTTTTATTTTTATTGGATCAAACTGAATGTGCTCTCAAAGGTTAAGAAAAACATCTCGTCTGTGGGAGCGGCATAACCCTTAAATCCTTCAGTGGGAAGGGGACGATCACATCTGCCATGTTCTTGCTCTGAATATCCTACCGAATACGTAAATTTATGCTGAATACACTGAGGTCAGTTGTACTCGTGGTTTAGGTTTGTTGGCTCGTGAGAATAGCTTATAGCATGTGCTGTTTCCTTAGCAGATTTCTCTGGATATGTTGCTATCTTTACAAATATATTGCATTTTGAGTGCTATTTACTGTTTTCCCCATGCAAGTTAGGGAATCTGCTTTTGCTCCAGAATACTTGCATCCTTTCTGTAGTGTATTTAAAAAAATCATAATCCAGAGCTGACTTTCTGGACTGCAAACTTCCTGCTTGTTTTCTTTACTTTATGAAATCAAATTTGCTCTGTGCTTTAAAAACAAAACTTGAAAAAAACACCCACCCCTCTCTGGGCTTGTTTGAGACGGCAAAAGCAGTGGGAAAGATGCTGCTTAGAGAAGAGGGGAGTTATTTTCCTGTGTAAGATACAATATTCTCCCCTCCCTCTCTTTTTTTTTTTTTCCCCCCGAAGAGAAATTTCAGTCCTGAAAAAAATGATGGTGTGAACTAGTTTGACTAAGAACCATGTTTCTAGTGACCTTTTAAATCTCTTGTTAATCAGGTTTATTTGGAAACACTGAAGATTGTTTAATTCTAAACTGAATAATTGCAGGTGATGCAAGCATGTGTCTGTTTTCCCAGTGCTATGATCACACATCCTTAGTTTCCTAATGGCATCTGTTCTGCTGTCATTGGTTTCTATTTGAGTGGAAAGCGTTCTCCAAACTATTGAGTAACACATGTATTGAATTCTGAATTGCAATGCACAGTGTTCTAGAGAAGAAAATGCTGCGGAGGGGTAAGTGGGCTCTTCTGCATCATGAAGTTTTGATGTTATAAGGGAAATGTTTTATAGAAGGAATTCAAATTTCTATTTTTTGTAACCAATTCCATCTTCTAGAGAAGTGGAATCTAGGGCAATTAAAATATCGATGGGTCTCCGAAAGAGCCGTTTTCCAGTAAGTAGGAAAATCAGAACAAATGAGAAATATTGCTAAGAATTAATAAATTTTTTTAAACTTCAATTTTATTACTGTGTTTAGCACATTACTCCATTTTAACCAGTTGTTGTTAATCTGAACTGTTAAAAATACTGATTTAGGTACTTAAAACCAGTCAAGTTGGATCTACAAACTGATATACTTGTTAGGTTGGTCCAGATCATCATCATGAAATGTTCATACAGTATGAATGTTTTGCCTGTTTATATGTGAAATGAATTACTAATTCACATCGCAGATGATGGAAGGGAATTACAAGCACTGCAGTAACTGTCACCCTGATAACTGAGATTTTTTTGGGGGAGTTTTGTATCTTCTCTGGGAACTTTCTCATCGTGACAAACTGATGCATATGGAAGGATACCAAGGTATCTATATATATGATATCTTTAGACTGCTCTGTGAAGTAGGTAATCAGTTGTCATGGCTGTCATTTCAATATTACATGTGAAACTTTTAAACAAATGGCTAAGGAGGTGACTGATATCCTACTGGCAGTTTTTACAAAGAACTTCCATTAATAAAGTTGTTGCAGCTTTTTCGTGTAGTGATATTGCTGACAGAATGATTGGGAATCATTCAAAGTTGTGTTGGTAACCAAAGGAAGTTTAAAAAAAAAAACCAAACATCAAACCTTACAAAGAATCCTGACCCAAAACCAAATTAAAAAAAAAAAAAACAAAACATCACCCCATTATTCTTGGTATTACTTGATGTGAAGAACAATGACAAACCCACAGTGATGGAACAGAACCTGGAATCTTTCTGGCTGGATTTCACCCAGTCCTGTGTTGGCGTTGCAACGTTTGATAGCTGCTTGCTGGCTGGAGTAGGTGATGGGAAGAGTTTATTGACTCAAAGTCAAATGCCTAATGGTGACTTTGTTCCTGTGTGTGTTTGTGAAACAGAATTTTTGAGATTGTGTTATTAACAGTACACATAAACCCCAGGTCCTTGGTTTGATCAAGTTTTTATGATGTGTAGTTTTTTGGTATGTTTGTTTTGGTTTGTATAAATCACTTGAGCACTAATTTTATTCAGATGGATATGCTATTGCAGTTTATACATAGCGGTTTTCTTGACACCCCCTCTCCCCTCTTTAGACATAATTTTCTCAGAATAGCATCTGGCTGTCACACAACAGTGGGACTAGATCATCCAGTCTACTGCTATTACAAAGAAAAATGAGGCTTGACATATTCGTGTCAATTTGGCAAGATGCCCGAATCATTATGCTCAATGAAATATATGACATTTCAAGTGGTAATGTAATCTGCAGGAACACTTGCAAGAGGAACTTAAGGCACTGCAAAGAAAACGCCACCTTTACGTGGTCTGGGACGTTCAGATAGTGACACAAGTCACCAGGTCAATCCCCAAAACAAGACTGCGATTTAGTCCATTAAGGTATGTGATTTTATTCAAAATGTTTCGTGCTCCAGAATTTGCTGGTGGTGATCCTGGGAAAGTTTAAAGTGCTTTTTGAGTTTAAAAGGAAAAAACACAAGGAAATATCTATGGAGCTTCCTTTCATACAGTAACAAGTAAACAAACCAACAACCAGCCCAAACTCCAAAGTGGTGTGTATAATTTTTGAGTAAGTCATAGTTACTTGCTGTTCTTTGGTTGCCTAGCAAGTTTGTTTTGAACCTTCATGGGTTCATAGTACGGAATTTTTAGAAAAAAGCAAACTGTGTAATATTGTGTAGTGTTCTAGTAACTAGAAAATATATGGAAGCATAAAGAAATTAAAATACTCATTAAATGTGATACTTGAAAAATTAATTTTTCTATCTGACTTCCATTAATAAGGAAAGATTCTGGAGCCTGTGCAGACTTTAAATAGAGTTGTTCCAAGCTGCCCTAAAAAATTGCCTTAAACTGCATCAGCCATAATCTTGCCTCACCGGCTTTCAGGTGGGTTCAGTAATGCTTAAAATAGAATGCCTTTTGAGATTTAGGAAGCCTTATATTTACGTCAAACTGTTTGAAAACTCCTGTGGCAGATGGTTTTTGTTTTATATTTTATTTTCTGTTTCTGCTCTACCTCTCCTTTTTATAGAATCAGTCACTTATTTTTAGCAATTTGACCCTACCATTGTCAGTCTGTGCTCAACAGTTGAAATAGAGCAGGACTGTGAAGGTGGTGAGTGCTATCCAATGGCTGTGTAGTCTAAGGCATCTAAAGCAGCATCACCATCTCCTCTCCTGTGTGGAGCTGGGAATGATGGGAGGAGTTGGGTGGAAGTATAACCCAGAAGTTTTTCTTATGTTCCTTTATGCCATGCTGTTTTTCAGATCAGAGATATCCTTTGCCTCAACCTTTCTCCCACAAAGGCTAGGTGTGGTCCCGGAACATGTTGTGATGACAGGGGCTAGTATTGCCTCATCTTCTTTTAAAACATTAAGAATGACTGAAGTTTAGCCTCTGAGAAGCAAGAGTAAATAAAAGCCTCCATAAAACTCAAGAAATCCTCAAGGAGGGAAGCTACATCAGGCTTTGACAGCCATCTTAAATACTGTGTTTTGTGTTCTTTTTTTTTTCTCCCATCTCTTCTTTCTGGAATCCAAAAAATTCTGGATTTCCATCCCTGGAAACATTCAAGGTCAGGTTGAATGGGGCTCTGAGCAGCCTGCTCTAGTTGAAGATGTCTCTGCATTGCAGGAGGGGTTGGACTAGATGACCTTTAAAGGTCCCTTCCAACCCAAACTATTCTATGAAAATGATAATGACTGAAGGTGATATAATGTTTATAGGGGAGGGAATTAAGTTTTCATTTCCTGGTCTGAGTGCTTGATTTTGCAGTATCTTTACTTCAGGGTTGGAAAGAACTTCCATGCATGACAATGGCTGTAAGGATATAACCTTTTGCCACAGCATTAAGCTTCAGAAATAGTCTTTCTCTATAAAATTGCCATGGGTAGGGGTTCAGCATCTTTTAGAGTACACGGAGGTCCTTCAAGCAAGAGATACACAGCAGTTATTTGCTGGCTTGTGCAGAGAGCCTAGCCAGTTAGGCTATTTACTGAGGATTAATGTGCTTACTAGCTCAATGAATCCCTGCTGCCCTGGAAGGTGTAAGGTAGGAAAATATCGACCTCCTTTGATTCTTGCAGTGGGTTGATTCTTGATCTTGCTGAGTCAACATACTCCAACTCCACTTTTTTTCTCAGATTTTATGCCTTTTTGAGTCAATATTTTTCTCTTGAATTAAGTTAGTGTCTCAGCAATTTCACTCTTTCTTTCTTACCTTTTGTGACTTAAAGCCGTGAGAGTGTCCTCTCATAACCTAACTGTTTTGGTAGGGTTGAGCCCAAGCTTATACGGGACTTTGGGTCGTAAAGAGTTGAACCTCTTGGCTTGGTGATCTTGGGACTGCATGCTTGTTTACTTTGGACCAGTATGTTTGAAACTTTTGGCTCTGAACATCTCAAAAGAAATGTGATTTTGTTGCCTACAGCCAGTGAAGGAAAGAGTTGTGAGTTGTTTCTAGTTCTAGAGTTTCCATTAATCAAATCAACAATGTTACCCTGCTCAAGTCATCTCTTTTTTTGCTTATGTACTGTTCTGTTATGGATAGTGTATTTGTTAGAGAAATGACCTCTTTTTTCATGAAAGAGATAAGGAAGTTGCCATAATCATTTGAGCTAATGAAACGGATTTTAATTTAATCTTAGAGAAATCAAACATATGGCTGGAACTGTCCATGAGCTTCATCTTCTTGTTGGGAATTTAGAAAGTTGACTACAGTGGTGGTGGTGAAGGAAGAAATTTGACTTTACATGCTGGATGTATATTTGATTGTATTAAGCAAATTAACAGAGGAAGATAACACATTGTGTACTGTTTATAAAGCTATCTGAAAAATCCGAGAATCTATTGATGAAGACAAGTCAAAGATGAAATTGCTGAAACATTTTATATCCCCAGCTCTTCTGTTGTTTTTAGATGCATGTTCTGGTCTACAGAACTTCTGTGTATGTTCAGTCTTGGTCATGTCGAGTCGTTTGTGTCCAGCTCATCTGTTGCACATATCTAAAGCCGATGTATGTAGTCTGTAAAATATTTTAACATTAAAGTATTTCACTGATACTGGAAATTGCACTGACAGCTGTTAATCAACATTTCATTGCTTTAGTTGAATATGTTAATTTTATCATAGGTCTATGAAAAGCATCCATGATAGTTCTAGATGTATATACTAGATATACTAGAGTTCTAGATGTGTATGCTACTGAAACATTGCTCGTTTGTATTTTGTTTCACTTCTTGTATCCTGACAATATTTTTATTGCAGATGTGCATGAACAAAGGTCTGCTTAGCAGTTCCCAAAGAATGCCAAGTTGTCTTTTGCTGACTTAATTGTAATGTGTAAGAGTAGTTTAATCATCACAATTTTCTCTTTTGTACTTTTTTTGCATTCTGTTGCATTTACTACTGATGCTAATGTTCTTACCTTGTTTATGGGTCAGTCATTCCTTAGACTACGTGCTGGGTTTTACTAACCTAGTTGGCTGTCAACAATATTGTTTACTTGGTTGGGAAGACATTGCAATTGGGAAGGTGTCTTTTTCAGAGTGAAGCTTATCACTCATATTCTCTGCAGTTTGCTCATATATAAGGAAACTCCACTGCATAATTTATGGTAATGATATCTACATCCTTGCAGATACTCAGAAGCTGCCTGGACACGATCCTGGACAACTGGCTCTAGGTGGCCCTGCTTAAGCAGAGGGGTTGGACCAAATGACCTCCAGAGGTCCCTTTCCACCTCAACCTTTCTGTGATTCTATGATGGGGACTGTATTCTCTTCTGACATGCAAGAAACTCCTTTCCATATTCATAAATGTACTGAGTAGTGTGAGCCTTGCATTGTAACATTTTTTTTTGGGTGGGGAGTTACTGATCCAGTGTTGCTTTTCTGGCCTTTTTTAAAAGGAAAAAATACCCAACACCCCATTATCTGTCTCTTGATATTGTGTAGTTTATTAGCAGGGTGGATTATTTTAATGTGGAAACTCACTAAAAGCACCTGGAAACCTAAATAATTTGTCACACAGTTGTCTTTCATCCTCTGCTTTATTGACAAGATTAAAGAACTTTGGGAGTAAGGAGATACAGTTTTGCTCTGTAGCAGTGCAGATTAGACTGTACATCACGATTTCCCAGTATTTTGTTGCTTTATCTTTAGTTACTGTTTTCACTGACTTGCCAAGTAGAGAGGTAAAGATCTGTGCAGTTCTTTCCTTCTAACCAGTCCCAGAGGTGCAATATGAGAGAACTTCTATAGAGTATTTCCATTTTAATTAATCCAATATCACTGTTAAAGTATATCTACACTGCAGTCTTGACCTCTTATATGAAATCCTTTTGAATCACAGTGTGTAATAAGGGCTATATATATTTGTTTTTTCCCCCTGAAAAGAAATAAGCACTGTGTTTAACAGAACATTGCCTGCAGCTCTTGTCCTGTCTGGGTTTTTTCTCACGACATGTCACGAAATACTTTCTGAAAGCTGTTGATATTCTGAGACTGAGTTCAAATTAATTTTTTTTTCTACTGTTGCCCCATAATTCTTCCAGTTTCTCTGAAGCAGGGCTGCTTTTTAAACTACTGCCACATGAGGGAAGGGCGTGCTGGTGACTGGTGTGATCCTGCCTATCCTGTGGTGCAAGGAGCTGATCTGTGTCTTTCAGACATCGATGCTGCTCCCATGCCACAGCAAGGCTGATTGACTAGCACTGATGCTGGATCAGCCAGGAGGGTTGTGCCTAACTACTTCCTGGTGGTGAGAGGAGCAAGTCAAGAGAAATTGCTGTAGACCTGTGTTTGGACTAAGCTGCACCCCCCTAGCAGGGTTGTTTCACAGTAATGAAGAGCTCGTATCAGTCTCTTATGGGTAGATGCCAGGGTTTTCCCTCTCCTCTTCCTCTTTAAGCTCTTTGCCACATAACATTTTAGTGTGTGGCTTATGGCGCCGTGCATGTTGACTACTATTCTGATTTTAAATGCATTGATGTACAGGTATCCATTTACCATATAGCTATATGGTAACAGTTATATGTGGAGGAGGATAAATCTGAGCAGTATGTGTGAACTTCCAATAGGATATTTAAAGCACTGTTGCTTCTGGGATGTGCAAAGCAACTCTGGCTGGGTGAGTAAAATAGCATTATGGAAATGTGGTAGCTTGTGTCAACAGAACATCTGTGTGAGGGTAGTCACTTCCTTAGAGCTCTGTAGAACCTGCCAGAGGGTTTCCCGTGCAGAGGAGTCTAGTACCATCTGCTTACCTGAAAGTTTGCCATCTCTGAGTCTACATTATATGCTGTTTGCTACTTTCACTTTGCAATAGCCTTTCTCTCTTTATGTGTATATTTGCTAGCTGTCAACTTATTTTATATTTGAACAGTTGAGACTTTTTAGACTAAGACTGTACTCATATCATGGCTATTGCTTTAAATTGCTAACTTTCTCCAGCTGTTTTTCTTCAGTTGGTGAGTGTCTTGGAGTTTACTGCTGGAGATCAGGCTGCCAAGAAGACTCATGGTGTAGAAGGAGAGGGCTACCATACTTACTGTGGTACCCCTTTTGAACACAGGCATCAGGAAGCAGACATTGCTTCACTTAATATAATTCTCATTTTTCCAGTATGGTGATGGGAAAAGGGAAAGAAGTACCTGATTAGGAATAGGAACCTGGAGAGGCAAATAGAGCCAGGGCTAGCAGAGGGCCTTGGGGGTGGTGGTGAGGAGCAGCAATTAATTTCTTTCTTTGGAAGCTGGAGATGGGAATTGCACATGGAGCAAAATAAAAGGGGATGGGATGACTGTGAAATAGTGCCTTTTGCTTTCCTCCACTTTTTCCCTAAGTAGCAAAAGATCAATGTTATCTGAGGCATAAGAAGAGGCGGGCATTGGCTGAGCAAAATACCAAATACTGATTGGAGTGGCACTGGAGAGAGGAGAAATTTGAAGCAAGATGGTGCTCAATAAGGCATAATTAAAATTTAGGATGGTAGGGAGTGTCTCTTATCTGATGGGGGAAGCAATATCATTGGGATAAACTAGAGGAGAGGAAACCCTATGGCTGAGTAAGGGGATAGAGGCGATGGTGGGAATGACTGGGATTAATGGCCGTGTGAGTTTTTGTGCAGAAAACATGTTCCTTATAGCATGGGCTCTAATTTAACATCCCTGAACATGCAGGTATGTAACACTTGAAGCGTATGTCCTGTTCTGCTCTGTCCCCAGCCGTTTAATCTTGCCTATATCCTTGCCTCAACAGCAGTGTTTGGGCAGTCAGCCAGCTAAGAGACCTGATTTGGCCTGAAATGATTGGTGATTTTTCAGCTGGCTCAGCTCACCACTGGCTGACTGGCTTCCTGCCTGATCTCCTGAGTACCAGCATTAAGGAGTAAGGGAGCTTGTTTTTGTAGGGCAACTAAAGCCCTGAAACTTAAAGAATGATTTGCACAGAGACAGTGACCAACACAAGAAATAGAGTTATAATATCCTTTATTAAATAACCCAATATTCCAGCTGTTATTGTTGATCATATTATTAATACTGCAATTATACACAACCAATCTTTAGTGTAATAAATCAGCAGCATGTGTGGACATACAAACATCAGTAACACAACAGCTGACTTGTTGCTGCAGAACCACTAATTTTCTAGCCATCAGTGACTCACTGCAGCAATACCAGAGAAGCTGTGTTCCTGTGCGCTATTTGGCTGGTGATCAGGAGAGGGGACCCATGCTGACGGTGGGTAGCTCTTACTCATCCAGGGATATTCTCTTACCAGTCCACACATGTGGCTTCTTTACCTTGGGCATACAGTAAAGGCAGTGTCATATTCTTTCCAATTGGAAGCTGGGTCTGCAGGTGGGTCTCCTCTGAGGTTGTCAGAAGAACTTCCCAAAGCTTAACCTGCCATGGCTTGTGCTTGCATTGGTGGTCTCTGCTCTAGGTGTTGTGTGGGTTGTCCAGTCAGTTTGTTTATCTCACCATGATTTTATCTAATAGGCTTCAGTTTCCAGCAGGTCCTTGCCTTACTACTGTTGGCTTTGACTGTTCACTTACGAGTTCTACAGTCACTTTCATGTCTTGTTATACCAGTCACCTTAAAGCTACAATTTACACGTTTGTGTCTGGCAGGCTCTGTTAAGGGAAGGCTGTGTGGACTCATCCCTAGAGGGAAGATTGCTCCTGCTTCTTTAGCCACGTTAGCTTTGGCTGTCATCTGACGCCCACCGTCAGCTAATTCAGGGAGCTAATTCTATGCAAAAAGCCTCAGAACAAACAAATGTCCAGGAGACCACTATGAAGCCCCCAGCTAGTCTACTGTCTTAAGATCCACAATCAGTTCACCAGCCACTGACAAGTGCCGGAGCTGGTGCCAGCTTGAGTGGGACTTTCACTTGGCAGTAGCTAGGTATTAATCAACTTACATATAATGTGAAACTGTAGCCAGAGACTTCTTTTTTTTTTTTTTCCTGCTGCAAGCTGATATGTGTGAAACCCTGTCAAGGTAGTTTTCTCTTCCTCTGTTGTTGACCTACATAGTAACTGATAGCGGGAGGCTGTCATCCTGTTAGCTCAAATGGTAGAGTCTATTAGGGATGTAAAGCTCCAACCTTACCGTTTTGAATCACTGGGATGTTAAAATGATCATCGTAATTTTTAGTGATTTCTGCTGCTTAGTTTCCTTAAAAAACACCCCCTTACCCCCAAACACAATTCTATACAGCAGATGTCTTCTGGCACCCTATTTTTCCTTTCTGGTGTCCCGAGCTTTGTTCTTAAGGTTCCTTACTTGACAATTTCAAAAGTCAGCCAAATATTACTGCTCACAGTTGGTGTGTTTAATTTTTTTCTGATTGTTATTTGAAACTAAATAAAACCTGTTCTTATTAAAAACAAGTTAACTAGAAGTGGGTAAATAGAGGTGTTTGCTTGTTAACTGTGTTGCTTGAAAAGTTTTCTTCATCTGTTTTATGGTTTGCTTGGTGTTTGTTTCACAATAAGAGTAGACCAAGAGTTATATTCTTCCTTCTTCCTGGACTCACACATTTAGTGTGGGTTTTTTGGTGCATTTTTTTTTTTTTTGGCAAATTCTTCTCAAGTATATTCCTACTTGTTCTTTCATTTTAGAACAAGCTTATAATGTATGTGGAATGTCACAGAAGTGTCATCTGTCCTAACACGTGGAGAGCGAGGCTGTCCTGGTATATTAAGTATTTACTATGTTTATATTTAGCACTTCCCGTTGCAAGGAATTAATACAGCTTTCTCTGACATTCTTATATTGTGATTTCAGCAAGCCTTTGATATCTGCAGGAGTTTTCAAGCTATATCTTGTGAAGGTAAACAGGTAAAATCCTGTTTCTCTTTTGCTTAAATGTTCTCTCATATATTGCAGTTTCTGTATCTCAGGTGAAATGTTAGGAAACTCTCCACAGCTTATTAGTCAAACTAATATTGCATGTTCCGTTATTGGGCTAAACTACCTGAACAAGAGCATACTATAATCAATAGATTTGCTAAGAAATTCCTTTTCTTCTTTACTATGTAGGTGTGCAGAAGGAAAAGGAATTTTTCAGCTGATTAAGGCTCCTGCTTAAAACTTGTTCAATTTCTGGAGGGTATTTAGGTCCATTCAATCACTTCTGAAGATTTTCTGCATGTCTCCAGGAACCTTTTTCCTCTTCTGGGAGTATCATGCGTGAAAGGTGGGAGAAGATCAGGAAAGAAGGGAGAGCAAGGACGCTGTGTGTAATGCACACATATGATTGGAGTTCCTTTGTTGTTGCTTCATTCTTGGGAGGAGATGGGAACAGAAATAAAAGCCCTGTACAGATCTAAGGTTATGAACCCAGCATCCTATCTGGCCCAGCTCTCAGGCAATGTAGCTAATACATAGGGTGAAGGAGTAGCAAGTCAGTACTGTAGAGCTGAAGATGTAGTGCAAGCTTCCGTAGAGCATATACTGAAACAGTTGCTGGTGTTGTACAAAAATGGACCCATGATTCATTTTCTTTAGGTAAAAAAAATATGTAAGAATTATATTTTTAAAAAACCCCAAAACTTTTCACTCCAGAGAATGTTAAAATGTTAATAGTGTAGGAAGTGCTAGTTCTGCACTTGCACATGCAACTTTAATGTGGCTCTTAATGTGTTCAGAAGGGTGAGAATTAAAGTGTAGTGGAAACCTCTAATCTTCTTGGTTTCAGGTGTTTGAATCTATTTTTTTAATCTAAAATTAGCCATCTAAATCTGGGTAATTTTAGAATTATGTTTAACATTGGGCAGCTTAAGTAGGACTGTGTTCTTCCTGGGAAAAAGTTGCCACCAAAGCAGGTTTGCTTTTATCATTGTGAAAAATGAGGGTATATATTTAATTTTGTATGAAATGAAGAAAAATAAACAACTTTGTAAAGATTGTAACATGATGACATTTGAGAAAGATGATCTTTGAGTGGTATGGAAAATACAGTAATGCTTCAGACTCTGCAGCAACTTTTGTGATCTATGCCAGATCATAGAATTCACCACTCTTGTTTTCCTTCCTGGCTTGTGTTGTTGGGTTTGTTTTTTTTTTTTTTTTTTTTTTCCTATTGGAAACTTAGTTTTTGGCAGTAATAGTAGACTGGATGTAAGATAATATTTAAGAGCTTGGTGTTGTGTAATAGAAGTGCTCTGGTTCCTTTTATTTCTGCTTGAGCCTGTGCTTCAGTGTCTGATCTGGGCCATCAACATCAGCGGCACTGCTTTGTCCTATATGTAAATGCGCTTATTTGTGAAGTTGCCTTCTTTAATAGGAAGCAGAGATGGCGCACTGCTCTTGTATGAGAACCCGCTTCTGTGTAATTGCTTTCTCAGTGTCATAAGACCAGCTGTGTGTTATTCTGCCTTGATCAAACTGTATTTCATATCAATAAATAATATAGCCTGCAAGATGTTTGTCCATACTGTCTTAGACTTGACTGTGGTGAGTAAAGTGTAAATACCCTGATACATTGCTATATACATATCTAAACTTGTACAACAGCAGTGCTTCCAGCTACCTAGAGTGGTTTATAGTAGAAAATTCTGTGGTTCATCATCATTAGTTGTAGTAGACTTCTGCAGTTTTGAATTAAAATGTCGTACTAGTTTTTGGTGCTGTTTGAATGCTGCGTCAAAATAACTCAGTTTCAGATGTTTGTTCTTACTATCTTGCTCATTTCTAACTTTGTATTCTACACAGTTCTCTTGTTCAATACCGCTTTCCTTTTCTGTTTCTTATCCCATAGTCTATATGTATTTTTCACTCCTGCTTCTTGTAAAGTTCTTCCATCTTTATACTTAAAAAAAATCTTGAAAATCTGTCTCATTGGGGTGCTTGTTGGAAGGGAACATCTGATTCTTCAGTCAGTATGGTGCTGGGAGACAGGAAACTATTTAGAATCCTTTTATACAGGGCAGGTAGCAACATTCTTCTCATTCAAGTTTCTTGATAAAACATGAAGAAATCCTAAATTTCATAAGCTTTTGGTAAGACTTAGGCTTTTTGGTGTCCTTTTGTAGAAGTAAGATTGATTCCTAAAAAAGAAAATAAATTTTTTCCTCTCTGTTAGCATTGTAAGTGCTTTGACAATGAGATTTAAGACCTTGTTCTGCAGAGGCTTAATATTCTGCACAGACGTAATTAGCTGCAGCTGTTAAAAGAAGTTTCTTTAATCAGCAAAAATTCTGAAATAATGTCTGCTTTTGATTATATGTTAGTGCCTTGAGGCAAATCTGATTGTATTCTCTTTTAGATCCTTTCTGCTTATACGATGTAAATGAGATGTGTTTGACAGAGCTGTAGTGATTGGAAACTCTACATTGTTGAATTTTATGCATCTATTGCTTTTCCTAACAAAGTGTTTTCATACCTGAATGACACTAACACACTAAAAACCGAATGAGTTTGCTTATATGTAGTTGAAAACTTCTGTAAAGCGTTATATGTAGTTTATACTTTTTTATTTGGTCCTCGCTAATGAAAGTTGCATTCATTGCTGTTGTAGTCTTAAAAAAAAAAAAGTGTCTCATTTCTTTCTGAAATAGTTGATCTGATTCTTCTGAAAATCTGTCTCAGCTGATACTGTAACTACAAACCCAAGAAATTTCATGTAAGCTTTAAATGCTTACTCAGTCTCTAGTGACCCTTCTTAGCATTGACAAATTCCTGGCCACTAATATGAATGCAACTGTTGGAATGCTTGTGGAAAACATCTGTCTTCACTAGTAAAACTTAAGCTGACTGTACTGGCTATGACAGTGCTTTCAGGTCCTGGGAAAGCCATTAACTTGAGCTTGACATCCTCCTCCTTGTTTGAGTTGATGCTTGGGATTGTGTGGCTGCTGCAGACAGGAGAGGAACAAATGCCTGTGCTAATGGTCACAGCACTTGACAATCTCAAGATAAAAAATTTTCCCAATTCTATTCCTGTTAACGTTCATAACATAAGAAGCAAATAATTCCCTAAGGATGTACTTTTCTTTTTCGTTCAGAAGTTATACATGTTCTACAGTTGATTGTGGAATCTGTACTGTTTTGTTCTTAACTGGAAGGTATGTTTTGTACTTATTGTGAAAGTAAACAGGAGATGTCTATGTTAATGCACTTCATTAATGAAGTATTTTGTTGGATGTATTGCCTTATGATGATTTATGAGGATTCTGGCTATGTTCCAAAATCTTGTAAAAGATATCTAGGAATATTAGGGAATTTTTTGGCTTTTAGTTTTGCAGAAGGCTTGCTCTTTATGCGTAAGGGATGTGCTTCAGCTCTCCACCCCCTTCTGCAAGTTCTGTATGCCCATTCAATCTGTGTTTTTGAAATTCTCTCTATATTCCCCCAGGGTTTTGCTTGTCCTCATTCCAGAGCTGCTTCCAAAGGCCCTGCCTAAATTACAAGACAAAGGAAAACAATTGGGTAAAGACAGATACAGGAGTAACAACAAGCAGTGGCCTTTAATGATCAGCGTGGAAATCCATGAATTTAACATCGGACATCTAGAAGTGGACATGTTTTCTTTTTGTTGTGCCTAGAAAAATACATATAATGAATTACTGTTTTTGCAGAAAACAAAATACAGAAAGGCAATGTAAGGATGCAAGTAGTTAAGTGGGTTGTCTTCCTAACAGAATTGCTGGATGAACAGAACAAGATCAAGCTCTGAGGGCTTCTAACTGAATGGATTAAGAAAGACTGCATTTAAAATACATGGAAACTAAGCCAAAAAATTTAGGTGTAGTCAAGTTCTAGGAAAAGGGAAGAATGTCCAGGCACTGGCAACCTGGGCAATGGAGAAGTTTCCACTGCTGAGCAAAAGATGTGGGAGGAAGATTAAAACTTAAGTTACAGTTCATTTGACTTGAAGGTGACCCCCAGCTGTTGACAAAGAAATGTCAGAGATTGAGGTTTTGATTTAGACAAGAAAGCAGATCTGGAACAGGATCTGTGAGCTCCCATCATAGAGATGAGAGTTACTGAGAGCAGTGATGAAGGTGGCTGAAGACCCAGATTCTTGGTCTAAGATTTGGCTGCAAAAGAGATCAATTAGGGACAACATTTATTGCACAGAAGTGGAAGGAAGTTTTGTTTGGAGGAGGTCTACATGGAATTTAAGAGGGGGTATTTAAGATTAAAGGAAAGTGCCTGTGTCAGCGAGTTAATTCTCTCCTCTCCTTAGCATGGTCCAAAGAAGCAGAATGATGAAAGTGAGGAGGACTGGTGTTCAGAGTGGCGGCCATGCCTTTCTAGAAGACTAAGGAAGCAAGCTAGCAGAGCCTAAGTTGGTACAAATAATAGTAAAGGAAGGGAGGAAATAGGAACGTGAAAAGGTTGAGGGGAAGTGCAGTGGCAAGAGGAAAAACTTAACGAAACTGGATGGAGAGGGATAAGAGGACTTCAGTGAGGACTGTGCCTCATGTTCCTTGTGTTTGAGGAGCAGTACTCATGTTGTACACAAATCTAACCACTTGCTAGAAATAAATTCTACTGTTAACTTTGTCTAAAAGAAATCCCTTAAGGAATCTGCAATTTGGGTTAATTTTCTCATCAATGAGGCAGTATATTTATCTACAGTGTCCTTGTGTCATGAATGTATATTCTCCGTATACTAGGAGAACACGATTGGGTTGTAATATGTGTGGAAGTTACACAATCATGTACGCTGCAAGATTGGAGGGAAAAGCAGCTTTTGTAGTAAACACATGAAAGGTTTCTTAGGCACTGACTCTCAAAGATTTTTTAATTTCTTTTTAAATTAGTGCCTATCTTTTTGTTTCACTGTGTCTCTGAAAGTAGCCTCTGGTTGAAGCTTAAATTTGACAAAAGGGTAAAAGTTCAGAATTTCCACACAGAGGTTTGTTTCTGGATGACAGGCTTACATAAATATTTATGTGCTTTAACAGTTCTTGTCTATGCATCTGCTGAAAATCCAAATGGTAATACACTGTCCTTTTGCTATAGTTTTTTAGTGTGAAAGAATTGTTGCTGGTGGTCAGTTTTCTTTTCTTGACTCCATTCTAATTTTTATTTCCTTTTCTAATTGTGAATCTTATTAAGAAGTTTGAAAGCATTTTTGGGTTTTTTTTGCAATTCAGTTTCTAAAGAGCCTGTTGTGTCACAGCAGATAGGAGAGACTTATGTTAAAAGTCATTGTCTTGGCAAGTGAAGCTTTAGTAGCTGTTAAGTTCAGAACACTCACTACTGCATGCATAATTAAAAGCACATTAATTTTCAGTTAGTGATTCAGTTTCCAGTCGTTGTAACTTGTGGTCTTGTCTAAACGACATTTAGACAGCTCATGGACGCTTTGAGAGTATACAATGTTCCTGCATAGGCAGCTGCAATAGTTAATTACAGTGTTTAAAAAACTTGCACGTTTCTATTTTCAGATTCTTCTTATTATGTGTATTTATGGTTCTTGCTGGCAAAAATAGTCTAATCAGATTTTTTTAATAATACTGCTTTTTTTAAAGTAGCTACTGCTGTGGTTTCGTCGTACTTGAACCTCTGTCTTGAGATTTTAGAATAAGCTGTTGGGGTGACTAGAAGGAAGCAGCAACTTTGTTAGGTAAGGTTTTTGAAGATTTACTCAAAATAGTCTATATTTTAAGAATTTGCTTATGTTGCCTGGGCGGGGGTTAGTTGGATAGGGAAACTGACACATTTTGGTATATGTGTTTATGGTGGGATTCTTTCCAACCATATATTTTTAAATTAATTCTTTCTGAGGTCTGTTTTCATTAACTCCAAGTATTTGAATGTAGTGATATGGGCACGCATTAAACTGTTGCTGTCTCTTTCTCTTGCTGGATGGGGAGCTTGTTGGTGTTTGGGTGTGACTTGGGGAAGTGTCAGCTGCTCACATGTTTCCAGTCTTCTGGTTCTCTTTATTCTGTATTTTCACTTGATTCTTGTTGCTTTAAGAACTCAGAAGAAACATGCGGTATTGGTATTTAGGGGTGTGATTTTTCTTCCGTTAGGGTCATATACTTGTGTGTATTTGATAAAATGTCTTCAGCTGGAACGTAGAATATGACATTTCTTTGTAGCTCATGCTGTCCATCATTGGTAATTGCATAGAGAATATCTGTCTACAGAAGAAGCTCTTGTACCGTCTCCTGTAAACTCCCTCAAATACCTGTTGACCTTTCTCTTCATCTCACTGTTTTCGTATGTTTGTCTCAAAATGTCACTTCCTGGAAGACTTGGAGCTCATCATGCAGTTAGCGCTAGAATTTTTCATCTCTATTGAGTCTCTGTGTATTTTCTTCAAACACTTAGGTATTCTGCTGAGCGACTGAA
Source organism: Nyctibius grandis (assembly GCF_013368605.1). Taxonomy (NCBI): domain Eukaryota; kingdom Metazoa; phylum Chordata; class Aves; order Nyctibiiformes; family Nyctibiidae; genus Nyctibius; species Nyctibius grandis. The sequence continues at coordinate 91,182,870 of NC_090662.1, forward strand.
GGAAAGTAGACTGTCATTCAAACCTCCTTAATGACTCTAATTGGATTATAGTGCTGTAGAAATCAACAGCTTTTGTGTATTTATATAGTGGTTCCTGCAGTGTAAACAGACGTGAGTTCAAAACTTGTTTTCCAATTTATGGCTGTTTCATGGAGTTTGAATCTAGAAATAGATGAAGTCGGTAGAGTGATGGAGCTTTTATTATTGCTGTTGTATGCAGCACTTGGCACTGCAGATTTAAAGGAAGGGGAAAGGCAAAATCTTTATGGCACTTGATCTTGATGGTGCAAAATCGTGAATTTGCACACAGAACATCACCAGTGGCTCATTTTAGTGAGTCAGACTCACTGTAGCTACTCAGATCTTTTTCACACAGGGGGCTTGTGTTTGGGGACGTGCATGTTGACCATGGGCTTTACCAAAACCATTTCTATTAATGAATAAAGCACACTCATTGTAAAGCATCCTCTGCAAATTAGGTTAATGTGGATGTAGCTTAAACATCTTTTTATTAAGGTTTGAGATACATTGTTACCCTGTTTTTCTAAAAATTCAGGTTTTTCAGTGATGGCTGATCCTTTGCGAAAAGAGCTTCAGTATCTATTATCAGAATGTTACTAGATCTAGCCAGAAGGTAAAGGCTGTTGCTTGCCTCCAGAAACTCAGTTTTGAAAGTGAGAAACATACCTCAAAAATGCATTATCCCCACACTGAAGTATTTTGATTCTTAAATGTTTAGTTATGCTTCCTATTTCTCATTCTCTGTAGCCATCTCTTTAGCTCCTGTACAGTGTGCTGTCTCTTGGTGAGAATGTGACTGTGGGGAATGATGTCTCGTTCTGGCAACCTCATTCTCATTCTTTCTAGCTGCATCTTACGCAGAGTCCTCTGCTACCCTTGGAGAAGCTTTCCAGACTGCAGATCTATGGTTTCAGATCTTTCAGTTGATAGGAATTTTCAGCTGCTTTTGTTACTGAATTGAGCACGTTGTTGCCACAATAGGATGTGAGTAGCTTTTGCAGGAATACAAGAAAGCTATTTTCCCCCATATATGGGTCACAGTAGAAGTAAAAGTTATCCTAAATGGTATTACTTGTATTTTCTCTGTTTAGACTAGTCTTTTACTACTTTGAAAGTTGTTTCTTTGCTCCAGAGTTGAGAGAGAGAAGGACTGTTACTGTTCAACAGTGTTAATGAGCTTGGATTTGATAGTCAAAGTGAGGAGCTCAGTCCATTTCTTTTATTGTTTGGGAGAAATACGGATGTGATGTGGGTCATGTTGAGAAAAGTGCCTGAGGAACTTCATTTTGAACGCCTTTCAGTCAGTGCATCTGTTAAAATATTGCATTGTAGTTCTGGTACTGAAATAGAAAGGTAGTAATGCTGCTATAATTTTTTTAATGCAAACCTAATAGCACTTAAGAAGAACGTAAGGGCTAATAAACCACTCTGTGTAACAATGCATTTTGCTGAGATCATTTATGTTGTAGTACCATGGTTTTCCCCCTGCATGCTATGCCCGTTGGCCTGTAAACTGGGAAGTTATTTTCTTGAAGACATCAAGTGATGACAGACTTTGTCAAATTGAGAATAAAATGTGTGCCAAAAAAAAGGTCTCTGTTTAAGCTTTTGAGCCCAAGTTAAAGAGTAGAGCAAAGAGGTGTATAAATTTTAACTTAAGAACATACTGGATGTTTATGAGATGGCCGTCAGGGTTAGTGCACTGGGGGTTTGAACTGTGAATTTCTGAAACTAAAAGCTTGATATATTGCTCTTTGACTTAAAATCATCTCTCCTTAGGCAGTGGACTGTGACAGTCATAAACCTTGCAGAAAATAGACCAGTCTGGTGGGATTGCTCTGATACTATTGTATCATAACTCTATGCAAGTTATTCATTATTAGCTTCATTCTTTGACCTTTTATTGTAAAGGTGAAGCAGTGCTCTATAATAGACATGACATGATCTTGATCTGTGGGATTAATAAAAACAGTTCTATTATACTTGCAAAGCTCAGTAGGATTTGTCCATGTTCCCAAATATTCCAACACAGCACCCCAGCAAGTTACTTGAAATTTGTTTGAATCTCTGGATGGTTATTGGTTTATCATAGACTTTGTCAAATATTTTTAATAACCTTTGTAGGAGAAATATCCCAATTTAAATATGTAGATATATTCATATTTTTGTTATCAGTGTTTGGTTAACAGTTGTCAATCTTGTGTTTAGTTTTTCTGTAAACTTTGGATTGGCATTTAATTGCAGTTGGACTAGATGATTGCTGTAGGTCCCTTCCAACCAAACTATTCTTTTCTAATTGTCACATATCAAATGGTGGTTGCTCCTTTTCATTGGTACATTTTCAGTATACTGGAAAAAACACATGATATGGGTCAAGTGGCTCAGTTCCTTCTAAAAGCAGTTAGTCTAAGCTTGGTATTTTTTCATGGCTTGCTGCTTGCCTTCTTTCCTTTCCATTATCCCTCTCTGCTCCTGAATGCTCTTTAAGGAAAAAGTATTTTTGCCTGGGGGAGGAAACAGAGAGGGAGTGTGGTGTTTTTTCTAACTAGGGCTCGTTTTAAATCCCTACAACTATTTTGGCTTACATTAGTCATTGAGCAACTCTATTTTAAAGAAGCTTGAAAAGGTTATGTTATATTGAGAGTCTGATGCGTATCTTATGCCTTGAAATATTTTAGGACTGGAATGGACCATTTTCATCTGTTGTTAGAATAACCTTTTGTTTAACCAAGCCTTTAAAACAGCACTCTTAATTTTGTGTGTGAATTTCAAAACTTTTACTGATCATTTAAGATCATGATGGAAGATTGTGCTTAGAACTGAGTTGATGTTAGTTTTGTCGATAACAATTTTCAAAATCGTGCTTTACTAAAAGCTGTTATGTTCCTAAATGGCTTTATAATTAACTCTGCATTTAACTTGTGAGGTGTATTGACCATACTGATTGGAACAATGAGTTCTGAATTCAAGACAAAACATGCTGTGGTGGGATTTGCAGCTCTTGCAGCTCACACCTCATTGTTAATAAAAGGAGTGACTGCAATTGCTTTGTAGTGGTTACTTCAGATCTTGAGAAGTTGTGTACGATGTGTTTATTGTGCAGAAGCCAAGGAAGAACCCTTCTGATTTTTTATTTTTTTTTAAACTGAATGATTGCTAGATATGTGTCCTGCGTGTGTCCTGTAGTTGAAGGACAGGATGCAGGGCTTTTCCTCTCTAAATTCTTGAGTAGACAAGCAAAGGAGCTGAGATATAATCTAGAAACCCCCTATGATACATTTTTCTACAATAGTGTTGCTGATGCATGCACAGTTCTACTTTTGGGGTTCATGGCAAAAATAGTGTAGGGTTGTGCACTAACGTAATTCAATAAACTTGTCTGAATCATTAGAATTACTTACTGTAAATCAGCTTGGGATGTGGCTTCTGTTTTGGAGCTGCAATTTGTTTGTAAGCAATGTGTTTTTAGTAATGAGATGCTGACTAGCATTTGTGTCTCTAGAGAAGAAGAGGAACGTCTGAGAAATAAGATCCGAGCAGATCATGAAAAGGCTCTGGAAGAGGCTAAGGAGAAATTGAAGAAATCACGTGATGAGATTCAAGCTGAGATTCAGACAGAAAAGAGCAAAGTAGTGCAAGAATTGAAAAAGAAAGACAGCAAGCCACTGCCCCCCGTTCCTTTACCAAATCTTATAGGGATAAACAGTGGAGAACCAGCAGACCCGGATATCCGAGAGAAGAGGAACAAAATTAAAGAGGTAAAAACGATGATAATGTGGTCCTACCCGTTCTTGTGTCTGATAGCAGCTATTTATATGGTGTTTAGTTGCTGTTATGATTTATATTAAAAAAAGAAGAAAAACAGGACTAGAAATCTTTTTAATAAACAGTAAGCTAAAAGTGCACAGCAAGTATTAATGAACATCAGCATTATTGCATATTTTTTCCTGGTGTTGTGGTGTTAATATTTCACTGGATAACAAATTATTTTAAGGATTTCTTCAACTTAGTGGTATGGGTTCAAAGTGAGTTTGTCATTAACGCATGGAACAGCAACAAGTGCATCTTTAAAGCACAGCCTGACTTTGTTAGATTTCATTCAAAGAAATGGGATATGTTAGTGTGTCACGAGATATTTTTAAATGTTTAAAAAGTGGATTGAAAAGATAGGAAAAAAAATGACCTGCTGCTAAAATTTGCAAATTACAAAAATATCACATGCTTTTCAAAATGAGTTTTAAATGGGTCTGAAAAACTAAGAGGCATTTAAGTGTATTGTCTCATTTACCCGTAAAACATTCAAACTAAGATGTTGGCTTAGGCTTTTGGTTCTGTGGTGGCCTGTGCTTTAGGAGTTGCTGTTTCTGCTCCTTTTCATTTCTACTCCTGGGTGACCATGAAACTCGTTGCTCGGTTTTGCCCTGGCAATGCCGATTTCCTATTATTATCACCAGACATTTTTGAGTCTGTACTTCTAATTAGTATGGGAGAAACGTTGTAGGGCCATACTTTTTTTTTTTTTTTCTCCCTGCAATCTGATTAGTTTTATGCTCAAAATCGGGTTAGCAAGCAGGAATGGTTCAGCCAGAGGCAGACAAGCACAGGCTCTGTATTTGAAGAACATCCAGGACCACAGCACTTAGTAGTTACACCAGCTAAATCTTCTTTTAAATTATAATCTGAGTTTAGTTAGCTCATAAACCCAGACAAAAATGAATCATTCACCTGTCCTCATAATAGGGAGGAGTTGCAGCTGGAGTATGTGCCATGCTGCGGGTAGATCACCCAAGTTGGAATTTTACATTAAATTTTAATGATGACTAGATGAAATCCACTCTTATCAAATAATAAACAACTGCTTATGATACATGAGTGATACAGCATGGAACTGTATCACCATTTGAATCTCTCAAGTAGCAAATTTTTCCCCAGAAGGTGTGCCTGTTCTGCTAGCAACTACTGTGGAAGCACTTTTGACTGAGAAGCTGTGTGTGGAATATTGGACCTCCTTAATCCTGCTTGGTTAGGGCTGTTGCCCAAGACAGCACTGAACTGTGGATTTCAAAAAGCTCTACTGCTCTTCAAAATTTCATCAAACACTTTCAGTGAGGTTATACAGAAAATCTTGCTTTTCAGACTGTCTTCTGTAGGGTGAAGATGAATGGTGAATGGTATGGTCATGTAGTTGTCAACACTTCTTAATTTTAACTACAGACTACCATATTTAAATACCTTTGAGTTTGTCACTGATGGATTTAATGGGTAGAATAAAACTGGGTTGACCAAGTGAAACTCAGTAGTGACTTAGTAGTGAAACTACTGAGCCCAGCTAACAAATGAAGAACTATCTGGAAGAAATCAACTAAAGTTCCTATAGATCAAGCCTGGAATTAGAGGGAGGGTTGAAAATTAGTATTTGCATTTCTGAGGTTGTTTTGTCAGAATGTAGACTGAGAGGGGATGAGAAGCTATAGGTTAATACGGAATGGCAATTTTCTTGGTGACATGAGTAAATAGTAAAGTTTGGACAATTCTTGCTGATCTAAACCTGAAGGTATAGCAATTTGTGAGTAAGGAAGCCAGGGTAGTTTGATCCTTAGCTGCAGTTGCCACAAATTTTGTGCTGTCAAAGGCTTACTCCTTTTTTTTTTTTTTTTTTTTTGTATCAGCCTGCATGTGAGTCACACTGACAAGCTGTTTTATTGTTGCTTAACTTGTTGATGGCTTCTGTTGTGATTTCTGAAGTGTAGCTTTTCATAGCCAGACCAAAGATTTTATGGGACTATGTATTAGATGGGTAAGTACTTCAGTTAGGATAATCATACCTTTGTCCTGAGTAGTCTTCAACAGTGGGATCCCTGTGCTTGAGCAGTCCAGGATCATACTAGCATGACTGAACTTTGTCTCTGTTGCATGAATTGCCTTTATTGAGTCAGTCTTGTTAGTACTGTGGCTATCAGCTGATCTCCAGAATTTTTAAGTTCTTTAATGCAGGGCAGCAGATTATCGCTTCTACGGCTAAATGTGTGAAGGGGTAGAATACAGGAGCGCAAGGTCTGCTAGTGAGAATGGATAGATGATAATGCTGAAGAACCCATTGTTGATACATTGTCATTTTTATTTGGCCTCTGTGTCTACTTCTGGATTTTGACATCTGCTATGTTGTGATGAATATAACGTGGCTGAGATAAAGCATATATTGGCAGCGTCAGATGAATAATATTTTGCCTGAAACCTGTTTTTGACAACATCAGATGTATCACAGAAGGCTGCAGCGATTCCAGAGGTGCAAAGTGCATTTTGAAATATGCTATGATCATCACCAAGGTCTTCTCTCACTGTTTTTTGTAACCAGTGTAGACTAATACAAATAGTCTTCGTAGATGAGATAGAGACTTAGCAAAAAACCCCTCAAGTTCCAGGTGACAGTATCTCTAACATAGGTCTGCACCTAGCATATGTAGCATTTCTGACTTGCAAGACATTATGCTTGCCTGGATTGAGACCAAAAAAATAGCACAGGGGAGCTCCTAGCTCTTTGGAGGCTGCATATCTGGCTTCAAAATTCCAGATGGTCCTGAGAAGGCATTTGGCTAATGACTTGGTTTACTTTGAAGTGTCCTGATACATATTTGAGAAACTTCACTCTCACAGAACAGCTTTAAACTATTTAAATTAACAAAATGAATGAATTTATACTGCCTATTTTGCATAGTATCAACTGGTGAAAAACTATGTAGAATTGGGCTGACTGCGGACAATTTGTAACAAACAAGTAGGGAGAGAGACTGGAAAATTTTCAAATGGGAATCTAGTTTCTGTCATTTTTACAGAAAATTTATTACTACTTTTTCTTTCCAAGGAACAACTTGATGAAGTCTTTATTAACAGATGTTTGTATAAAAAGTGGTTTTACAGTACTTCAAAATATTTTAAAGTTACATGTTTTGATTTTTTTAAAATTAAAAAGTGCATATAAAAGTAAATAGAATTTGTGTAATGCTCTTAAGAGAGCTTTGTAAAGCATTTGAAAGGTTTATATAATAGGAGGGTTTACTGAGCACAGACAGGGTGGCTTCTTAAAGTCATGGAATAAACCAGGAGCAGAATCTGCATCTCTTGGTTTTGTTTTTGTGTGTCTTTGGTTCTGATATTTGTATTTAGTATTACGTTGTATTCTCAGTTGTAACTAATTCACAGAATTGTATAATTTGTATATATTCTTCTAACTGATTTAATAGCTTGTTATTTCAGTAAGGACCATTTATGAGTTATGGTGCATCTAAAATAATCACCTAACAACTTTGAGAAGTTAAGATTTTTCCACCTGCTTACCACACATGCTTTGTAGAACTTCTCAAGTATATTAGCTTGCTGTTCTGGCTTTTAAAAAATGTTATGGTTTTTAATTAACTAGCATTTTAAGAATAAACACATCTGATAATTATTCTTGCTGCTACACTTTAGCTTTGTGTTAATATTTTAGTGCTTTTTTTTTTTTTCATACGAAGTAAAAGATGAAAAAATGGTTTTTAAGAGGGTAGATGTAACTTACATAATTTTCCAAAAAGATTTTAAGATGTGTCTTTTTATTGTGGTTAATGCAAAGAAATGAAGAAAAAAACCTCATCTTTTGGAAGTCATTGGCTTCCTTTCAAAGTTAAATTAGATATAATTGCATAAGCACTAGGAATTTTTGGCACTTAATTTCCATTATTACGTCCTCTAAATGGTGTTCAGAATATAATTTTTTTTTTCCTGCAGTTTAAATATAATCATTACAGATAATGCTTTTTTTTTTAAATGAGTTTTGTTTCCTTGAGGAGTTAAATTTTACCCAGTCAAATGAGGAAAACGTTCTTATTCTTTATACCCTGCTCAGGGTTCGGATTCTCTTTCATTTAAGCCTAAGATTTCACAGTATTGCCTTACTGCCAGGGTTCATTTCGGATACTCATTAAAATAGAATATTTCACCCAGTAATGGTAATAATCCCATGCAGGATATTTTTTATGTGTGTACATATATACACACACCCCTCTTGTTCTAAACATTTAAATGTTTATTTTGAGGTCTTGGATTGTTAAAGTCCGCAGGTCTTGTATTGTTAAGTCTGAGAAGTGTTGAAATTACGGATGTATAAGTTTTACATACAAGTCAGTATGTATTATATTACATACAGTATTGTTTTTGCATTCATACAGACTGCAGAGCTCTGGGGATGATTGTCAGGGACCTGGGGGCCTCGGTAGTGGTCTGCTTGATCCTGCCAGTAAGGGGAAAGGGTGTGAGGAGGAGGGCACTGGCAATGCACATCAGCAGTTGGTTGTGGAGCTTGTGTTGGCAACAGGGTTTTTGGGTTCTACAACCATGGGACCCTGTTTGAAGGGTCTGCATGGGAGAGATGGGATCCACCTCATTAAGGCAGGACAAAGGCATCTTTGCCGGCAGGATGGCTGACCTTGTAAGGAGGGCTTTGAAATAGGAATGATGGGGGGGAGTAACTAGCAGCCTTGTGAGGGAGTGACTGGAAGGGCAGATGAGCAAAGGGCTTGCAGTGATGTGACAGAAAGGGATCACAAAATCAACAAAACAGGGCTTAAGCAGGGTCACCTCTAGCGTTTACATATAAGCAAGGAAGTGTCTGCAAGGCACCATTATGGAGAAATCCCCAAAACCATTTCTGGGAAATCAGCATGCCTCTCTGAAGTGCATGTACAATAATGCATGTGGCATGGGGAATAAACATGATGAGTCAGAGATCTGTGTGCAGTTGCAGGGCTGCGATCTTGTTCGGAGATGTGGAGATGGATGGAGATGTGGTGGGATGACTTGCATGACTGGAATGTTGCAATGGAGGGATACAGACTCTTTGAGACGAACGGGCCAGGAAAACGAGGGGATGAAGTTGCCTTTTATGTGAGAGAGCAGCTGGAGTGCCTGGAGCTCTGCTTAGGGATGGATGATGAACCAACTGAGAGATTATGGGTAAGGATTAAAGAGCAAGACTAGTATGGGAGACATTGTAGTGTGTGTCTGCTATAGGCCGCCTGACCAGGAATAACAAGTGGATGAGATGCGCTACAGGCAGATTGGAGCAGCGTCATGTTTGCAGACCCTGGTCTTCCTGGGAGACTTCAGCCAACTCAGTATCTGCTGGAGGCACAACACAGCAGGGCATAAGCAATTCAAGAGTTTTCTGGAGTGCACTGATGACGACCTGCTCCTCCAAAAGATAGTGCAGCCAATGAGAAGTGCTCTGCTAAACCTCATACTCGCAAAGAAGGAGGAGTTTGTTGGGGATGTGAAATTCAAAGGCAGCTTTGGCTGTAGGGACTATGAGATAGTGGAGTTTAGGATCCTGAAAGGAGGGAGAAGGGCCAAAAACAAGCTCACAACCCCAAACTTCAAGAGAGCAGACTTTGGCCTCTTCAAAGATCTACTTGGTAGAGTCCATTGGGATAAGGCACTGGAGGGAAGAGGGGCCCAAGAAAGTTGGGTAATATTGAAAGATCACTTCCACCAAGCTCAAGAGCAGTCCATCCTAATGAGCAAGAAGTCAGGCAAGAATGCTCGGAGCTGTTTCAAAACTCAGACACTGAAAGGAAACATAAAGAAGGTGGAAACAGGGACAGTTAACCTGGGAGGAATACAGAGATACTGTCTGAGCTTGCAGAGGTGGGGTTAGGAAAGCCAGTACCTGACTGCAAGTGAATCTGGCAAGGGATGTCAAAGGCAACATGAAGGGCTTCTATAAATATATAGATGACAAAAGGAAGATTAAGGAATATGTGGGCCTGCTGCTGAATAAGACAAGGGACGTGGTGACAGAGGATATGGAAGAAGCTGAGGTTCTTTTTTGCCTCAGTCTGGACTGATAAGACTGGCCTTCAGGAATCCTAGGCCCTGGTGGCCACTGAGAAAGTCTGGAGCAAGACAGACATACCCTTAGTGGAAGAGGATGAGGTGAAGGAATACTTAAGCAAACTATATACATAAGTCTGTGGGCCATGATGGGATGTACGCAGGAGTGCTGAGGGAGCTGGCTGATATCATTGCGAGACCTTTTGATAATCTTTGAATGATCATGGTGACTGGGAGAAGTGCCTGAAGACTGGAGGAAAGCAAATGTCATTCCTGTCTTCAAGAAGGGCAAGAAGGAGGACCCAGGGAACTCCAGGCTGGTTAGCCTTACCTTGATCCCTGGAGAGGTGATGGAGCACTTAATCTTGGAAACTATTCCCAGACCCATGAACAAGAAGGTGATTGGGAGTAGCCAATGTGGATTGACAAAGGGGAAGTCATGGTTGACCCACTTAATAAACTTGTACGATGAAATGACTGGCTTAGTAGATGAGGGATGAGCAGTGGATATACCTGCCTAGACTTTGGTAAGGCTTTTGGCACTGCCTCCCATAAAATCCTCACAGAGAAGCTGATGAAGTAATGAGCTGCATAAGCAGACAGTGTGGTGAGTTGAAAACTGGCTGAATGTCTGGGCCTAGGGGATGGTGATCAGTTACTTGAAGTCTGTTTGGAGGCCAGTAACTACTGGCGTACCCCAAGGGTCAATACTGGGTCCAGTTTGGTTCAACATCTTCATTAATGATCTGGATGATGGGACAGAATATACCCTCAGCAAGTTTGCTGATGACAAAACTAGGAGGAGTGTCTGATATGCCAGAGCATTGTGCTGCCACCCAGAGGGACCTCAGCAGGCTTGAGAAATGGGCTGACAGGAAGGTCATGCAGTTCAACAAGGGGAAGTGCAGAGTCCTGCACATGGGGAGGAACAACCCCATGCACCAATATATGCTGGAGGTCTACCATCTGCAAAGCAGCTTGGCAGAAAAGGACTTGGGAGTTCTGGACACCAAGCTGAACATGAACCAGCAGTGTGCCCTTGCAGCAAAGAAGGCTAATGGTATCCTGGGCTGCCTTAGACAAAGCATTGACAGGAGGTAGAGGTAGGTGATCCTTCCCCTCTACTTGTCACTGGTGAGGCCACACCTGGAGTCCTGTGTCCAGCTGGGGGCTCCCCAGTACAAGAGAACATGGACATACTGGAGAGTGTCCAGCCAAGGGCTGCAAAGATGGTTAATGGACTGGAGTATCTCTCATCTTAGGAAAGTTTGAGAGAGCTGGGACTGTTTGTCCTCGACAGGAGAAGGCTTGGGAATCTTACTAATGTATATAAATACCTGAAGGGAGGGTATGAAGAGTGGTGCCCAGTGATGGGATAAGAGACAGCACAAACTGAAACACAGGAGGCTCCATCTGAACTTCAGAAACCCTTGTTTACTGTGAGGGTGACCAAGCACTGGAGCTGGTTGCCCAGATAGTTTGTGGAGTCTCCCTCCTTGGAGATACTCATAAGATGACTGGACATGGACCTGGGCAGCCTGCTCCAGATTACCCTGACTGAGCAGGGAGGTTGGACCAGATGACCTCCAGAGGTCCCTTCCAACCTCAACCTTTCTGTGACAGGATGACGTTTGTTGGCTAAGCCTCTCAGCTTGAAGAAAGCTTCTCCAGAATGTTACCCAAGTGCAGTTAAGTGAACTTGAGTGAAATAGTTTTTATGTTCTAGGTTTCAAAGATAGACTGAAAAATCTGATTTCTCTGGAGCTTTTTGTTCTCCTACATGTTATATATTTGTTGTGATACTCAGACATGTAATTAGGGAGTGCTAATTGTACATAGACTTTTTAAAATTCAGCTCAAAGGAGAGGTGTGGTGTTCACACAAATAAGCTAGAGTTGTGAAGTGACTGAAGCTGCTGACTGTAGCATGCTTGCTTCTTGTGCAGTTTAAAAGCTGTTATGTTTAGTGAGATGGGATAGCAAGGAGATATCCTGTTACTTTCTGATAAGCTGTTTTCAGCAAAGGAGAATTTTGGTTCTATTCCTGCTTGTTATGGCTTTTTGGTAAAAAGAAAAAGCGGAGAAAGACATTTAAGCAAAAGTTGTTGTGAAATGGGCATCCAGGGAGCATAGGGGCCATGGTCAAAGATCACTCACTACATCTGACACCTGCAGAACAAGTCACTGTTAAGTTTGGATGCTTTGCACAAGTGAGGAACAAGGTCCCATCTGGGAAGCTGGAGACATCCTGACTTGAGTTCTTTTGCCTGTGAACTTTCTGTGGCCTTCAGCAAAACTTTCAGTGTATTCTCTTTTAAAATGTGACTTCTAATATGCTGCCTCTTAGAAGGGGAGGTAGGAAGATAGTTTGTTTAATATTAGTGGAGGCAATTTTGGAAATACTTTTAGAAATGGGCCAAGAAGAGAAGTAATTAAAGTGTATTTTCATCATGGTCTCTGGATGATGTTCAAGAGGCTGCTAATAATGCTGAGAAGTAACAGGTTGTTTTATAAGAAGCAAAACTAATGGGTTCCCATGGATTTTTGACCTAAATCCCCTTAGACCACCCTCTGTTCCTCATGCACACATTGCTGTGAAAGCCCTCTTATCTTCCTATTTGACTGCATGAGTTGCAATGTGTTCTGTGCCTGATTTAGAGCTACCTGCACGCTAAATGCTGCCCCTCTGAATGAATAAAGGGTTGCATTATAACTGCTGCCTTCTCAGATGGGGTACTAATTTGTGTATGTCTACCTTAACTAGCCACAGATTTTTTCTTTTTTTCTTTTTTCCTTTTTTTTTTTCATACCTAGCCACAGATTTTTTCTTTTTTTTTTCTTTTTCTCCCACAAAAAGTAGAGTATCTGGTTCTTTCAACTCTGTAAAATCAGGTTTGAAATGAGAATGGATTCAAAGGCTACTGCAAATATATGTGGCAAATGACAGATGTACAGACAGGAAGATTGCATAAGCCTTATTCTCTTAAGAAATCAGGTTAAAAATAGTAAGTGTCCTTTCACCTGAGTTCTGTTTTGTGTGCTTATTGAGAAAAGAGCTGTACAGAACAAAGAAGTATTTAATCACGTAGAAGTCTTTTCATGCTGTGTAACTCCTCTTTTCATAGTTACTATTCATAAAACTTCCACTGCTAATCTCATTTATTTTTTTGTAATTGCTGTGTTTCTGATGTAGCCAAATAGGCTGCCTTCTGTGACTGTGGGACTTCTATTTCAGCATCTAAAACCAATTTAGAACAATTTCATTATTGCTGACACTTTATACTCTTTTTGTTTTCTTGGTCAAACTTGGAATTCTAGTTGGTTAGGACATCAGTTTTTAGTAATATGTGTCTTTTGTGTTTAGAGTTCTGCACTCTATTTTGTAGCTCACTGTTCCTGGATTTGATCCCAATAAAAATGAAGCACAATAAGTATTATGACCTATCTTTTTCAGTATTTAAGATAACAGTCCCTGCTGTATATATAAAAATGTGTTTGTATCTATGTGTATGTATACACACACGTCACTTATTAAGTGGTTTTGTTTGCACTCTATTTGGATTCTCTATGTTTTGGATTCTCAAATGTAATTCAGCATATTGAGAAGAGTTAAATTGGCTTTAACTTCTCAGTGACATCTTCTCAGTGACATCCCTTGACAGGACAAGGGGCAATGGGTGCAAGCTGGAACACAGGAAGTTCCGCATAAATATGAGGAAAAACTTCTTTACGGTGAGGGTGACCGAACACTGGAACAGGCTGCCCAGAGAGGTTGTGGAGTCTCCTTCTCTGGAGATATTCAAAACCCGCCTGGACGCGTTCCTGTGTGATATGGTCTAGGCAATCCTGCTCCGGCAGGGGGATGGGACTAGATGATCTTTCGAGGTCCCTTCCAATCCCTAACATTCTGTGATTCTGTGGTTCTGTGTTTTAAATTAGTTTCACTGCACTTTTTAAATGCTTATCTCGTTTTTACTCAATGAGTAAAATGTGTGTAAAGTAAGGATGGACTCTTGTTGGTAAACTAATTTTCAATGGATATATTAGAATGATAATTGTGCGATTAGCGCTTTGGCCAGTGTAGGCAAGTTAGGAACGGCCCTGCACAAAGTTGTGTCCCAGCATGTTGGGATGGTTGTATGGAGAACTCATTTTACATTTGTAAATCTTCAATTTATGCCTATGAGAAGCTTTGTAGCTTGGTGTGTTTGTTTTGCTTGAACAGAGGGATGAAAATAAAGCTCCTAGTGTGGATGGAGCAGTATTTCAGCTGCACATTCTGGATAGGTTGCTTTGGTTGGTAACTTAAAATGTGCTGCTAATGAGGAACACAAGTTTTGTGTGTTTGAGGATATTTTAAAAATGAATCGATTTATTCAGGTTGTAGCAATTACAGAATTCTTCAGCACTCATGCATTATTGGAAGTGTGTTAAAAATTCAAGAACGTCTTCATTATTAAAGATATCTTTTTTCCAGACCATTATGAGAAGAACCCGTCTTTGTATAATGAACTAGCACATTTTCAGTATTTAAAATTCATAAATGCAAAATCAAATCAAGAAAACAAGAAAATATTTCACTTCCCTGATATAATCAGCCAAACAAAAATGAGCAAACCCAGAGGTAAATCACTTGTCTTCAGAATTGGATAAATCAAAAGGTTCCATGATATCTGACCTTGCTGCTATTTTTTTTATTTTTGTATTTTATGTGCAATTTATTCCTCTACTGCAGAAATTTTGGTAGCAAAAATCATGAATTACATCTAGATAGAAGAGAGCTCTAAGTTATACAAGTAACCATGTGTGGTTTTGCAGCTATGGAGACTTTGGAAAGCAAGAGCATCCTCTTAAATACAGTAAAAATTCTACTAATTGTTAGTTGTCTTTGCATAATTTCTGCTGTAGTCCCTTCTGGGTTTCCCAGAGCAACTCCACAGAATATATGCCAGTGTATTCTTTAGCATAGTTTTCTTGATGATGTTACATCTCAGAATTATTGATATTAATGATGTCATCGATAGACATTGTGAGCTACTTGTAGCTGATGAGTAACCTCTTACTGTGTGTTCCATTAAGACACAGACTATCTGCATACGATACTGTCATACCTGAAACTTGCAACAGTTTACTCTGACCTAGTTTGCTCTGAGATTTGGATTCTTGATTTGCATTGCTGGCATCTATTCTTGTTTTCTGCTTTGTTACCAGAGGACTAGAAAGTGGCTAACAAGACATCAGTTTTTGAAAGGGACTCAAGGGGAGATCAAAGAACTGCAGACCCCTACGCCTGATGAATGAACTGCAGATTAACAGAAACTAGAACAGGGAATAGAATTGTTGAGCACAGAGATACCTAAGACTTCCCAGTATATTTTTAATGATGTTATGATGCACAAAGCTATAGAAGATCCCTGAAAGAGTCAACAAGCGTGTGAACAAGGGATATATGGTTATATACATAATTTTTCAAAAAATGTTTGGCAAGATCCATCACTAATAGCTGTTGAACTGTGCAGCCATGGGATGGAGGATTGTGTCTCTCTCTGCCTGGAGAAATTGGTTAGAAGGCAGGAAATGGAGAATACAAATAAATGGTGCTGGATGCCATAGAGGATGTGTGCTGGGAATCCATGCTCTAAATTATACAAATAAATTATTTAGAGTTGGAAAATAGATGAATAGTGGTATGACCAACTTTGCTGCCAACATAGAGATTTGGAGTAGAAAACAGAGGCCAGACTGAAGAATTGCAGAAAAATCTTATGGGACTGAGTTATTATCTCCCCTTTTATTTCTCAGCTAAATGTAAAATGATGCATATTGGGGCTAGAGGGGGAGAAATTCCAACTTCAGGCTTAATATGAAAAGGTGTGAGGTGACTTACTACCACTTGAGAATGAGAGCTTGTGTTTATAATAGTTCCTTGGAAATGTCACTAGTGCTCAACAGCAGACGAAATAAAATATTCAGTATTTTAGGAAAGGAGAACAAAACAGGCAAGGATCTTAATGGTAGTGTGTGGAGCTATGGTGCCTCTGCATCTCGCACGCTTCATGTAGTTCTAGTCTCTCAGCTTCAAAAAGGATATATTAAAAATGGCAGAGGTGCAAGGATAAGCTGATGAAGATGGTTAGATTGATGCCTGAAAAGGCAAGACTGGAAGAAGGCAAAACTGGAAGAAAGGAACAGCTTTCTGCTGGCTGATGTGCAGTCCTGACTTTTTACAGAGATGATCTGGGAGGTTCTGATTTTCTGAACACCACAGGACCAGTCAAATCCATGACTACTAGTTTATCTTGAAACCATAATGACATACAAGGTCAAAAATACTGATTCATCATCTTGGAAGAAAAAACATTTGGCTTTCTTGTACAAATTTGCGCAGTCTGTTCACTGCTGTATGCTCTCCAAGTTTTAGGCCCTTTACTTCTACTGTTCCAGTTCTCGCCAGTCTGAACTATTTTCCCCTTAGTTCCATCAGGTGTCTCCAAGTATTTCATGCCAACAAAAAAGGACAAGCTTCCCATTTTGCATACATTTGATAAACATTTTAGTTTTCTTCTAGTAATAGATTTGTTACCAGATTCATCAGTAAAAGAAAACCCAGCTTTCTGTGTGTGTTAGGAACATGTTCCAAACAGACTTTTTCAGTGGCAGTGTTCAGAAAAGCGTGACAGAGGCACAGACTGATGTCTGAAATAATTTCTCTTTAGGTAGAGATTTGTAGCTCCCAGAAGAATAAAATAATCTGTGTGATTTTTCTAAGTTTCTTCAAAAATCTGAGTATCTGTACAAGGAAAAGATCATTCTTTAATTTAACTTCCAAAAAGTATTCTCTGCAGACAGTAGGAAAGTGGTTATCAATTTTTAATCTGCCAATTGAGCAGTAATCTTGTATAGCAAGTCCTTGGTTAATTTTAAAACAGAATTTGAAGGTGGCTTATATAAATCTCCTGAAATCGTACCCTTAACCAGAATAGGTTCCTTTGAAAGCAAAACCTATTTGCTGTCTGTTATGCACATTCCTGATGAATGGCAAGAAGAGGATAGGTTTCTCATTTCTAGGCACAATCAGTCTTTGCAATTTGCCAGTAAATTTTCTTTTGCTTATTTCTCAGGACTCTTATTTTCTGTTTGCTGGGTGTCTGCCTTTTTTTGAGGAGTCGAAAAGGGCTTTTGAAACAGTGGTTTGAATTATTGTTTCTAACATGCTGCTGTAGTGTTAGAAATCCCTTACAACAGTCTCTCTTCAATCAGATAACCTCCTTTTACTGTTACAATTATGATTTTGTCAAAAGACATCACTACCACTCTGTCTTTATAAAAACCTGATTTCCCAGTTACTGTAGAGGATCAGATCCCATTAAATGTTCTAAAGTCACTAAAGGCGTCTAGATAATGGTGTACTGACAAAACCAGTTTCATTTGAGACATGCCCTGCTTCTTGGCATTCTGGCGCTCTTGCAGCATAGTCCAAATTCACCTTTTTGTAGAACTATCAAGCTGTACATGCAACAGCATCTTGCTGGCTGTTGTATATGGTGCATCCCATAATAAACATCTTTGAGACTGGTATTCAGTGGACCTATCCCGTATGAATGATTTTGCCTTCAAAAGCAAAATCTGGCATTAATAGTGTCAGTAAAAAGTCCATCACTAAAACCATTTTTTCCTCTGGTGGACAGATTGCAAGATCTTAATATGATATGTCATCAAGCTCCAGGCACTTTGAAAAACTGCTATCAGGTATGGAAATTTCAACTATGGAGAGCTACCCCTTGCCTTTTTCACAATTATTGATCCATGCTTGGCCTAGCTTGTTATTTTCACTTTACTGAGCTTAAGATGCCTCTGTCATGGGTTCTTTAAGGGTTTTTTTGTTTGGATGTTTTTGCAAGTATTTTTACCTTCTTGGTATTATCATTAGTGCTGATTTTCCAGTCAGTGTCTGAGATTTCCCTCTCCTCTTAAATAAGCTGTTGTTTTGTTTTGTTTTGTTTTTTTTGAAGAAAAGCCTAGCTATACCTGCAGCTATTCTTCAGCACTTCCAGCTCTCACTACGCAAATACTGTCTGGCATAACCATAGAGATAATCTTGTTTTTCAGCTCAGAAGTTCATGTTGCTTGTACTTCCTGAGCTGAAGTGACATCCTCTTGTTAAATTTTCAGCTGGCAGAGGCATCTGTCTTCTCCTGTCTCTCAAAAGCTTCTGCATGCACAACTGCTCCCAATAGTATAGATATTATATCTGTAGTATATCATGCTACCAGTTCTGGCAGTAACAGACATCTCCATGTTGTTATAAGATGTCTTGGCATATCATCCTTACACAACTTAATATTGTATACAAGAGCCGTGAGGTTTCTCACTTGCATGTAATGTGCAGTTATCTGCTAACATGATATCGTGAAGTCTGCTCACTTTGTGGTAGAGGAATGAGCTGTGTGCCAGAGTAATGCTCAGTGTTCATCTGGAAAAAGTTAGTTGACTAGTTAAGTATAATAAAGCCAAAAGATTATTGGGGAGTTATAACACCATATTCTTTGTACACTGTTTGGGGGAGGCAGAGGGAAAGGACAGACACACGTTCGTGTTTATCAAAGTAGCTTAGTCTCCTCAAAATATGATTTCCTATCTCGGAACCTTAGACGATGCAGTCAACTGTGTCTTAGTCTCCTGTTTGACAGTTTCTGGTCTCAGTGGTGTTTTCTTAAGTTGCTTCTGCATTAATTCTGAATCTGATGATATCAGCTCCTTTAGAGTTTCTGTCTTACTGAAATTTTGTCTTAGGATAAATTTTATCATATGATCTTATGGATGTAGGAACATCTAACATTGTGATATATTCTGGTTTAGCCCTTTGTAGTTTCTGTAGTTTCTGTAATTTTCTTGGGTTTCCTCAGAACTAAATAGTCTAACAAAATCTGTACCTTCCCCCCAGAAGCACAGCAAATTGGGACAATGAAATATTCCACAAACAAGTTGTTGTTCTTCTTTTGGGCTTAGCTAGTTTTGAGATTTTTACAAAGCTAAAATGCCAATGGTCATTTGATTCTCCTTTACGAAATATTTAATTGATGCATCCAAAAGTCTCAGGAGCCCAGCTTACCTTATGTGGAAGCAGATTGGTTAGATTTGCCATGTCTTGGTCACTTTGTTGTTTAGAAATCCATCTGTTATCAGACTCACATATTGCTCACAGGTCAGTGATTCTTTAGTTTCATTCTCTAGTGCCTTCTAAAATGATAGTTCTGTGTTTTCCCAGGTAGAGTTTTTAGGGCTAAAAGGTGGACTGGTGAGCTGCAAGTTAGAGCAAGACACTTCATGGAGGCCTTGACTGTCCCATTCTGACTGGAGAAGGCCTATAGTAGCCCCGTCTGATCTCATAACTGATCCTGCTCTGAGCATGAGGTTGAACTAGAGACATCCTGAGGCCCCTTCCCGCCTGAAAGATGCTGTGATTCAAGAGTCTGTGATCTTAAGTTAATGAACAATTTTAGATAAAGATTTGTAGGTTGATTCTGGATAATGTTAGCAAGAGATCTCAGAGGAGCTTCTATACTGCCTGTGATCAGGCTTTTGCTGCGTTTGTCGTGCTGTGGTTTTCTTACCTGTCAAGAGAGGATCACTTCACCTGAGTCATCTTGAGGTTCTAATAGCTATTAATTAGTCAATTTGATAAGTGCTTTGTAAGCACTAAGGAATTTGTGAATGCTAATGAAATGGCTTTTTTCTTCTCTTTTAGTATAATATTTGCATCCTCTTTTTCTTACATTATAGGTTCATGACACTAAAAGAAACTATACAGTATTATTGCCTAATCAGGTGTCAGAATCTTTTACTGCAAATACCAAAAGCAACGTGTGAGCTGACTTTGAATGACAAGCAGTAGGAGTGGGACTTCTGGCATCTTGAGAGGGATATCTGTGCCTAGGTTGATGTCCATTTAACACAGGAATGCTTCCCAGCTTCTGGGCCTGTGTGTATACCTTTGCTGTGATTCAAATTTATTGTATGGGCATGAGTTAACTGACTGAGCCATGGGAAATAGTTTAGAGGTAGACTTGGCAGCGCGAGGTTAGTGGTTGGACTTAATGATCTTAAAGGTCCTTTCTAGCCAAAACAATTCTATGATTCTGTAAATTTGGAGGGAGTTTATGTTCAAAGGAATTACAGCCGTGTAGGTTGGACAGGGATCTCTTGATGGTTGTAGGGAGACAGGGACTTTGTTTTGCATGTCTAGGCAGGTGGTTTAGATGCAGTTTGAAAGATTTGGGATTACCGGATGCTGACTTCTACTAAATCCTGAACTCAGTAAGAGAAGAGAGCTGCTTCTTCATGAGGTAGTGCAGGTAAGGCAACTGGCTGCACCTTAGCTTTTAGGCAGCATATGCTTGTTTACTCTTGTTTTCTATGAGTACAGTGACTCTCTGATTAAAATAAGAAAACCACAGTCTTGTAAGTTGTAGTGAAAACTTTACTTGCCCTGATATAATCAGTTTCTTGAAGAGTTAGTATTAGTCTGTTAGTTACATGAGCATAGTTTCTCCTCTTAGAGAGCATTTTTCAAACTTGTGGATATCATCATTTAAGCCCTATAAATTTTCTGGGAGGGGTTGTTTATATTAGCAGTATTTTAATACCACTTTCTAAGACAAAATAAAGAAATAAAATACGTATAATGTTCTAGATATAGCTGCATGGCTATTGTGTTAGAACAGGTTTGTTCCTAACTGTTCTTGTATCTGGGGCAGTGTCTTTTGGAATCTGATTTCTCCCTGTTGCTTGCTTTGGTCTGTTTAGGTAATAATACTTGATTTTTATACTGCATTTGTTTTGCAATTTGGTCGCTGTTGAATTTCTGCTGTACGCAAACAAGGAACTTAAAAATTTTTAGCAAATCCATAAAAGTACTGCTTCGTGACTGATGTGCCCGACTAATACTTGTGGGTCAGCAAGACCTTTTGTTTTTTTTGGGTGTAGTTTGCTACAGTAGATTGTGGAAACTTCTATTAAAAAGAGTTGAGAATGTTTTGTGCAGCAAATATTAATAATTTTATACTGCTGTGTTCATTATACTTTCTAAAGAGCGAAGCTTTTGGCATTTCTTTTGGTAGAGGCTGTATGACAGTATATCTTTGTCAAGTAGGTGTTGCTAATAAAAAATTTATTATGCCTTTTGCTAAATTGTTTAGTCATACTTGGATGCAGCAGTATAAATAAATCTCTTTTTATTCTTCAGATATTGGTAGATATTTTTTCTTTTTGTTAGCATCTTAGGCGTTAGCCAGTATTTTTCACCAGTTCCTTACGCTTAAATGCATTCCTTATACTTAAATGTCTGTGCATATATTTGAGGAAAATAAAGAAAGAACAAGAAAACCTAATGCAGAGCATTAGGCTCTATAGCTCAAGTCAAATAGACTTGAAGTTGTTTCCAAATTTATTCATGCTTTATGATCTGATTTCTGTAACAGATATAAATATGGGCAAAGTAATTATCAGTACGCTGGAATGACTGTGAAAGATGAAGTCTCAAATAAGGAGTAAAATATTCGTACAAAGGGGTTTTATAATGTAATCGAATCCTATTTTTTCCATCTTTTAGATGATGAAGCATGCCTGGGACAATTATAGGCAATATGGATGGGGACATAATGAGCTCAAACCAATTGCCCGGAAAGGACATACCACCAACATATTTGGTAGGCTATATTTTCTGGTTTGTTGTTGTTGTTTTTTGGGTTTCTTTTAATATTTCTGTCCATGCTATCCTCTTCGAAAGTCTACCTAAACTTCCTAGCAAATTCTGTTTTAATACACATCTTTTGAGGTGTGGATGACAGAAGTTTATCGATTATTTCAATGGTGCTTCAATTAATTACTAAACTATCTTTTGGGAAGTAATATGTTCTTATTGTTGCAAAAGCTAAGCTGTGTCTATGTGCACTGTTACTTTGTGTACCCATATATATAAAAATAAGGGTTACAATGCAGTGATGATATTTCGGGATACAATAATATAAATTTGTTTTTAAACAAAACAACATCATCTTGTCTAGATCTTTGTGTTTAATTCCATGAGAATGTGATACAAGACAAGATGCACATGTAAGATGCCAAAAAACTGTTGGTACTAAGGTGAAATTTAAAGTAGCCTTTAAAAAAACATATGAGTAAGGCGAAAGTGACATTATTACTGTGAATCCTGAACCTGTAGATTGGAATGAAAGAAAAAACCAACATTCAAAATACGGAAGTTTGAGGGTAGCAGCAAAATCTGAAGAAATTCAAAGGATGGAGTGAGAATATTTGAGCAATGGAGTGTGAATATGAATGTTACAAATGGCATTTAGAAGAGTGTGAAACATGAGGAAGGTAAAGATCAAGAAATTGAATAGCCTTGTGTTGATCAGACTAGATGGCTTTTCTTCCTTAAAATGTCAGTGGTCTGCAGCAGTACTGCTTTTTTGGTGTAAACACACTGGGACAGAATAAGTAGAATAGTGATTGGAAAGTGACAAGCATTTTATTGGTACTCGAACCAGGAAAGAATCCATTTTTTGCCCCCAGTTCTCTAGGACTGTTGGTCAAAAAACCTGTTTGTAACTGTTGGGGACTGAGCCCTGGAGGTTCTCTAGGTTCATCCTCTGGTATAGCAAGACACACAACCTTGATGTTAGCAATTAAGATTAAGCCTGGGTTGGTCCAGAATGCACAGCAGCTGACTGAGCCGTGAAGTTCTTGCATTTATTTTGAAACGCACACAGGAGAGCTATTCTAAGACTGGGTGGGGTTTTTAAAATTCTGTTCAGGGTTTCATACTGTGTTCATCCACTCTGTGGTACCTGAGGAAGGTACAAACTTATCATAACCACTTTTTACATCAAGAGTAAGTGTGAATGTACTGTGTATACCTGAAGTATGTTAGTATTGGTTATAATAGCTTGCTTGAAATTAAGATTTTCTCGGCTTTTATTGTAACAGAGTTGGCTACTGACTTTGTGTGAGGTTGGTTCTCATTGTAATTGGTATTCGTTTTACTTATCTTGCTTTAAACCTTGAATTTGTTTCTTGTGGATGATAGAAAAATAGATCAGGATTGTGTAGTTGTCTGGTTTTCTGTGTTTAGTGCCTGAATCCAGAATAAATTATTTTGACTTAAATCAAAATTTGGTTAGCTTTTTGTTTTCATTTGTAGGGAAGAAGTTGAACTCCCAGAGGAGACTCATCCAAAAGAAGAGTCAAATGACTTGTTTCAAAAGTATTGTAATACTTAGAGATTTTTCAGTTTTTGCTCTGTCCCTTCCACCGATCTCCATAAATTTTATCTTGAAACCATTCACATATCTTACCAAATAAACAAGTGGTTTTCTTTATATCCAAACAGTTTTTCATCAGATTTATTTGCATGATGAACTTCAACCTTAAGTGCTGGACGTGGAGGGGGGAGGTGAAATTTAACTAGGCACGCTGCTCCTTTCCCCTGCTCCCAGCAATGGAAGGAGAGCCTCTGAGTTAAATTTTCTGCAATACTTAAACAAACCCACCCAAAAAACTATCCACAAATAAACCTCCTACCCCCAAACTTGTTCATAGAAGCCTATTTAAATCCACAGGAGAATAATTTCAGCAGCTGTACTAGCCCTATCTGCAGGAAGGACTGTTCACCTTTACTGCAAGCAAACCCCTTGGAGCCTGGCATTGATTGCTTTTGGTTATGCACTGGAACCTCGTTTCTTACAATTCAGTATGGTGTGAAAGCTGATATTGTTTTACTACTTTATATTCCTTTATAAAGAAAATGACTGGGTCAGGGGAAGTTGTCTGAGGCGGGGAGGAAGATGAGCAAGTTAGTATGCTCTGGAGAAAAAAGCATCTGGACCGGACGGGGAGTTTGAAGAGTGAAATAGAGTCTAGGATACAGCCAGCACTGAGCATAATGCAAGGAGAGAGTGTGAGGCTGAAGGGAAGACCAGAGCAACATGCTTCTGCTGTGACAGAAAGACATTTCTTAGGTTCTCAGAGAGTATTGTGTAGTATTCCTAGACAATTTCTCTTTGCTACCTTGTGCATTGGCACTGCTTTCATTTCTACTAGAAGGATATCTTCTGAAGCTTCCTGAGATTTTAGCTGTATATTATCTTTAATTCATGGCTTTCCTTTATATATTTTCTGGCTGATTAACTGGGTCTGATAGTGAAAATCTTTGTGAAAATGTTTGCCTGTATGATCATGTAGTCTTTGCTGTTGAATTTACATGCAATTCTGTTGCTTAATTTGCCAAGTGTAATTTTAGATCAGCTTTGGTTTGTAACCCAGACTCTCAGTGATGTGAGGTTTTTTTCTTTATATGGCAGGAAAACATTTTTCTAATGTTTG
This sequence comes from Nyctibius grandis, assembly GCF_013368605.1. Taxonomy (NCBI): domain Eukaryota; kingdom Metazoa; phylum Chordata; class Aves; order Nyctibiiformes; family Nyctibiidae; genus Nyctibius; species Nyctibius grandis. The sequence goes on from NC_090662.1 coordinate 91,207,139, forward strand.
TTTTTAATGTGACTGACACAATATTTTGAAGCAATTTTGAATTATAGTTTTACTCTAGTCTTTTATTTTCTTTCAATTCCTCCTCTGCTTACTTCTAACATGTCTCCTAATGAGTCTGGAGTACTACTACTTTTTTCTTCTTGGAATGCTTATTCTTTGGAGTTTTGGCATTGCTGTCTGAAAGAAATTGCAGGCTTCTTCCACATTCAAGTGTCTGATACTCTTATTCCAGCTAACTCTTGCAGCCGATTCCCTAAGTGTTTGTCCTTTTAAAACCCAGATGCTATTTTGTGCCATTTAATTTTTAGTCAGATCATGATTGCTCAGTTCAAGGCTATTTCATATGAAAAACTTTTCTGACATGTATTGTCTTCAGTATATACCAAGTCTAAAATAGAATCAGCTATTGTTGATTTCGTGGGCGGTTGATGGAAAGGGGGGCGGGAAATTGGCCCTTATACTGAGGACTGTCTAGGCTGTATTGTTATTGCTAGTACTTTACCAATCTCTGTTACCCATAATGACACCATTCCCAGTGGTATTTGCCTTTATAGAAGAATTACATAATTCTTTTTGAAATCTGATGCTATTTTTAGTAAAAAAGCTGCTCAGCAAAACCTGGTTTTATTATTCATCGCAAAGATGATTTGACCCAAACTATTTTCTGCCATTACTGCAGTCTGTTGTGCTTCCATTTCAATTCATAGCATGTCAGTGAGATTCAGCAAGGAGATGGTATTGCTGGTTGACACTGCAACCCTTTGCATGAGTCTTTGGGAAATCAGGTTTACTAATAACTTTCAGGTGAGGTAAACACGATTCAATTCAGAAGGCAAATAAGCCATTAATCTTCCCTGTTGGACTCCCCTTTCCCTCTGAAGCAGCGTGTATCTATATCTATGCCAAGAGGAACGTAAGTGTTCCCAACATTGCAAGATCTAGCAGGATTCAGGATAGGATCAGAGAAGGGGACAGGAGGTGGCCTGCTCTGCTCTCATAAATCTTAGTTTTAAGTCATTAAAAAAATAAGGAAAGGTGATAAACTTTAAAGCAAGATGCTCTGTGCCTCACTGAAGTGTGCCAGCAAGAACATTTGTGGGCTGCCCCAATTACTAGTTTGACTTTTGTACCAAAACCTGCTGGGGTTACTTTGGTTGACCTGCAACTGGAAACTCTTGCCAGTCTTTTTGAGACATCTGACCTGGTGACTATAAATTATACAGAGCCTGCTAAAAATGTTGCCTATCAAACTGTGTAGTCAGTCAGTAATTAAAATCTTGAATAGTACCTCTTCAACAGCTGAGTCACAGCATTAGTAGTATGGTGCTGCTTTGGGAGAGTACGGCTGGGAATTGGTTGGCTTTTAAAATTATTTAGATTTAGATGACATGAAACAAACCTTTATAGGTTCTGTGTTCGTTAAACAGGGTGATAACTTGCTCCTAGTTTTGTGAAAGTTGCCTGTTTTTGAAAGGGCTGGTAATCTCAAAATTATTTTTATTTATTCCTACCCTAGAAGAGAAAATGAAGTCTAAAAGGCAAAGAGAAAGTACAAAAGACGTGTAATTGCTCTTTTCTGTCTAAACTTTTATTTGCAGCTCTGCTGGTGGTTGTAGCAGCTAAGCTAAAAAAACCTGTTTTGTTGGGCTGCTTAAATTGCTGGAATAATTTGATGGCAGCCGCAGGGTGTTATTGCAGAGGTGGGGTTGTATGGGATCTGGGTCAAGTTCTCATTAGAACACAAAGGGTGAAGAGAAAAGGCTGATGGAAAATGATGCGTGTAAGACAGTGAGCAAGCATGACAAACACCGAGCTTACTTTAGAAGTTTTTCTGGGTTTAACTAAAACCAGAGTAGTTGATGGTACTCTCGGATTCTCTTGCTGTAATGAAATCTGGTTGGTTTTGCTTTTGAGGATCAGAGTAACCGTCTAAAATGTGCTGTTTAAAGACAATTTGTCCCTGAACTTCTTTGGTGACCCCTAAGAGAACATCTTATGGAAACACCATTAAAATGACTCAGTCCAGATGTGCTTCAGAGCTTTAAAGTATGTGTATTTGTGGCATCTTTTACTTCAATATCTTAGGAAGTAATTACTGTAGCACAAGCTTTGAGGACACTTTATTGTGAGTTAAATTGAGCAGTTTGTACTAGTGGGTTTATATCAATCTTCAGTCTTTGTTTTTCTAAAACAAAGTTCATTTGAAAACCTGAATGACTTTAAGGAAAAAACATAAAGAAAAAAAGACCACAATCCTTGGGCAACTCACAACATTGTCCTCAGCAAAACTAGAAATCATGGGCTGTCATCTTACCTGATACTTTATGAAATTAGAGTTCTTAAATTTGTGGTATGATTTTTTTTTTGTATTTATAACTATCAAAAAAAAAGTGAAGATGTGCAGTTTGTCAGGTAATAAGTACATGACAAAGTAATGATACAAGCTTTTGCTAAATTGTAAACTTCCCATATTACTAGCAGTGCGTTTCTAAACCTTGCATTTGGATATATTCTGTCTAGAGATGAGTTGCGTTATGTGAAGGTGATCTGATAACGTATGTATACGTAAACAGATATCTATATCTAGATACGTTTTCAAGGGCGTGAAAAGATCTTCCCTAAGGCATAATCATGTGGAGTTTTTAAGTTGTAGATGCTTGCATACAGACACACCCATTCTTATGCATAAAGATTTAATGAAACTATTACTTTGTATTTTGTCACGCTAAAACTGTCTCATGCATCTATAGTACATTCACGCCTCTCCTGTTCCCTTATCTTATGTGCCATGCAAATGGTCAACTTAATCTGTGATGTCTGCAGGCTCTGTCTTGGGATGTTGTATTCAGGGAAGAAGGGAAAATTGTCAATGAAGTCACATTGTGGTTGCATATATTACCTAGCAGAGCCTCAAGGCTGCAATGCAGTGCCGTATCTCTTCCCTAACATATGACCAAATACAGCTGTTTGCTCTTTTATAAGTTTTTTTTTTTTTTGGCATGTTCAGTGTCATATAACATAATGTACTGCTACTTCATACGTACAGAAAAATGAAATTTTGAGGTTAATGTGGGTTATGAGCAAGATGTGTCCAAGGGAACAACTCAAGGATTCAGTTGGGGCAGCTAGTGAGCTGAATTTTTTTTTTTAGCTTGTCAGTGGGCTACATGGTTTCTACCACCTTGTTGAGTGTGTCCTGTTGCCTGGCTTGCTGCACAGTCCGTCTCAGCCTCCTGCTACCAGCGCTGCTGATAAACCCCTGTAGCCCAGGAGAAAGTTGCTGAGCCAGCTGCCAACTGCCCACTGCCGCAGCGTGGGAAGCTCTTGCTGCAGATCCCTGTGTTGCTAAGCAATGGAGATCTGACAGTGCATTTCTCCGCCGTGCCGAAGAGCAGGAGTGGCGATGCTCCCAAGGCCCGCAGAGAAAATGCATTTGTCAGGCTGCAAGGGCGTGTGGCTGTCGGGAAAAGGAGCCGAGTCAGGCAAAGGAGTCCGTTTTTTCCAATATGTTTGGCAAGTACAGTTTAGCTTGGGAGAATAATGCGATTTCTTTGTCCAGTTTGTGGTCTAGAAGACAAGTAGTGAAATAATTCTTGTAAGCACTACAAAAGAAAACGCTTTAACAGATTTTTTTTTTTTTTTTTTTAAATACCCCAGGAAACTTTCATTAGTTTATTAAACATTTTTGTCATCTGTCATTGTAACAGTTATTGGGCTGCTGGAGTTACTCTGACACTATTACCTGCTGTCATCTGATTAGTTGTCATTTACTTTTGAAGTTCACATAATTGAGTGTCAAGGGTATCAGGTTTCGTGTGCCTTTTGTTTTTCTCTTTTTTTTTTTTTTAAGCTGCCAAAAAACGTGCGAATTTATAAACATTATGGAGACAAACACTTTTACTGGGAAGAAACTAGATGATACATCCGAAAGTAAAGATGAGGGAGGACCTTTTGAAAATATGGCTAAAAACTTCTGATGTCTTCTCATGGTAAAATCCTAATGGAGACAGACAGGAGGAACAACTGCTCAGCATCCTTTTTCTGTGCGTGTTTTCAGCCTCTGAATCCACGTGAAACATAAATGAAAACAAAAAAGGAATATGAGGTGTATATGTAAACAAATATGTTCTTGACTTGTTTTGATGAAAAAAAATATTTGGTGAGCAGTAGTTTATCTTAACTGTATGTGCACAAGTAATCTACCCATCATTGCCTTTTTCTATGGCAAATGAAAGAGGAAAGAAAATCTGTTCACGCTTACTCATAAAGAGAGGTAATTTTGTGATGCAAATTTCAGCCCAATCTGTATTTCATGTTCTATTAGATTCTAAGATAAATAAAAGTGGCCTTAGAAGAGGCCTATGCAGCTGTGTCCTCTGCAAAATCAGTAACGAGAAACTACAATGACACAATGTTGAATATTATATGTACATTGAATATATTTTTTTTTTTTTGGCCAGTAACACAAATTTTGGAAGATAAAATTTTAAGAAAGAACATGACTCTGAAGAGTTGCTGGCTGAATTTAGAAGTAGAACAGTGTTCTGATAAAGCAAGAAAAGTTCCTTCAGGTCGGACGAAAGATCAAATAGGATCATTACTCATTCTCCAAAAATTGTTCACGACAGATACTTAGGGAAGAAGTGTAAAGGCAGGAAAAGCATGTAGTGAGTGTTTCTCAGAGTACTCTCCAGGCTTACAAAAGTTTGTGCAGTGTTAGTGCTTCTGTGGTCAGAGGCAGCAAGTTCTATTTAATCAGTTTTAGTTTATTTTTCTGTGGTTTTTCTCCAGTCTGCTTTTGAGTCCATGCAAACTTAAGAGCACTTGCCATATCCCATTATGAGTGGTTCCATAGTTTGATTCCATATTCTATAGAAAACTTATTTTACTTTTGAAGTCTGCTCACTGTCCTAGGTGACTAGTTTTGGTATTGCAAAAAAAACCAACCCATTATTCATCTCTTTGTTGCCATTCATGAGTTTGTAGAATTGCATATGCCCTTAGTTGTGTGCCTGTCTTTCATGGAGAGTCTTGGTCTGTTAAGTAATGTCTCATACATATGTTTTTTCATACCCTATACATTGTTACCTCCTTTCTTTGTGCCTTTTCAAGTTCTTTTTTTTTTCCCCATTGAGAGGAAGACTAAAACTTTGTTGTTTCCTGTTCTGTTCACTGTTCCTTTTCTAATAATTGCATTTTGCATCTTTTAGGCTCCTTACGGAGTCTAGAAACTTTAACTATAGAGGTGGCTTTCCTGCAGTAGCATTCCTTTTCAAAATCCTCATCCACTGTGTGTGGTATTTCTGAATTATTTACAAATATGACGATTTAGAAATATTTCCAAATGAATTTATAAATAAGCATGTGCCCAAGCATTCATCTCTGTAGGATCCCACTGGTGGTTTCCCCTCACAGTGATAGCTGGTTGTTTACACTTACCCGTTTCCTATCTTTTAAACAATTATTCATCTGCATGAGAACAATTTTCTCTTATCTTGTGGCAGGTTAGTTTTCTTATGAGCCTTTGTGAAGGGATGTTCTTAGATACCTTCTGTATATATTTTCTGTCCATATGTAAGTTGACTTCTTAAAAAGACTGTAACATTGATGCTAAGACAAGACTTCCCCTTAAAAAATCTCTGACATTTCTTCATTTCATCTAATTTAAAGCTGTCCTCCGATTGGTGCTGCTAATTGGGCAAATAGCATCTTGTAAACACCATTTTGCTTCACTGCAACAGGCATGGTGTTTATTCAGAATATGGTTGGTCTCTAAAACTTGCAAGTGTGTGCATGCAGGAAGCAATCTGGCTGTGCATTCCCTCTCAACTGTTTTACGGTAGTGGTGCCACAGATAAAGACAACTGTGGTTACCTAAGAATATTTTTTGAATGTTAGTGCTATTTTATCAAACTGTCACAAGTGTGCCTATGCATATCAGGAAAATTCCCCATGAGCAGCTGTTGTTTTCTGTTCTTCTTTTTAATAATACAGTATTCCCACTGAATTCTTCTCATCTCATGAGTTTGTATTAGCTCATGTACAACACATTTAGGTCCCTTGTTTTCAGTGGCTTTTTTACATGTTTCTGAACTGATGTTAAATCCTATGGCATTATTCAGAAGATTGAAAATTCTGCCTTTGAAAAATGATATAATGAGATGCAGAGATGCGAAGTGGAATTAGATGCACACCTTATTTCTATAACCTGCCTTATAGAATAGTGAGGTAAACATCTACATCAAATGGTAATGAAGAAATTAAGTCTCAAATTGAGAATTTTTATTCTCTCTATAAGCATCCTCTCCTTTTTTTCTCTTATAAACCAGATGGTTTGCTCTGAGGAAAAAAATATCTTTGTTTCATGTTGGGAATCTTTGGACTTATGTTTGTTTTGATTTGGGAATTATTTAGATTGTAGGAATGCTATTCCTGAATTTAAACTTGTGTCCTATCATGTGGAATTAAGAACAGAGGGTGTAATAAGGAAATGAAATTAAGACTATGCAGTCTGTTTTGGACTATGTTAAAATATTAAGTAAATGGGCATGACAACTAAATAAGGATTAGCATACTGAGCTCTAAAACCAAATATGGTAGGGACAACAACCTGGACATGTGTACAAAGTAGGAGGCAGATGCAAGTATGCTTTGCTGTCATCTGAAGCCAGCTATGAGGCAGCTGTAATTCAGAAGCAGTTCAGCCACGTGAGTGCAGCACTGTGCTTGTGCCTAATACACTTCGTCTTCTATCGGAGATTGTTCACTCAAGTTTTGCACCATTCTGATGAAGTTTTATGGCTACCATGCTGAAATCAACTCCTCTTCAGCTGTCTTAAAGAAAATGTAGAATGTGGATTCCACCAAATTGTGTGGAAGTGGCCCAAGCTTTTATATAAAGATGGAAAAGACTGTGACATGATGGCTTAGAGGTGCATTTTTTGTGATACTTTTCCTACTGCCTAGCTGACAAGGTAGTTTAGCTTACAATTATGTGTAAGAAATAGTACTGATATTCCAAGGCGGTAAAGATACATAGCTTGCTTCATACATAACATTTCTGTACTCAGGTCACACAGTCTGGACTTGAGTCCAGGTAACATCTTGCTCTCTTATTTACTGTCAAATATTAATCTTGCTTTGCTTGCTGCTGGGTTTAACTGACTGCTGCCTGTATTTAGGTTCTGCATACTTCTGAGCCACCATTCATGGGTACTCTTCACCTCTATCTTCTACTTCCTGATTTCTAAAAATGGAGTTGCTCCAGATCTGTATTTTTGGTTAGTTTTGATTGACTGCTTCATGTGTGTAGCTGATGACCATCATCATTCACTTCTCACCCATTATTCTTGTCTCCTTTCTGATACACTTCTATCCTCTCCTTTGTACTCAATTTAATGCCATTCTTCTCCCTCGTTCCTTTCCTACTCTGAAGATCATCCGAGTCTTTCTCTCCTGACATTGCGGCCTTTCAGTTATCACTAGGTCCTAACCTTCTACTAACTCAGATCATAATTAAGATTAATGCCAGAACTGTGGTCTGCACACAGTCCACTCTTTCCTCCTCCTACCTACAGTAATTCAGTTTTGTGTTTGTACTTAAAAACAAAATAAGGGGAGGGGGGTAAAAAAAAGCACAAGATGATTGAAAGAAATGTAGAAAATTGAAGCAGTCTGGTATTAAAATGCTAAGCCCTTTCCATATTCAGTTTTGAGGACATTCAGACTTTATACTAGACGGGCTGTATTCAACTCTTGCTTGTATGAATTTTGAATTAAGCTGAAGGGCCGTATGGCATTTAAATGGAGAGCAAAGTGAAGCAGTCAAGTGAAGAGCAGAGAAGAGGGAGGCTTACTGTAGTATAAATTCTTAGACAAAGTTTTTAAATTTGGGTCTAAAGGACATTGCTATTTAAGCAGCAGTTTGTTTATTAATAACATCTACCTGCAGGTCTACTTTTGAGTAGATTCGAAGAACAAAGACTAGCATTCACTGAAATGCTTCACTCTCATTACTTCCTCATTTATAAAATTAAGGAAAGCATTACAATTGATTATTTAATGTTATTTATATGCTAAAATACTTTACTGTCTGGTACAAAAGATTAGGAACTCCATGTTGTCTGTTATCAGCAATTTAACAGAACTAAGCAATCAACGTGCCTAGTTTTGTGTTCTGCTTTTTTAATTAGTCTAAAATGTTAAAGGCAATTGGTTTCTTCATGGATACTTAAAGGCTTATTCATTGCATTTTATGGCTGAGCTGAAATCATATGTTGCAGTTTTGTATTAAATGTATGGTTTCATTTACTAATTCTGAGGCACTTGTTTTCACAGTGGAATGAAACTGTTGTTTGGAAGTTTAATTCATTTTCTTAAACGTTATCTTGTTCCTTTTGAGTCATTAAGATATTTTAGAAGTGGTATGTTTCAGTAGTGGCAGCTTTATTGCCAGCGCCTCATTAGAGATACAGAAAACTGGGTTGATAATTGTTTGCTTTTAATTTTCATGTTATATTTTTCTATCAGGTCTGTAATTGTCTATCACATTAAGAAATCCTGTTGCTACAGTCTGAAAACTTAAATTCCTTGAATCTTTTTGAGTAGAAATTGCTATACACTCCCTAGATCAGTACGGTCTTGCCCAGTCTGCATTTTTGAGCTGTTCTGAAGCTGGCCAGGTAGGAATATCAATAACAAGAATATTTATTTTTTTTTAAGACTGTAATAACTCTGTATTTAATGTCAGGCTGAGTTTATCAAGGAAGCATTTTCATTCTGTTTCTAGGAATTAAAACACTTGCCTATGTGAAAAGTAACTAATCTTTTAGATTCAAAGTGTGCCAGGGTGTACTTCCTTGAGGAGGCTTTACATCTCTTCTTTTGTTTCTGGAATCACTGCGATGGAATAGAGAGGTTCTGCTCTACACTTGGGCACACCCAGTTGCCGGGTTACTCCGACAGTAGTGTTGGGCCACACTGAAGTTCAGGTCACCTGCCAGAGCAGAAATTCAACTTAGGTATTAACTTAAATTATCCCTCAAGACTTGGGTCCTCTTAGATTCTTTTGCAAATTGATCCTCCTCCCACCCCCAATTAGATATGCCAGTAATCAAAGGCGTTCTGCACCAGCAGGAGTAGGTTCTACTTGCAGTAAATGATGTCTGTCCAGTGCCCTGAAAAAAAAAAGAACTGGATGTGGGTGGCTATGAGACCAATACTCTTTCTGGCACACGAGGTCTGTTTGTATCTTACAGTTGTGTCCATCAGTAGGATCATCCCATTGGTTCTGCTGTTTTGAGAGTGAAAGGCATTTCCTTACATCCAGATCTCTAGTCTATGTATAACTTAACTATAGATTCCAGGTTTCTAATGCTTATGAAGAGAAGTTGGCTTTCTGGGGTGTAAAGTAACTTATTTCCGTAGCAAGGGTGCCTTGATGTGGAGATATTTGCTATTTGTATGATATGGAGACGTTGTCTTCAATAACAGCCCAAAGGCTTTTATTATATCCAACTGCTTGTTTTTTCTCAAGCAATCTTGCCGATTCCTTTAGCTTTCATCAAAGCATAGCTGGTGGTGGTATCTGCAGGCTGTCCTTGTAAACAAGAATAAAAGTCTCCATTAGATTCCTCTGTTTTTTTCACTGGTTTAGGAAATATTAAAACCCTACCTTGATTGTAGAGGAACTGATGACCGTCCTGCTTCTGGGTCTTTGATCTGCTGTCTCCTCTGCTTAATAAAAAAGATTTCCTTTTCAGTCACTGCATAAGGTAGAAGGGTAAGAATGGTTACATCCACCTGTTAGGCCTATTGTATCTGACTTTCCTTGGAGGCAGAGTGGCCTCATGGTAGTTTTTCCACTTTGGCTAATTTCCTTGACTTTGTAGCAGCCCTGCTCTGGCCTAGCATGTGGTTTGATAATGAGAGATCCATTTGATCTGCATTTTCTTCAGGTTTGTTACTCCTCTAACTGCTCTTTGGATAGATGTCAGTGTGTTGTAAGACACTAACACATTTGCAACACGGTGTTAGAGTACAGACAGAGGGTGAAAGGGGAAGAAAAAAACCAACTATCTATAGCTGTAGTTATTTGAAATCTGCTGGCCGTACAAATTCCAGCTTTGCTTTTTCTTGAGTCTGATCTGCTGTTGACCCCAGCCAGCAGCTAAGCACCATGCAGCCGCCTTCTCACCTCCCACCCTGCGGGGTGGGGGAGAGACGAGACTAGGAAGAGCAAAAGCAAGAAAACCCATGGGTTGAGATAAAGATAGTTTAATAAGTGAAGGAAAGGGGTGAGAAGGGGGGAAAGTAAAGCAAAGGCAGACTGAAGCCTAGCTAGTCCCTGAGGAATGGCCACCTGCCAGACTAACCCCTCCACAGTCGGCTTTTATCACTGAGCATGACGTTACATGGTATGGAGTATCCTTTTGGTCAGTTTGGGTCGGCTGTCATGGCTGTGTCCCCTCCCAGCCTCTTGCCCACCCCCAGCTTATTCACTGCAAAGGGCAGAGAGGAAAAAAGAGAAAGCCTTGATGCTGTGGAAGCACTGCTCAGCAATAGGCAAAACTCTGGTGCGTTACCTATCACAAATGCATAACACAGCATCATACAGGCTGCTGTGAAGAAAATTAATTCTGTCCCAGCCAGACCCAGTACCACCTGCTCAGCCTTCAGCTTGGGCTAACAAAAGCCCCCATGGAAGTGTTTTTTCAGAAGAAGGAATGAGATTTGTGCATGGTGTATTCCTGTTGAAGAAAGGAGTAGGTATGGGTGACATGTCAAATAATCAAAGTTTCTGTGAAGCACCTGTCTGATGATTACTTTTAAATGTGGAGTACACGACTTAAGTTTTCTGACGTGGAGTTTTAATTTGTCATCTTGTTCCTTATTTACATAATGTGACCATGTCTCAAATTTTCAGTCTTCTCTGATCATAATTGATCTATGCTAGTTCACATATTTTCACTAGTACCTCACTGCTCATAATATCTTCTGCTTCCACATAATAAATACACTAAGCAACCCTGTAGCTGGTATCAGACCCTCTAATCTCTATACTTATCCTTATGGTATAATGGGCTATTTATTTTCTTCATATTCCTTTTGTCATGAAACACATAGCAATGATCTATCTCCCTGTACTTTGATAGTCTCTTGTGATACTTTAAAATGGTATAAATAAACCAGGTCTTCATCTAGTGCTTCAGCATACTGAAAGAATTTTAGATGGGAAGACCATGTTTCTTTTAATGGTCCTGCTGTTTACACTTAGTCATATGATTTGCCAGATATTTCAGATTGTAGATTTATGTGCTATCAAGTGAAGAAATTATTTGTCTGATCTCAGGAAACTGAAGTCTACCTAAATATAAATCTGACTTACTATTTTGCAGTCCTTTGAGATAATACTCTTGCTTAATGAGAGTGTGCATGATTTTGTTAATAGTTCAGCTATTTCGCAGCTAAATTCCTTCCATTAGCTCATGATGGATGTTCTGTTTTATTTAGAAGAATGAGCATTGCATTCATTAGGCAAACTTCATTAAATTTGGAGCTCAATCAACTAGAACTATAATTATATGGAGAGGAAACTTCCTAATCTGACATTTGTAAAACTGAGCTCTTTTGGAATCAGTTATTATCTTATGCAACATGACCAACTGAGCCTTTGTATTGAACAGAGGCAGACCCTGGGAGGAGTGCCTTCAGCTAGGAGAAGTGTTATTTTCCATTATAATTTAATTGTTTTATAGCCTTTTTCACCACAATGAGACATCTGCTCTCTCTGTATCCTGAGCAATAATAGATCAGACTGGTGGAGGTAGTAGTAAGAAGTGTATACTCCTCTAAAATATTATCTCATTGTTTAGAGTTACTTTATTACTTTTCAAATGACACCTTCTGCAGTTTAAGTCCATGAAGACTATCCTCTTGTCCTTTAAGGCAAAATTTATCTATCTTAGCATGGTTATGAAAGGAGGGAAAAAAAAAATGTACTGTATTATGAATGGAAAATGATTCCTCTCTGTGACTTTAGACTGAATGGTTTGTATCAGCATCAGGAGGGGGGAAGTACAACTGCCTATCCATTGTAGTCTGTTTTCTCTATAGCACCATGTGTGACTCTAATGCAGGCCAGTGATCTTTGAACACTTGCTGTTTCTTCCTGCTTCAGATTTCAGTTGCTGCCTTGCTGGTAGTGCAGTGCATTTTAAGATGAAGACAGCTATGACAACATCATTGCCTGCTCCTTTTAGGTTGTGAACCTGAGCAGGTACAGAAGAATTCAGCAGAAGCTGTTATTTAGGAACAAGTTAAGAATTACATCCCCTTCCCATAATCCTCTAAGAAAGAAGCTGAGAGCAATCAATTCATTTTAATCTCTAACCCAACCTGTTGTAGCCCACAAATGGTTTTAAGTTGTACCTATCTTGCATCATGGGGCAGCCAAGGTGTTATGTTAAGTCTGTTGTCCTCTGTGTTGCCTTAAGTCCAGCTCTGCCCTCTAGACTTCTAGGCACAAGACCTCTGGATATGGGCTCTACATTTTGGACTCTTCCCACTCAGTGCCCAAGAGGAGGGAATTAGTTTGCTTTGTGCTGCCTGATTGACACTAAAGGAAGAAGACTGGGTAGACAATGGGTTGCAAAATACTGACTTGTCATCTCTTGACCTTTTGGAAATGTGTTCAGCCAAAAAGGTTTAAAAAACAAAGATTGTTCTTCTGAGTCTTTCTGAAGGAAGAAGCACTGGTGTGCAGTTAGGATTAGTTACCATATATTTAAGAAAAAGGAAAAATAACCTAAATGTGGTTGAAATAACCTACTTATTCATGAGAAAGAAGAAAAATGAGTAGATTATTATGGGCTGGGATATAAATGCTATCCTTAGGAGACCATGGTAAGAAATAGTTGAGCTCTCACTTGGAGTCTAGATACTATAACTATACTGATCTGCATCTCAGAAACAGGCACCCGTCACTGCTCAGGGAAGAGGCATGTGTGAGCAGAAGGGGCTTTGCTCAGTAATGTTTTGTGGGTCTAGGAAAGATAAACAGAAAAAGACTAGAGAAAGGGGCAAAAAGGCAGCAGGAGGGAGAGCTTGAACAAACTGTTGGAGTGTGGCCCAGAAAAAAGCTTAGAGTATGAATGTATACCTTTAATTGATTCTTAGGGGCAAAAAATACTGAGTGAGTCTGGTTTGCTCTGTCGGACTGCATTTATTTCTGTGGCTGCAAACAACGCTGGAGAGTCTTGCGTGAAACAGGTTGTCAGTCAATCCCCATAGGTGACTACTGGTTCAGGTGAGAGTTTATATACGGGGTTGAGGGCTCACTTCTAATGCTGTGAGGATGAAAGTAAATTTCCTGTCTGTATTTGGTGAAGTTGTATTGTTCATTCACTATGGGATGCGTTAGGAAACCATGGACACTTTGGAGAGCACTCTGTTACAGCGGTTCTGGCCTTTCCACTCTCAGTCTCTGTCTGGATGCATCTATCGGATTCGATGGCAAAAATAATCATGGGGTTTTGCATTTCCATAGCCTTTTTTCATGGTTTTGTGCAGAGAACTCTATGAAAAATGTTGTTTAAATTCGTATTTTTGAAGATATTTTCTGGAGGGCTGGAAAGCAGATATTCTTGTGCCCAACATATTGCTGTCCCCCTTTGTGGACACTTGAATGTACTTCTGAGATCTAGAAAACTGGATGATTGTACAGTGGTGTTGGAACTTTTTTTCTGGGCAACGAACGACACACCAATCCATCCCCATGTAATGTATTCTCCTCACCCCATGCCAGTTATAGAATATGAGAGCTTACTGCTGTGGTTATCACTGTGTTTAAGTTAGAAGGTTTCTGTTTTTTTTAAACTATTATAAGAGGAGCTTTCAGGATTTCCCAAGGCTACGTATCCCTGTTCGTTCAAACACCTTGTGTATTTGAAAATGCTACCAATGTGGTTTAAATAAAGGAACAGAAATTACTTTGTGTGCCATAGCAGTATAACACATTCCAACTTTATGTCAGAAATACCTTGTCGGCTAAGCTGAAGTTAGTTCTTCTGTCGTGGTCTGATTTGCATATTTTTGAAGTGGTAAATTGGATAACTGTCACATTATGCTTATGAAAAGGTACGAAGTTAAGTGCATGCTGTAGCTCTGCTCAAAGTAACCTCCACTTCAGCACAAGCAATGGAATTTCTTACTTGGCTGCAGGTGTTAAACCTTACAGTACTTACCACCATGATGAAGTAATTTCCTGAGAGCTATAGGTATGCCTGGTGGCCAATTTGTCAAAGGATATGTCTTTTAATTAATCTTACAAAAGGTAGTGTGTCCCTACCTGTACTTGAATTTTCTTAACAAATGCCACTGACTTAAGGCTTTCCATATCGAGTTTAAGTTAATTGAAACAGGTGCACGGCTGTTTTTGAAGAAATTAGTTGGTGATTACTTTGTCAGAGACTGTTGTGTTTAATTCTTATTATTCAGGGAAAGAAATCTCTGAAAATGGGATTAAGCTTGCATGTATGTATCAGTCATTTAGATGTGTAGAAGTAATACAGTGGTGGTGATGGCTTCATTCAGTTATTATACTTGTTTAGAGATATTTTTTTTTTTTCTCCTCATGTAAAAATCAGAAATGAATGGATAGAAACAACCAAGCCGGAACACTGTGCTGTAGAAATTCCATTATGGATAAAAAGCACATTAACAAAAATAAAATTGGCATAACTTGTTAGGAGACTGCTGTCATTAAATTGCTAATCATATAGTTATTATACTGTTTTATAGAATACTGGTATGAACAGTGAAATTCGCTTACTTTCTTAGCATGTAGGAAGTTTTGTGCACTCCATGAAAATAAATAAACCTGTGGTAATTGTTGCTTTCCTCTAGAAGCAAAGACCTCTGCCTAATAAAGGCAACAGCTTAGGCTGGGATGGCCTAAGGAGGTCAAGGCTGACATGGTCAGTGGCTCCCCACCTGTTCATCCTGTCTCCCTTGTACAAACTGATCAGTTGCTCATCAATCAACTCTAAATTGCTGCTGTTTCAAGTGAATGGTGTTTTAGGGTAAAGCACCATTGATTTTTATTTGGCTTTAAATACTCCACTTTAAATGGTGACAACTGAGGGATCCATTAGTACCTCATAGTGTGGGTTCCTGCAGGCAGGGATGTGAACATCTCCGGGCTGCGGCTTTATCAATCAAGCCAAGCCAGGGCATCCCTGTTCATCAGTCCATGCTTTCAGTGACTAGGTACCTTCCATAATTGCAAAACTTTGAATGGTTCAATAGTAAATGCTGGGAAATGCAGAACATTACTGCAAATACCGATTGCTTTATCTTGTGTGTGTTCTTTTTTTTTTTTTTAACACTTCTGTCCTAGAATTCCTAATAGCTTTTTGAAGCTGAATGTCTGTCTGTCTGTCCTTTTTTTTGTTGTTGTTGTTGCTCATGTTCAGGTTAAGAAAGCAGTTGAGAAGGGATTTTTCCTGTCTTTAGTAATCTTTTCTCCCCAGAAGCCAAACTATGCAAGAGGACTGATGCTTTGAAACAGGAGTATGGTCCTCTTAGGTAGCGGCTAATTTGTTGCTCATTTTGATTATTCTTTGTACTGTTATCTTTGTAGTAACTTTGCTTTGTTACTGCTTGGGTTATTTTTCTCATGCTTGTGATGTTTAAGGAAAGTAATGAAATAATCACTTGTAATAGAAATCCTTCTTTTTGCGTGTAGGAAACTCACAAATGGGTGCTACCATAGTAGATGCATTGGATACTCTTTATATCATGGGGCTTCACGATGAGTTCAGAGAAGGACAAGAGTGGATTGACAAAAATCTTGATTTCGGTGTGGTGAGTAGAACTTGCGCTAATATTTCTTTGGTCCTTTTCAGTGTTCCTCTTGCGGGGAGACAGAAGAGGTCTGTGAGCAGGAACTTAAAAAAACCTCATGATTCAAAGATTCAGAAGTTCAGATGTAAGCTTTAGTGAAGTTCTCTGTGTTTGTAACTTTATGTATTTTGAAGGAAAAAAAAACCCTTTCACACTTTAATTATAAATAAAGATATATCTCTATATTGTATTTTCAAAGTACATATCGTAACTGGATAATGGAAGAAAGGGAAAGTGGTCAGTGAGACCCAACAGGACTTCAGAAATGAATGCAGAAAGATGAGGCTTTACTGTGATAGTAGCTGGAAATAACTGAGCTTTGAAAGACAATTTCCCCCAAAACCCTGGTGTATAAATTACTTAACAATACAATCTCTTCTTCTCCCATGTCCTTAAGATGTTTTAACATAAAGATGCTACTTGGGTTGTCTTAACTAAGACTCAGAACCTGTAGGCAATCAGAAGAATTTCCCGGCTGGGTTGTACAGCATCTGACATCCAGGCACGCTTTGTGCGTGTGAAGTTTGGAAGTGTTAAATGGAAGAAATGGCTCTATTTTATCCTTGTTGATTAGTGTTCTCATTACTAATTTTGGGACTGTGTCACAGACACTGTGACAGAATTTGTGTTTCAATCTTTGGACTTGCCCTATGGTTCCAAAAATAATTTTTCATTTGGTAATGCACAAAATGAAATGTAGGTATACAGTCAGAATTGAGCAGATGCTTATTGTTTTCATATTATATCCTGCATTTCAGAAAAGATTTGTTTGGGTTTTTTCCTTTTGTTTTATACATTGACTGTCTGGCAAACATTAAAGAAATTCTGCTCTCTACTTTTTTCAGTTAGTGACAGATAATTATTCAGTCTAAAACTGGAGACCCTAAATATATCAGAGACAGTGTAGACATAATGGTACCATTATGAGGGTGAACTAATTCACTCCCATAACTTGTGTCTGATCTGAGGCAATCTCAATATAAATTTGCAGAATTAATCTAGGATTTGGGTGGAAGAAATTTACATGACCCACTGGGGTTCAATTACAGCTTCCTATATCAAAAAACATTTCTGAAGGTTAATGAGTTGTCTGGTATATACCAGACTTGAGTAATTTCCCTGTATGGTTTGAAGTTTATAAATAAATAAATGCATAAATTTGTTCTTGTATTCTTTTCTGGGAAATAGAAATCATTGGTTTCACTCTACACTCTACCATTGCTTGTGTGATTCATGACTTTAATAGGTATTGAGTGGAATCGTGTGCTGCATTGTTGATACTTTTCTGGTATCACCTATATGTGAATAAAAATGTCTTACTAAAAACCTATATTTGGGAATATTTCAAACTTTAGACTTCTAGTCATCAGTGCTGTTGGAGGAAATCTTTAAAGTATTCATGTAATCTTTCTGAAATAAGCAGTATGTGCAAAATGCATTTATTTTGGAAAAAAGCAAAATGCATGATACAACTGCACGTGCCATAAAAATAGTGTGAAAGGAAAGATATACCTATAAACATAACTTCACCTGTGTGCTAACTGATGGGTCAACTTGTACAGTGTACTTTCTAGTGTCTTCAGGAAAGGCTGCCTTATCTCAAAATCTTTTAATAAAAGTATATTTCTGTGTCTAATGGGTTGAATGAGTAGAAGTTTATGGGGGGAGGCAGAGGAGTGAATAGGGCACAGAGGGAGGCAGAAAGATGCTAAAACTAGCTAGCTAGTTCATCTTAATTTTTCAGTGTGTTAAATGAGTCAAAATGTACTGGTGAATTTAGCCCGAGGATGTTAATACAGAGGAAGGCATTAAAATGGTTTGTTCTCTTGAGTTTCTCAGTGGTCTTGCAGTACTTGTTGTCATAACATTAAATACATAAAGGCTATTCCTAAACAGAGACTATATTAAAACGGAGCTCTGAATTTTAGATTGCACATTGGTAATTGAGGTTAAGAAAGCACATTACACAATTCTCTAATTATTATTCTACTTTGTCCTGTAAACCCAGAAGCTTTGGTGCTATGCTTAAATGTAAGGGAAAAGATTCTGAATTATGGAAATGTACAGTCCTTGCCTTCCTTCCCACCATCCCCAAACAACTTAATTGCACTTTGTGCTGATGATATAATTAGAGAGCAGGAGAAAAACTTAATTTGATTTTTAAAAATCAGTTGAAGTTGTGACTAGAATTATCGCTTGGGGTTGTGAAGATGCACACAGGAATTTCGGTATGAAACTAGGTACTGAAACAGTACAAACCCTTGCATGCGCATTGGTTTAGGGTATGTACTTGCCTCTGCCTTGATTTTTTTTTTTTTTTTTCTTCTTTGATTGGGGGGTTGGTTAATTATTTACTATTTCTTCCTGTTCTAGAATTCCGAAGTGTCTGTTTTTGAGGTCAATATTCGCTTCATTGGTGGTCTTCTAGCAGCATACTACCTTTCAGGACAAGAGGTAAGGAGACTGGAAGGTGTCTGAAATTTAATATACTCTAGCAAATGTTGCGTATGAAGAATTTTCAAGAAACTTGGTTTCTCAGTAGTTTGCAAACTAATTTTACAGCAGTAAGTTCTCTAAAGTAACCAAATTCTTAGAGTATGGAATCTTTAAAGCTTGTTTCTGTGCAGGTCTCGGCCAATTTAGGACGCTTTATTAGAGTTTTGAGATGCTGCTTTTATCAAGATGTTTTCAGAAGATATCCACTCAAGTAAACATCAGCCTGAAATGTCAAGTCACTAGCTTCTCATTCCAACAATAACTTGTTTTGATATTCTATAACTCCATGAAGGTAGAAATAATAGTTTTGTCACTTGTCCTGCAAGGCTGTAGGTTTGCTTCACAAAAGCACTACACAATCTTCTTACCACTTTCTCAGTGACAAACTGAGAAATATCAAGTCAATTTCATCCCAATTTTGAAACTTCTGTTAAAAAAGATTGGAGACTTATACTTCTGAGTGCTTATCCAAAGGCATGCTTAGATTGAAAGGATGCATATACCCAAAGACTTGCAATCATGGAATTCTTTAGTCTAGCAGTAGGATTGCTGTGACCTCGTCCTCCATTATGTTACACACTTTAACAAGGCTGGAGGCTGACTCAATCTGTACATTAAGTCATAGCTCTTCTTATGTCTTATCAGCTACCTGTCTTTTGATCTATTGCCTATGTCTTTGATTTGTTTGGTTTTATCTCTCTCTTTTTTTTTTTTTATGGCCCTTCTGTAGTCAACTACCTAAAATACTAGGCTTGCAGCCATATTTCATGGCTTAAGGTTTGATCCATTTTCAGATGTTCATATGTATCTTCCTCCTTTGTTTAGGGGAGCAGCACATACTTATCAAGTTCTCAGGGATTTTAAGCTTGCAGCTCTAAAAATAACCAAGACAAACCCCGTATTTGTTGTCTCTTTAGGTCTTTGACATAATCCTGGGATCTGTGAATTTTCTGTTGTAGGAGTGTCTTCTCTTTGGATGAAGAGCTTAGTGGCAAAGCACAAATCCAGTTTATATCTTGAAAGAAATTGCTAGTTTATTTTTCATCAGGTACTACTGCTTCACCTTTCTACTGTCCACACTCACCAAGTCCCTCATCTGCAGAGGGATGAGCTGCAGGCAGTCCTTTCTGCTGCACTGATTTATGTGGTCTGTTATAGGAGGCCCAAAGTAAAGAAGAACAGAATTTTGCCCTTCTCTTTCCTTGTGGCAAGTGAAGAGCTGAGCTTGCATTCATGGCAGTGAGCCTTTCTCTGCCTACAGAATCTGTCAGGCTTAGGTCTTACATCAGAGTTTTGTCACAGCACAGTAAGGATTTTACCCTCAGGGAGTGATCCTATTCCCTAGTGTTACCAGTCAGCCTTTTAAATTGGTGCTGTGGCACCTCTTCAGGAAGACAGCCCTTGTGACATAACTATCACTTATGTTAGTGGTGAAATTCAAGCCTTGTTAGTTTATACTTTTGTTCTAACAAAAGGCATAAAAATCACTGAATGGTTAACCCAAATACTAACTTGAGGCAGCTTCTGAATTTCACCTAGGTCAGCATTATTAGTTTTCTTCTGAAGGCCCACAGAACAGAAAATTGCTTTTGCTGTCAGACATAAGCAAGGAAAACTGCTTGTTGTTTTTATTTCTGTAGCAAAGTTTCATGGAGAGCAGTCTGAGCTGCATGTGCTTTTCAGCTTGTGCCAAGGAGCAGCTGAAGTGGCTAAGCTGGAACCATTAGGAGTAGTTATGGTAGTTCCTACTGTAGAGCAAGTGACCTCAGCAGCATGTTGAAGGATGCTTCCTTTCCAGAAGTCTGTATTTCTGTTGCTTGGAGCTCAGATCACATTAAGTACTATGTGATCACTGAAGCCTTCAAACACTGAATAGAGCAGTCCCATGTTATCTTTTCAGATAGGAATGTTGATCCTGCCTCTGGATAACTTGATCAAACTGGAGCATGCTCCTTTGAGACCTCTACTGTGAATATGAAAAGCCTCAGAGAAAGAGCAAAGATCACTCATTGGTAGCTGGATTGTTTGTATAGATCAATACCACACCTACGCACAAGCAGCTTAACAAGAACTTTTATGCCCCAATATGCAGATGGGTGCAGTCAAACACTGCTGAAACAGGTTTTGCCTGCATTTGTAAAGCTCAGTATTCCTTTTCCTTTCAGTTGCTTCTAACCACTTGATACAGCCAGAACAAGCTCATTTCCTTGAAGAGTTTTCATCAACACATTTTCTTTCCTCCTTAGAAAGCTTTTACCCTCTGTCTTTCCTAAATTTTAGCTACTGAGCTGACTCTTTTGTTTTTTAAAATATTTTTATGGCATCAGTCTCTCCAATGGACTTCAAATGCTTTGTGACTTGTGATAGAAGGTAATTCCTGTCAAGTGTTCATATGTATTATGTTTGTTTTCCAAAAGAAGAACTCATTAAAAAGTGTTCAGACTGCATTTCTTACAAAATAGCGTGGCAGATAGGACTGCTTGTGGTACCTGAGAGACTACTTCATTTGCCAAGTTGGATGGTTTCTCTGCAATTTGTCAGTGTGGATAAGACAAGCAAGGGAACTTGAGGCTTTTCCATAATTGAGCCTAGGAGAGAGACACCTGCCACACCTTGGAGCTGGAAACAGATTGGTTTGAGATGTGATTTTCAATCTGGTCTTCTCTCTTCTGTCCCAAGAAGGGAAGGTATCCCTTAGCTCAGGACTGGGGCATGCTTAATTTATTTTTTTAATGCATTCAGACATATGAGGAGACACTTCTTTGCCACTGCTAAGACAGGCAAGCCTGATCCCAAGTATTTGGATGTTTTGCCTGATCAGGTTATGAACATACACATGGGCTTATGCCTCTAAGGGAGTCTCTATCTACTGGTAGGTATCCTTCCTTTGTTCTTCAAGCTGTCATTTACTTGTTCATATTCCCTTTTCTTGCCTTCTTGGTATTCCAGTCCCCATCTCCCTTCCTCCAAGCCTCTACATCTGTAAGATTGTTGCTAGGTACTGGTTTAGAAGGTTATCATACTAATTTCCATACTTCCTCATGTCGTGTTTGATGTGTAGAAAAATAGGTCCCATACAAGGAGCGGGCTGCTTGGAATGAATTCTGGTTTTCCCCCTTTTAATTTATATATATTCTGCTTAGGTCAGCAATGTGAGTTAGTGCTGTTTGGTGAAAGTTATAAAAGCCATTCTTATTTCATTTTGACTCCTATCACTTAATGCTGTTGAAGATGTTATAGTGACAACCATAAAAGAAGGTGTCCAAGACTCAGCATCAGCTGTGAAAGTTCAGTCATTTTCAAGTGACTGCATTTGGAGAATTTGATAGTCAGCATGGTTTATCTATACGCTTTTGCCCTTTGTATGGAGAGAGTAATTGTGCTTGATAGGATTTTATCTGATTGAGTTATAATGCTAATTATGTTAATTTAGATAAAATTGTCCTGTTTACTGCTTTTATCGGAAAACATACTAATTTTTAAAAATTATTTAGCATGACTAGTGGCATGTCTGTAGCCTCCGTGGTATATTTTAGCTGACGTGTTACTGGTATTGCTTAGAGGAGCATCAACTGTGATCATGGTTTTAATGATGCTGGTTACAGTTGATGGTAAAATTTTAAACCTTTCATTTTGAGACTGTGTGCATTGCCCTTCCTTTTTTCAGTAAGTTCCCTCTTGCTCACTGCAGTGGATGGGGAGTAATGAAATATATCTCCTTTACAACCAAAAAAAACAAAGGTGCTGTTTTTAGCAACTGACAGCTTGGCTTAAAATGCTATAGGCTTGTCCTGTCTGGTGTTGAGTCACGGGCCTTTCTTTGTGAAACATGACACTGGCAAATTTTTGAACAGCTCAACCTTTTTTACATGTGGGAATTTCTGCTGGACTTCCTTGAGTGACGAGCACATAAAGCTGAAGTTTGAGGAGGATGCATTTTCATGTCCCTCTGGCCGAAAATCTTGGTTGTGTTGCCTCCCTGTACCTTTCTGCTGATGTAGAGAGACGAAGTTGTTTCTCTTATCTAACAGGCAGTTCTCTTGATCTGGGGAAAATCATCATCTTTCTCCCTTTTTCTATGTCAGAATGCCTTTTGAATAGAAGAAAATCAAGATATGTCTGTGAAATGACACAGTGGAAAAACTACCAATTCGTTCTGTTTATCTTCTCAAGTTGAAACAATGCTGAAGTTTATCTAGTGGCAGGGTAGTAGGTCTGCGATCTGGGAGGCCCTTGTTTAAATCCTCTGCACAATAAGTTTTTCCTGGCTGATCGTGGACAGGCCATCTGGTGTCTGACTAGGTGTATATTATCAGATGTAAGAGAGTCCCGCCTTTGTCTCAGCTCCTAGTTAGGAATGAGGTCCCAATCTGTCATTGCTTTTGAGATTCTTGGGTTTTGTTTTTTTTTAAGCTTTGAGCCTGTGTTTTTTCTCCAAAGTACATTATTGAAATATATAATGAATATATACTGAAATAGTGGAATGTAGAATCATAGAATGGTTTGGGTGGGAAGGGACCTTTAAAGATCATCTAGTCCAACCCCTGCCATGGGAAGGGACACCTCTCACTGGATCAGGTTGCTCAAAGCCGTGTCCGATCTGACTTTGAACACTTCCAAACACAGAGCATCCACAACTTCTCTGGGCAGCCTGTTCCAGTGTCTCGCTACCCTCATTGTAAAAAAAAATTCTTCCTTATATCCCGTCTAAATCTAGCCTCTTTCAGTTTAAAACCTTTGCCTCTTCTCCTGTCACTACAGGCCCTGGTAAAAAGTTGTTCTCCATCTTTCTTATAGCTCTGTTTATATATTGAAAGGCCACTCTAAGGTGTCCCCAGAGCCTTCTCTTCTCCAGGCTGAACAACCCCAACTCTCTCAGCCTTTCTTCATAGGAGAGGTGTTCCAGCCTTCATATCATTTTCGTGACCCTTCTCTGGACCTACTGTAACAGGTCCATGTCTCTATTGTACTGGGGATCCCAGAGCTGGCTACAGTACTGGGGACTCCGGTACAAGTGGGGTATAGTGTATACTGGAATTTTTTTGAAATTATACTGTCAAACCAAAGGAAGAAAAAGAGACCTGATAAAAAGCAGAAGAAAAAAGTGTGGCATCACCTAGAGGTGCTGTATGTCCAGGCAGGCTCTCTTATATTTCGCTGTATGCCACAGGTTTCTTCCCAGTTTCCACTGAGCAACCAATACAAAGTGTTTACTTCACTAATCATTATTCCTTATTAAACTGTACGTTAATAGGCATAATCTCTAAATACCAGATCTCTAAATAGGAAGTGCAAAATTCATTGTGCCTATATTCAATCAGGAGCTACTAATTAAATATTTTTGGAGGCACGGGGTTTAGGAGAGTTGCTTAGTAGAAAGTGGCTGGGAGCAATACTGTGAGAACTACGCACTCCTTTTCTTCACTCCAGGTAATGACAGCATGGATACAATTTTCACATTTTGTATTTTGATCAAAAAGGAAGCATGATCTTGTAATTAAGGTGTGTGAACTACAAGTTTTCCACCTTCTGAGTTCACGTGCACTACTATGCTTCCTCTTTCCCATCTGTCAAATGGAGTTAACAGGACAAATTAACATATTGGAGGTAAAATGTGTAATAACTTCTTATCTAAATTGTGCCAGACTATTTCTCAGTAACCCCTGCAACAATCCTTTAACTTCTATAGGAACTAGACATGGTCTTCGTTATGCTTGGGGAGGGGGACACAACTGTGACATATTTGATAATATAACAGAAATAAGTAGAAATGAAATGTTCCATGTACCTACTTTGGAGTAAACATTGAGTATGAGAGCTTATGATGAAAACCAGCCTTACATGAATAGAAAAAAAAAAAATAAAACAAAACAAAAAACAATGCCCTCCCCCCCAAAAAAAACCCAAAACAGAAACCCAACATTTTGGGGGGGGGCTGCATTAAGACTCAGGTATTTGTTATCTCTCATGTATCATCCTGGCACAAATATAATTTTTGTCTTTAGTTATGAATCAGTGTGTTTTATGGTTTTTAATGATGCCTGTCAAGATGTTATTTAGCATTTTCCCTAGAACAGTATGTTCCTTTATGTTTATTCCAAGTTAATTCCCTAGTCTTACTGTATAAGAATGTTATGTGTTCTTTATGGTTATCTTTAACTTCTTATCCAACACTAATAAAATAAAATATCTTGATATCACTCTATTGTGTATAATAGCATCAAGATAGAAATGCTTAATGAAAGACTATCATGTATACACAGAGATCAGAACAAGATAAAGCAATTGCATTTCACAAAAAAAGGATGCTATTGCAAGTTACACTTTTATTATTAGATTGGAGCTGTCTGTTCATACAGTATTTTAAGTCTCAGGTTCCTCTGTTACCTGGAAATCAGCCATATTGTATACCTGATTTCCCAGGATGTGGCCTGGAATTCTTTCATCTCCCATGGTATCTATCCAGTTCTCTGATTCGAGATTTTGGTCAAGATCACTCATGTTTGACGCTTGCTTTTTCTCTATGTAACATGAGGTTTTCTTTTTGCTATATATGTTGGTATTGGTAAATTCTTTTTTTCAACACAAATTATCTAATTAGTCTTTATTGGGTATATGATTGATTGTATGTTCTTCCAATTCTTTCAGTAACATTTGTGGATCTGGGTCTTTTGGGGCATTAGGGTAGCTGATACTGATTTCTGAGGGAGCACAGGAGGGCTGCTTTGTAAAATCGCTACCTGTCCAATACACTCTCAACTCCTTATGCAAAAAAGCAACATCCAGGCAAGCAGTAAGAATGAATGGCACTGAGTAGAAAAGAGCTGGCTGATCTGTCTGCTGAAACAACAAAGCTTGCCAACAGACCACAGCTATAAGCTGCAGTAGAAGTTACAAAATACATCTGTGATGAGTGTGCCTGAATGACAAATCTGTGAGAACAGGCTACCAGGAGACCAGGAATTACAATGTCCTCAAGGCCTAGGACAGTAAAAGGTCTGTCAGAAGCTGATGTAGGGTACCATACTGGAATCTTCAGCAGAAATGGGATTTTCTCATGGTGTGCTGAATCAAACAGTCCAAGAGCTGTAATTTCCATTATGTTGTTCCCACACCTGGCTGATGAAGGAGCGGTAAGTACAAGGAAGCCATCATAGACCACCAATGCCAGCAGAAACAAGCTGCAGTTATGTATATTGGCTATGTGAACTTCTTTGAACTCATAAAGGCAGAAGGAGATTCCTAGAGCATCTTGCAGGATCCAGGCCCATTGTTCCTCATTTCTGAAAACCATCAGAATGAAACATCTTCTAGGAGCAGTTTCTTCACTTCCAAGCCTTTGTGAAGACACTGTAGATGAACTTTGTGCTTTCCAAATGGGAGTTTGTTCAAGGAAGGAGAGAGACAGCTGTAGAGGCCAAGTGGTGCATATATGCAGAATAATCAAAGAATCACAGAAGGGTTGGGGTTGGAAGGGACCTCTGGAGATCATCTAGTCCAACCCCCTGCCAAAGCAGGTTCCCCTAGAGCACGTTGCACAGGGTCACATCCATGTGGGTTTTGAATATCTCCAGAGAAGGAGACTCCACAATCTTCCTGGGCAGTCTGTTCCAGTGCTCTGTCACCCTCAAAGTAAAGAAGTTTTTCCTCATATTGAGATGGAACTTCCCATGTTTCAGTATGGAACTTCCCATGTTTCAGTAATCCTGTAATTAAACACACTAACTGATCATTGGAGCAATAAAGCATAAGCAAGATAAAAGACCGTGTCGCTGTGTTTTCGCAAATAAAGAAGATAACCAGAGTTGGTTACTGTGTGTTCAAAATCTTCTGATTTTTTTTATAGTTGTATTTGATGAATTGCTGTCGCTTCTCCTCTATGGCTTCTGCCCAATAGCCTCCAGCAGTGGCTATACCCACTTATAATGAACGTGATACTCGTATTACATGCCAAATGTCTGACTAACTTCTTGAAGAATAGATAAAGTCCAAATTGTTGAGCAAATCTACATGAATAGTAATCTCTTCACAGTGATTCTGATCATAGGCATGTCCACGGTCTCTGGATACTGTTGCATCTCCCCTGAGGGTTAATAATCCTTGAGTAGCATTTATTCGCTCTCAAAGTTGCAGTTGCCCTTTCTCTCAGGCGTTTCTAGTGATGAGGCCCCTGCCATCACCATATTCCTCACTAAAGAAGGAAGGCAACATAAGGCTGATAAAGTGAATTTCTGATAGGGCTGGAACCAGCAAGGTTGGCTATGCCAGCTCTTCAGGAAGCGTGCCCAGTGAGAAGGGGCTAGGAAGCAGTAATCTCCTCCTGCCTCTGGGGTAACTTTGATGAGTTCAATTTGCTGAGTCAGCAATTGCAGAAGAAACAAGAGGAGCAGGAGGGGAAGAAGCAGTGCCACTATCTTCCAGCTATTCTCCATGCTGTGGGACCTCTTCTTACTCACTCCTTGCTTCAAGAAGGTTTCTGGCTTTCCAGAATGACTCAGAGTACTTCCTTGTTGCATAGCCAGTCCTAGCAAGCAGAAATGAACCCCATCCACTGATCGTTACAGAGTTATCTACATCTCCTCAGCTGAGGAAGGGGTCTCCTACCTTCTATGTGTCAAGTCCACCCCGTTGCCGCAGCTACAGCCCCACCCTTGCCTGTGACACGGTTTTCCCTGTCTTTCTGAGCTTTGCCTTTGGGAAGCTCGATTCTTTCAGCCGTAATAACTGAGGGCAGTTAAGAGTGTATTTAACTGAAATGTTGATTTGAGTGATTTTAAACATGACATCACTTTTTGTAGTTAATGTTTGGCATAACTTAATTGTGTCTTTCTGTATAGATGAGGGCTTTATTTACATGCTTTTGTACTATTTCTTCTTTTGGGCTTACCCACTGAAAACATGCTTTTGTACTATTTCTTCTTTTGGGCTTACCCACTGAAACAAGCATTTTCTTTTTTCTGATCCTCAAGAATGATTGCTTGTTTTGATGTGCTTGCTCTGGGAGGTTTTTTTTTTTAATTGTATCACAGGCTCTATAATGCATCTTCTAAGGTAGTTGTTCTGAGTGTGGGTTTCCTCCGAAGAAGTGTGCGTGCGGACTGTAGTACAGTGCTACAGCCACTCCTCTGTTCCAGATCTCAGATGGTCGATAGGTCACAGGCTGCTTGGGAAGTATTACTTTATCCTGCAAATGTACGAAATGCAAAACCAGCCAGAGGGCAGATCATACCTTCTGTGCAGAAGATATGGCGGGGGGGGGGGTGTGTGTGTGTGTGTGTGTGTCTAACACCTTTATATCTTTATATGCACTCAGGATGAACCTTCTGTTCTTGCTCTTTTCTGTAAAATCATATTGGGCATGTGTCCTATAAATACTCCTTCATGAAGGTTTACAGTATTCTTGTGAGAGTACGTGTTACCATGCTAATTTCAGGCATCAGTAATTGCGTAGTGTATAAGCTTAAGGATAAAAGTACTGGAGATATTCACTGGATTTGGAGTGCCTCAGTGAACAGAAGTATGACTGTACCTTTTCTCAGCAATTAGCACTCTGAGTGCCCATGGCCCTCATTTACAGATTAGAGTCCTTAAAACTTCTGAAAACTCAGCACATTTTCTGAAGAAAATTCCAGAAAAAGGAATGCTGTAGCTAGGGGTGATCTCTGGAAACTCAGATTTAACTCTCTTGACTAGTATCTTATAGGAAGTCTGTAATAAAATCAAACATTGAGCCCATGGCTTCTGGGTTCCTCGCTACAAGAGTTCAGCTGCAACTGTTTGCAGCAGGATTCGGGGATTGTATCCAGTTCTTCTGGTTTGTAAAGAAAGACAAGTGACTGAGAATTAGGATTTGTAAGTGATACTTACATGCTTTGCCTAGAGCTCATTTGTTAGCAGTGCATAGAGAGGTTTGTAAAGTGTGCGGGAGTAACCCCATCTTGCCTTTAGAGTAACTAAGCATCTTATCTGGTGTGAAGAGCATTTGTCTGTGGAGAGAGTGCACAAGGTACCTGTTGACCGCTTGCTTTTTCTCATGAAGTGGAACTTCACAATTCATTAAAACTCCTGGTGTGACGGGTAGTAGCAAATAAAACATTCCTCCTAGCAAAAATGCATGGAATGACAGAAACCCAGTGATGGATGGAGGGTCAGTTGTTGCATGGAGTACGTGGCTGTGCTTGAGAAACGGTGTCAAGTAAGGAAAACAAAGTGAATATTATTCTAATGCCTGTTGTGTGATAGTGGCAGGAGGACACTCACACCATTATGACAAAGTGTTCTTGTCTGCTGCTGATTTATTAATGCAATAAAAAGGATAGCTTATTGTTTTATTTTTGTCGAACAAAGTTATGGTATTTGCAATGTAAAAAAAAAAAAAAAAGTGAATGATTTACTGTGTTTACCTTTGCCAGCCTTAGATATAAAGCAATTCCTTTACGTGT
Organism: Nyctibius grandis; assembly: GCF_013368605.1. NCBI lineage: Eukaryota > Metazoa > Chordata > Aves > Nyctibiiformes > Nyctibiidae > Nyctibius > Nyctibius grandis. The sequence goes on from NC_090662.1 coordinate 91,235,980, forward strand.
TTGTCTTTCTTGTCTTTATAAACACCATCAAAATGATGTATCTTTCTGGGCAAGATAATGATACAATTCACATGGATAAATCCAGCCTGAAATCTCATTTAAAATAGAGAGTGAAGGCCGTTAAGTACCTGATACTCTATTAACAGATAATCAAACTAATCCTTTTCAGGAAACTGACAGGCAGCATCTCTTCTGTTCAGGAAAATTCCTTAGTAAAATTATGTTATGTATGCCAATGGATATCCCCAATAACTGACCTAAGTATATAAAGTAGAGGTCTTCAGTAAGGAAGACAATATATTTTGTGAACTGGTTTGACAGAAGTTTTGACCGTACCTGTGAAGGGGCTTATCTAAATTAAGTTTTCAAAGGTTTAAAATCTCAGAAGAGAGAACAGCATTGTGAGTGTCCAATCCAATAAAGATGAGATTTCAGTTTGTTGCCAGGAGATGAGCTGCTTATTCATAAGTGGTTGTGGCAGCTCACTGGTCTCTTAACAGGACACAGCCTGAAAAAAAATCTTTTTTTCTTGAGTTTTAAAGCATTCTCACATATTGGACATTGCCACTGCTTACTGCAGTGCAGATTGTAATCCTTGTGCAGTTTCTGTTTACCAGGCTTATAGTAAATATTTTCTTGATTGGCAAATGACACTTAGCCCAATTTATTGCTGCATCTTGGTACCGCACGGCACCCGAAGAGGAGGAAAGGAGGGGAAAACTGACTTCATCGCATTTTGTTTCCTCTAAGTCTGATTAGAAGTAGGTTTGCCTGTTGGTATAACATGCTTTAAACTGGTGGAAATAAAGGACAAGCTGTTTTAGCAATAGAAAATACAATAGCTATGCAGTAATAGCCACTCTTAAAACACTCTTTGGTCATGTTCCCGTAGAGCGCTATAAAAGCTAAGAAAGAATAGATTATTTGTAATTACTTTCATGCCATGTGTCTTCTGATGACCAGGTCTATTAGTTTTTGGCTCCCTCTTTGCTAGTTTAATAGCCATACTCATGCTGATGGGTACCAGTGACAGCAAGCACAGTATCTTACCTGTTACTTTTCCAGACATTCATTTATTGCATTGCTCTTGACACAGTAACACATTAATTTCTACCCACTGAGTTTTCCTACATTCCTTCCTCCTCAGCATCTGCACTGAGGGTTTTCGTGCTTGATCTGGTCCAGAGAGGAAGTATGGCATCTTTTTTCATCAACTGAAAACACAGTTCTTCCAGTAGGATTTTTTTTTCACTTTAAAACAAAACAAAAATACAACACTGAATATGGCAGCACTTTAAAACCAGGCATCTTTGGCTGGTTTTGCCTTTTGGAACTTGTTTTCATTCAGTGCTATTTATTATGTTTCCCTCTTAAAAAGGAGTTTGAATATTAAAAAATGTTTAGACAGGAACAGGTAATGTGAGAGAAAAATGAAATAAACGCCACAAGTACTACAAAAAAACTGCTAAACAAAACACTAAAAACTAGCGAAAACACTAGCAAAAGTCATGTTGCTTCTAATGATGTGTTCACCTGTCACGTGGTAAAGATGGTGAACTCTTCTGGTCTGTTAGGAATCATGAGGATCCTAAGCTGTCTGCAATAGCACTGTGTTACCAGTTATGAATTGGATAACCGGCTGACAGATCTTTAAAGAAATGATCAAGAAGCCTATTAACATTATTTTTTTTAATCCAAAATACAAAATTGCAGGTAAGTGCCTAAACCAAAAGAACACAACTGTGTCCATGTTCAGAAAAGGTCATTTAAGGTGACCTAGGTATCTGTGAGGCAGTTAGTCTGATTTCATTCCTCCTTGCCATCCCACAAATTCAGTTAATGGAAAATAAGAGATCATCAGTATAGTAGTGACTTGACAATAACAGTATTCTCCTAAGAATTTATAGCTGACTGTAGATTTGCTCATGTTGAAATGGCAAGTAAATAGAAAACTCTGGAGAAATTTAATCAGTTGATTAATGTGGCCTGTATAAATGAAGTCCATTTTAATGTTGTCAAAGGTGTAGATGTAGGCTATAAGTTGTAAGAAGAAAACCTACAACCCATGTTGACCAGACCAACATGGGAATAGAGCAGGGAATATGTTTTGGGTAGCTTTGACTTCAAGAGTATGTGGAACTCGCAAAAGGCAAGCAGATCAGTTTGAACTTTTGGTGTGAAATCCTGTGGCAAAAGACCTATGATGATTTGGATTTATAAATAGGAGTTTTGAGTAAGAGGAGGAATTTATTTCTGTTTAAGTCATTAATAAAGGGTCACTGTTGGTATGGTGTAAACGTCTTGGTAATCATGTTTTTAAAAGGATGTGTAAAAGCAGCAGAAGTGGTAGAAAAATCATGACAAGATAGAGTGCTGGTAGTTACGCTTCCTGGATGCATGAATAGTCAGTATGTTGTGTATGACTCAGTCCAGATATGTCTGTGGAAGAAATGGGTCACTTAAATACTACTTATTGACAGAAACATAAAGGTGGCTTGGTAATTATGCATTATTTTATCAGGAGATCAAATTGTTGCTCTGTTGAGCCTTTTTGAGTTTTGTTTGCATGGCATAAAAGAAGAAAACTTTTGTCTTATATTTCTGGCCCTAGGATCTATAAATTATGCTGCAGGAGTTTAGGGTATTTATCTTACCATTTTTCAAAATAAACGTCTGCTTTTTCAAGTGCCTTGCAGAATTTATGCAGCTATGAAGATTTGGTGCTTACTAATTCATTGCTCATAGCTTTTGTTTGCCAAATAATTTTCTGTTAGAACTTGGTCTTAATATATATATTAACTGTAGATAAACTATGTCTGTAAATCTGTGAAAACAAGCCAATTCACGTGTTTAAAAAAACCCACAGAACACTATTTACTCATTTTCATCAGGTACAATGTAATGAAATGTATTTTGCATTTGACACTGTGTAAAGGATATGTTTTTGAAGATGTGAAAGCTATGTGATCTTTTAATTATTTTTTTCCTAGACTGCCTGTGATTTTTGCATTGTAATCTGTCACATCATACCAATGGGAGGAGGGAGGCTGTGTGTGTAACGAGTGCACATAGTGTGAAACAATATGTAATTTCATCTCTGTTTAACTTTTTTTTGTAAAGGCAAATACAGTCTAAAGGGGACTGAGTCATTTCTGGCAGCGTCTAAAGGGGAAATCAAGATTAATTTAAAATGGAAAGCTTGGCAGCACATTCAAGAGAAACAGGAGACAGGAATAACTGAGAAAGTAGAAATTGATACAATGTAAGCACAGAGCTGAAGGACAAAAAAAATGACATGGCAGAGAAAAATATATGGGAAATTAAGGAGATAGTTGACATCAGTAGAGAACGCATTAGGAGCAGATGTTACCAAAAAAAGCCAGTGTCAAGAGAGATTAGTAATCAGAGAGGGTAGATAATTTTTATTGCATGAAAAGGATTCTCATAAGACTCATAAGTATAGCACAAACAACTTAATTACTTGACTTCAGAACCATTTGTTAAGGTTCCTAATACACATTTTTCTTAAAAACCACAGAGACTGGATCATCAGTTGGGTTGGGACCTTCAGGAACATAATGCAGTCTCTTACTCAACTCAGTAGAACAACTGGTAGTAGCAAAATACCAAGGATCACTGATTAATAAAAAAAAAACCCCAAGAGTAATTTCTACCATTTGCTTTGCCTGGGTGTGTTTGGCTACAAAGGCATGTTGAGAGGCTGATATATTAGGGTCAATTCTAGATCTGAAGAATATGTTCTGGAGATGAGAAAGCATTCTTCCCCTGTCAGGTTCCACAAAATGTTTCTCATACTTCTGTTCCTTACAACTACACACTTGGCACTCCATCTATGGTCCCTTGTTACACCTTGTCTGCTTTAGCCCTGCATTCATTCCCTGTCCTTCCTCCTGATGCCTTTTGTTTCTTCCCTTCAGCTCCTATTTGTGCTCTCTTCTTTTAAAAACTTCTCCCTGGCACTTCACTGTGTATGAAGTGCGGGACTGGAAGCTCTATCTTTTACCACTTCTGCTTTCCTTGCTGGTAAAGCTCCATACTGATCTTCTGTCCCTTGGTTGTTCTTCTGTTTGGTTTCCTGATGGCCATTCGGATTAATTTTTCTCCCTTCTCTTTCTCCATTCCCTTTTTCCACACTCTCTTAAATCAATCTTTCTTGCTGCCAGCAACTAGTGGGAGAACATTTAAGCCAGATGCCAGACGTTGTCTGTGCTCTCACATCTGGTTCCCTGTGCTGCAGTAACTCCCACAGCAAGAAGAAATCATCTGAAAGCAGAGTCTATTAAAAGCCCACTTACATCCTTGGAGCATGCTTAGGCATGAGTGATTGTGATTAGTACGTTGTGCAAATTCAAGATTGTTGCTTCTAGTCCTGAGACAATGTATTTGCAAAGGTAACTAATCTGGCAGGTTAATACTGCTTGTGCAGGGAAACTTAACGGTGAAGAAGTCAGAGATATGAAAAGAAGGAAAGATAAAGCACAAAAATTGCCTGGGCTGAAAGCAACTTTATAATAATAATAACAGAAGAAAAAATTAACTCAAAACTGCCATGGCTTTTGGCTTAGTTAGGTGGGATGAGAAACAGTGCATTATATCTTCCTGGAATGATCAGATCAAGGAGGCATTTATATGCCAGATTTTCGTCACATTTATTCTGAATTTTAAGTGATCTGTGATGTTGTCTGCTGGTGTAAAGTGCCTCTGTTTTGAAGGCCCTTTAGAAATGGAGAATGTGTAACTTTTCTACTCAGATGTGCATGAAAACCGTGCCAAAGAAGCTGATACAGCTATTGAAGTGAACGGAAATTATGCAGTTTAATTGAGGTGCTATGAGCTAGTGCCAGGTTGTTTAAATGTGATTAGCTGGTTGTCCAGTGCATGCCAAATCTTTACATTCAGATTTTCTAGAGCAAAAATTTCAAATATTTTTAATAAGCTAATATATGCACAAACTTTCTCATGTGGATTTTTCAAAAATATCAATAGTGTGAAAACAATGAATATTTCATTAGATCCTAAGATGCCTTATTCAACAGTAACTAGATTCCTCACATCTGTTGTCCAGGAAAGCAGCTTTAGAAAACTTTAGTAAAAGATAAAGATAGTATCACTTAAGAATTCTGTTCACAAATCTTTCCCTGCTTGTGGTAGAAAGCTACCGTAACATTTATTATCTTATATCTAAGAAGCAACATTTGAACATATAATTGCTAATTTGTAAAATGTAAATAGGGAGAGTTGTAGTCAATCGGATAGTATCTGTCTTATCTGCATTTAACTGATGCAGTTTAAGTATTTTTCTGTTTGTTTTTCTGCTCATTTGTAGACTGGGGATTGTAGCTGAACAATATGAAAATAGGCATTTTAATGCTTTTCAGTACAACTCTAACTTAGGAACTACCCCTAGGATAGTTTTCCTAGGTTGTCTAGTCCATCCGTACTGCTTGATAGGATGGGGTAGTTTCTTGCCATCTCTTTTGCCGGTGCTTTACCTGTCCCTGTATTCAATATTCCAAAAAAACATGACCTTCGTTTTTATCTCGGAACAGTCTAGAGCCTCTAGGAAAGAGGAGATCTGGAGATTTGGGTGTATGAATGGATCTGTACAGTGCTGTGGGCTTTACTGAACTTTTTCTTTCAGAAGTAGAATGCAGAGCACAATTGCAGCTTTTTCCTTGAAGTCAGGATAATTCTGGTATTCTGCATTAGAGATTTTTATAAGCTGAATCTGTGGACAGAGGTACTAAGGCTAGCTAGGCTTGTGTAGCCATGATTTTTAGATCAGAGGCAAGTGTTACATCACCTAATTTCATGCATCATCTGAAACAGGACAGCCTTTCTTGCCTTCCTACCATTCTTTCAAGTTGTCAACAAAAGCATATCTTTCAGGGAGATATCCAGTGTGATTTTCTTTTATAAAAGTACCTGTAGAAGTCTCATGTGCAGTGTCACTGGCTAAACAAAATGTCAGCCTAGTCCACATGTTTTGAAAAATAAGGAGGATCAGAAAATCTTTTTACAAAAGCATTTTTCTTTTAGTGCAAAAAAACTAGTTTGACTTTAGAAACCATTAAAGGGAAGAGAGGCCTGGATCAGAATGGGTGCAGAAGGAGGCAATCATAAATGTTGATAAATGTTGACTTTCTGAGTCTGCTGAATTGGTAATGGGTTTTTTTTCGGTTTAGTGGTTTTTTTTTTTTTTTTTTTGGAAGAAGGAACATTTCATGAAGCATTTATTTGCTTGTGAAACAAGTAAATCAGTAAGTTATGTGTTTATTTATGGATGAAGTACTATCTGCTTTATCCTGTTGTTCTTGAGAGACCAGCATTCTCACAGCACAGGAGGACTCTACAGCAACAGTTGCATGAGCAGAAGTGACTGGTCCTGGACTTCCGTCAGGGTGAATTTGTCAGGGTTTTAAAATTTTGGAGACTGTTAAAATTAAGGAATTAAGCCCAGTTTCTTTTCCTCTGCCTGTGTAAATCTTGTGTGTCTAACAGCTGTATGCCTTACAGAAATGTAGTAGCTTAAAAGGCTGAAATTTAAATGAGAGTCATTGGGCACCAAAGCTAATGCACAAGATGAATGGCATCACCTGTAGATCACACCTATCTTCAAAAAGAAGGAGGAGGACACAGGGAACTACAGGCTGGTCAGCCTTACCTGATCCCTGGGAAGGTGATGGAGCAACTAATCGTGGAAGCTATTCCCAGACCCGTGAATGACTAGGTGATTGGGATTAGCCAGCATGGAGTCACAAAGGGCAAGTCATGCTTGGCCAACCCTGGTAACCTATGATGAAATGAGTGACGTGGTAGATGAAGAGAGAGGGCAGTGGATATTGTCTACCCAGACTTCGTAAGGCTTTCCTCACTGTCTCCTCACAGAGAAGCTGGTGAAGTATGGGCTGGAAGAGCAGACAGTGAGGGTGATGATCAGTGGTGCAAAGTGTAGTTGGAGGCCAGTAACTAGTGGTGTACCCCAGGTATCAATACCGAGTCCGATCCTGTTCAACATCTTCATTGTGATCTGGATGATGAGGCAGAGTGTACCCTTAGAAAGTTTGCTGATGACACAAAACTGGGAGGAGTGGCTGATATGCCAGAGCATTGTGCTGCCATCTGGAGGAACCTCGACAGGCTGGTCAAATGGGCTGACAGGAATGTCATCCAGTTCAACAAGTGCAAAGTCCTGCACCTGGGGAGGAACAGCCACGTGCACTAGTTCATGGTGGGGGCCAACCATCTGGAAAGCAGCTTTGCAGTAAAGTGGTGGACACCAACTTGACTGTGAACTAGTAACGTGCCCTTGCTGCATAGAAAATGAATGATATCTTGGGCTACATTAGGAGGAATGTTGCCAGCAGGTCAAGGGAGGTGATCCTTCCCTTTTATTCAGCACTGGTGAGGCCACACCTGGAGTCCTGTGTCCACTTCTGGGCTCCCCAGTACAAGAGAGGCATGGACATACTAGAGAGAGTCCAGCAAAGGGCCACAAAGATAGTTAAGGGACTGGAGCATCTGTCATCTGAGGAAAGGCTGAAAGAGCTGGGACTCTTTAGCCTAGAGAAGAGAAGGCTCAGGGGGATCTCAACCATGTGTATAAATACCTGATGGGAGGAAGTAAAGAAAGTGGAGACAACTGACACCATAGCCATTTCAAGTTGACACCATAGTCCAGTTGATTCCTGTTTTTTTAACTGTGATCTTAGACTGCTGATATGGGTTTAGATTTTTCACTTCCAATCCCTAACATTCTGTGATTCTGTGATTATTTTTTTTCTGTCATAGAGAAAGTAATATAAATTCACAGAGTATCCCTTTGCAGGATAAGCCTTCTCTTGTTTAAAGACTTTCAGTCTTTTAGAAATGCTAAGTGTTGTTCATCAAGTACTTTGGTAGTCATTACAGCTCACCAAAGACAGCAAAAGTACCTTAGCTATGGCAGTGTCTTAACAGTATCTGCAGATATTCCTTCCTTGAACATCTGCTATGACTCAAGAGACCTACAGTGCTGAAGAGGTGGTGTTGTATTTATGTAATTCTACATCGTTTCACCACTATAGGTGGTGTAGTTTGTAGCTGCCTTGCTAAATCTCACATGAACATGGTTTTACGTTCTCTGGGACCAATTCTAGATGTGACATACCTCTTCAATCATCACTCTCAAACATCTATAAAATATAGCTGAAGTGCTCTCCCGCTCTCAATTTGTATACTATCATAGCTGAAACATTACCAGAATCTTATTGCAATCTCCCTCATCTCACAAGATGCCTTTGTAATTAAATCTGTGGAATTTATTGGAAGCAAATACGTAAAGAGGGAGTCACTTCTTCATTTCTTGGTAGCAGGATGGCCCCCACTTGCAGTGAGGGATGCCCTAGGAATACTGTTAAAACCCAGGAGTTCCCAGTCTTGAAGGGGGAAAGTGTGGTGGAACTTAGAGCTATTCACCTGGCATGCAGACATCTTCTTCCTATGCAATAAGGCTTATATATAAATAGGCAACAAGCCAGCAATACTTATTAAGCTAGTTATCTTTTTTTTCTGACACTGCTGCTTATCTTGATTTTCAGCAGTAAATCACACCATGAGCCTCTGTCTCTACTCATGCAGAAAGTCCTATCTGACAAGTTGAGCTTTAAATGCGTGGTTAGCCACAAAAGGGCAGTGGAGAGTTCACTACTACAGATTGAACTCTGAAGGTAGAAAGATAACTTGTTAGATTGGGCCAGGAAATATCAAATATTTTCCTCAAGGGTCTGAGTCTAGTTTTGCTGTCAGATGTTCTCTTTTTTTTTTATCTGTATTCAGTAATTAGGTAGGTCTGCCTTGTCCTCTTCATGCTTAGCATTTAAAGGAAATGTGCAGGTAGTAATGGTAGCACTGACCGTGAGAGTACTACATTTTTGTGACCTTGTGCGGTGTATCTGTTTTGTCTGATCAAAAGTTATCAAGCGTACAGGAAGAGCCACATTGCATGACCATGGATACTCACTAGTTAGTAACTATCAGAGTATGAAGAAGTCTGGCATTTGTTACTGCTTAAGAAGAATGACTCAAGGACTGATCTATGCACATAAATGAAAGAGATTCTTTATTTGTATAAAACATCTATAATCCTCTGCAGAGTTAGGAACAGAGGCCATTCGAGGCTGTTTGCCATTCATAGTGCTGGAAGGGAACACCTAACAGCAGTATTAGCATAATATAGACTTGTAAGAATTGTAGGCATGTATCTCACCAGTCACTGGATACAGCAATAAGGCTTTTGAAGAATTGTCTTAATCTTTAAGGCTTTTTCTGCTGAAGGTTTTGGCCTTGCTTGGATTAATAGGCTCAAGAGCAAGCTTTCATGTTGTGGGGTGGGTGGCAGGTTCGATATGTTAAGCATCAGTTTAATGGATGACAATGATTCAGGCCCTCACAGCTGGTCTGCTTTACACACTAGTTTGTAGATACTGATTGATGTTTTCGTCTTAATGAGGGATCCACTTATGCGATTTGGAGTTTAGGTTTTGCTTTTTCTGCTAATTTTCACTCTCTTCCCTTCCAAATTTAAACAGCTTGATTTATATTTGATAGGGGGGAAAAATCCTTCTGTTGCTTTACAGCATTTGCAGAAAGAAGCGTTAGCCTACTAAAGGCCATGTAAATTGATGGATTTAGTCTATTAGATTTTGCCATGTAAAATGCAAATACTTCAAGTCTATGATGGCTTCTGAAAAATTGTCCCTATTTTGCGACTGGACAGAACAGCTACCCTGGGATTAATACACACTTACGTAGAACAGTATTTTTGTGTCTTCAAAATAGAATGTCTTCCTAGAGCTGTTATGGGGTCTTTACTTCAAGAAGACTCTGATCAGTTACCTCTGCATCTTAAGGCCACTGCATGCTAAATTCTGTAACTAATGCAAGTGTGAATGCACATATGAAAAAAGATTGAGTTGTCCTGCAGGTACAGCACTTCTTTGATAGCTGTTGTCTTTGTGGTTTCTGTGACTCCTTCTCTGTTATAGGATCCTATACTTTGGAGCTTGTTGTAGCAAAGAAACTTGGGGGTGGATGGTCTCCATGATTTATGCACCAATTACAAAGGTGCTGTGTGGGTCTACAGAGTAGGTAAAAGGCACAGAGAGAGACAAAACACTTTCCTCTTACATGTATGGAATGTATACAAGCCATTTGATTAATTGGCAAATATGACTGGAAGAGCAGTACGGCAGCTGCGTAGTTCTCAGTTATTCTTCTAGTCCCTGGCAGAGTCAAGTCATGTCAGTCTTCATAGTTGCAGATGTCGTACGGTGCGTTTTTAAAAGCTGTAGTGATGACTTCAGCAATCACAGTCATGTTTCATTATTAGTTATCCTTATCACCAGCTTTTTCGTAATAACTAACTTAGTTTCCCTTGCTCCATTTTCTGTTCTCCATGTCCGTGGAAAAAAATATTATTTCCTTTTCCTTGTATTAGCCTTTTATATACTGAAAAGTCACAGAATCACAGAATCACAGAATCACAGAATCAGCCAGGTTGGAAGAGACCTCAGGGATCATCGAGTCCAACCGTTGCCCTGACACCACCCTGTCAACTAGACCATGGCACTAAGTGCCATGTCCAGTCTTTTCTTAAACACAGCCGGAGATGGTGACTCCACCACCTCCCTGGGCAGCCCATTCCAATGTCTCATAACCCTTTCTGAAAAGAAATTCTTCCTAATGTCCAACCTGAACCTCCCCTGGCGAAGCTTGAGGCTGTGTCCTCTTGTCCTATCGCTAGTTGCCCGGGAGAAGAGGCCAACTCCCACTTCACTACAACTTCCCTTCAGGTAGTTGTAGACTGCAATAAGGTCACCCCTGAGCCTCCTCTTCTCCAGGCTAAACAACCCCAGCTCCCTCAGCCGTTCCTCATAGGTCAGACCCTCCAGACCCTTCACCAGCTTGGTCGCCCTCCTCTGGACTCGCTCCAACACCTCAACATCTTTTTTGAAGTGCGGGGCCCAGAACTGGACACAGTATTCAAGGTGAGGCCTCACCAGTGCTGAGTACAGAGGGACGATCACTTCCCTAGACCGGCTGGCTACACTATTCCTAATAGAGGCCAGGATGCCTTTGGCCTTCTTGGCCACCCGGGCACACTGCTGGCTCATGTTTAGCCGACTGTCAATCAGCATCCCCAGGTCTCTTTCCTCTGGGCCACTTTCTAACCACTCTTCCCCCAGCCTGTAGAGCTGCATGGGGTTGTTGTGGCCGAAGTGTAAGACCCGGCACTTGTTCTTGTTGAACCTCATGCCGTTGGTCTTGGCCCATCTATCTAACCTGTCCAGATCCCTCTGTAGGGCCTTCCTACCCTCCAGCAGATCGACACTCCCACCCAGCTTGGTGTCATCTGCAAATTTTCTGAGGGTGCATTCAATCCCTACGTCTAGATCATCTCTAAAGATATTGAACAGCACCGGCCCCAGAACTGAGCCCTGGGGAACACCGCTAGTGACCGGCCACCAGCTGGACTTTGCCCCATTCACCACCACTCTCTGGGCTCGGCCATCCAGCCAGTTTTTAACCCATCGAAGAGTCCACCCATCCAAGCCCCGGGCAGCCAGTTTGTCTAGGGGGATGCTGTGGGAGACAGTGTCGAATGGCTTACTGAAGTCTAGATAGACTACATCCACAGCCCTGCCCTCATCTACTAAGCGGGTCACTTTGTCATAGAAGGAGACCAGGTTGGTCAAGCAGGACCTGCCTTTCATGAATCTATGTTGGCTGGCCCCGATGCCCCGATTGTCCTGCATGTGCCGTGTAATGGCACTCAGGATGATCTGCTCCATCACCTTGCCTGGCACCGAGGTCAGGCTGACAGGCCTATAGTTCCCTGGATCGTCCTTCCAACCCTTCTTGTAGATGGGCGTTACATTTGCTAATTTCCAGTCAGCTGGAACTTCTCCAGTTAACCAGGACTGCTGGTAGATAATAGAGAGTGGTTTGGCAAGTTCATTTGCCAGTCATTATCTTGTTCTCTCTTGAATATTTTTTCTCTGGACTAAATAACCCCGGTTCTTTTACTGCTTCCTAGTGAGCTCTATTTTCAAGGTATCCATTCAATTTGGTTCTTCTCTGTTCTTGCTCGTATGTTTCTTGAAACGCGTTGCCTGTCAACAGGGATCTGTCAAGGCTGAAGTAGAATGGATCAGTTCAACCTGTTTAAAAAAAAAATAAATAAAAATACTTACTATATGATAAGTAACCATGTTGTGTGATGCCAGCAAATTATTTAAAAGCTGGAGCCTGAGGCATTTACTGTTGCTCTTATAGTAAGTCTGAAAGTTACTAAAAAAAGTCACTTCAGTGAGCTTAGCAGAGCACTCTGGTCACATCTGCAGTCTCCCATAAAAGGCATCTCATACACCACCGCTTGTTATATTTCTTTCTTTTCCCTACATCTCTCCAAATATGCTCTTCTGGTCACTTTGCTCTGATAAAAAACCTATGTAGCTGTCCCCCAGTTCTCACTCAAGTCTGCATAGGTGAAGACTGTAACAAGCATTAGGTGGTTTTGTTATTCAGAAGCAGCAGTGAGATGGGACTGAGTTGGCAGTAAGGTAGGGAGGTACCTTAATAGAAAGCAAAGACATATCTTCAGCCCATTTTTTTTAAGTGTTTCCTTGGATTTAGTCTTGGATGAGAGGGATATGGAGAGGTAGAGTTTTACCTTCTGATGCTAAATCAGTGGTACATAGAGTTTTCAACCCAACAGCGGTGACAGGAGGGTGCCTCTGGTCACAGCAAGTTTTCACAGGTTTTGTTGATATGCTTGTCTGAACTGGCAGTTACTGCTGCCGCAGTGACACTCTGGTTTGCTTACGTGCTGAAATGGCTGGCACAGTGATTGCCTTGCTTTAACTGTCCTTGTTTAGATTCGTGCACATTTAGGTTTAGATCAGCTCAACCTGTACTTTATACGCTCTTGCTAAAAACTGCTTCCAATACTATAGCTTGTTCCCCAAATATCATAGTACATTTCAAATTGATTAAAAGCTGGATAGCAATACATAAACAATTAGCCATTAAGAATATTCTTCTAGTGAGGATGTTTCTAGGGATGTTCTTCCATTGAATATTCTTATCCTAATGATACAATATTTTTTTATATATACAGTAATGCATAGCTCTTTCAGAGGGTGCAGGATCCAAAAGCTGAAGCAAAACAAATTCATGCCACAAATGTCTTTCTGAACTATGTACCATTTAACTGGAAGTCATCATTCTGGTCTGGATTAGGTGTTGAAGCTTATCTGTGCTGTAGAGGAGCTCTGTTTAGATGACTTCTTATAGATAGTTCTATCTGGGCTTGACCCATCTACTACTTAAAAATCTAGAAGTTCAGTATGAATTTTTGAGTGGTATTTATAGATGCAAATCAGATAGTTTATATGTAACTGGGCCAAGATAGAGCTTTTAGTTCTCTTCAGGGTTTCTTTTTCCCCAATTACCATAGACTCCACCTGTGTTATACCTCTTATGTATACTATGCATTCCTGTTTTGACTTGGTCCTTTATTCAAGGACAGTGTTATCAGAATTTTACTGTTAAATTTCTGCATGTTTTCTCAAAGACTGTCTCTTGTCAGTATCTTTGCTAAAAATCGTTCAAGCCATATTGCCTCTGTTACTTCCCAATTCTATCACATCATATTCTGAGGTATCCTCTTTTTTGTCTTAGACATACCCATCTTACAATTCATTCAGAATACCTCTGTAAAAGTTCTTTTTCCTGGCTCATTGCTTTCAAATCCATCTCCATCTTTCCATACTCCACTGCATCAAATACAATTAGGTTTCATCTTAAACACTCTTTTCTTTTTTATTTCATGTCTCACTAGTCATCTCCTCAAATATTAAGACATTGATCTTTTCCCACCTCCATATGAAAAATGAGGATGTTCCTGATTGCTTATTTTTCAGGTACTTTTCAGCTTGCTTCTCCAGCGAGCATCTCTTCTGTTTTCCTCCCGTAGACTTTACAAAAGGGTGAAATCCTTTTTATAAATCCAACAGAGCTATCTTATAGTCCTTTTTAAAGCTCTTATTTCTCTTAATTACAGAGTATTGGTCAGGTAGTTGATAATAATGTTTCTATAGTATGTCAATGTTGCATAAGTAATTTTTGGGCATGGTAGCTCTTTTTGTTACATGCTTGTGCAGTGCTTCATACTAATGAATAATATTATCTCCAAATTAAGAAGATACTTTTGCAGAAATGTCATGAATATTGACAATGAGTTAATTAAAATGTGTTCTAGCAGCTAGCTGGTAGACATTTTTACGTCATGGGGATCTATATGCCTTCTTGGAAAAGATGCTTCCTATAGACTTAGAAGGCACTTTCTCCCAGTTGCTCATTTAACTAATAAACATTAGGCTCTGAATAAGGCTGTTACAGATTTATGTTCCATAAGTAAGTAGGAACAACACTAGAAATGAAAAAGATTTCGTCCTGTCAGTAATTCCTATGAGTAATCAGACTTGAGAGGGAAGATTAAGCCAATAATTATTTTTCTAATGCATTATCAATGAAGGAAAAGCTACAGGAAACTGCATATATATGGTTTTGCATGGACAATGTTCATGAAAGAATAGGAACTCTGTCTACACTCTCTATATGTCTCCTTAAAAAGAGATTGGAAGTTTGTAAAAGTTAAAACACTTGTGTGGAGGGTGGGGGAGTTGTCTCTTGATTTTTAGCTACAAAATACAAAGTATGATTTAAAGACTGCTTTAGGAAGCTCTTGAAATTCCTAATATTGGTGGAGGGAGGTGGGAAGAGAATTAATATTCTTCTTTAATAGGAACCTAAGCACTATTGCTGGAGAGCATGGAAGGAAAGAAATGAAAATGACAAGTTTTCTTTTCCTGTTGAAACCTTAATGAAATTTATAAAGTGAACAAATGAAAAATGAATGATAAGTTAGTATATTTTTTACAATGCAAAGCTTTTCTAATACAAAATGGTGGGTGGGGCAAGGAAATTTCAGTCTTTATAGTTCTTGGAGATGAATCAGTCTTTGTAACTATTTGCAATTGATCCTACTATCTTAGGTTTTCAAGATTAAAGCAGTGCAACTGGCAGGAAAACTTCTTCCAGCCTTCAACACACCCACGGGTATACCATGGGCAATGGTGAATCTGAAAAGGTAATGAATTTTCTTTTGTGGGGAAGTGTGTTCCTCCACCTCCTTTCAACTTAAAATTAGTAAAGGCATATGTCAGTTTTTCTTAGTAGTAGAACTGTAGAAGATGCAGACAAATTTGCATTCCTGGCGCTTTAGAATAGTTTTAATAGAGTTCAGAGTATTCTGTCTCATTAACTGCAATAAATTGTGACCATGATTTTTTTCCCTTGATTCTGCAATAAGAATTCAACATACCATTGGAACATGTCTAGTGCGTTATGCCATGTTTGCCCTAGAGCTTAATCATTGGTTCTTTAGTCACCAATATCTCTGAAGATATTAATTAATTTTGCAGTTCAATTTAGGTATAAAGGCTAGTGTGCTGAAATCCACTATGGTTAGTGGAGATGGAGAGGCTCCTTTAGATGGCTGTTCAGTCAGATGCTGAACTTAGATGGCCTGCATTGTCCTGTGGAAAGGAATTGCCTTGTCTAATTTATCTTGTATTGCTTGTTCAATGCTGAGATTTCCCTCAGATTTTGAGAGAGCATTTTTGTTGCAAAGCATTTTTTTAATTTTTATTGCATTCTTAAACAGTAGCTGAATTGGGAGGCATGTCTAGATCATGTCTGCACTTAAGCAATTTGAGATAGTAAATAGCAGAGAGTTTTTGAATTGTTTGAAATTATTTTCCTTTTAGGAGAGATACTTCTTGTGCTTTGTTAGACTGAAGAGGTTTAGGACGACTTTGAGAGCAGTAGCCTTACGTACCTTTTTGTGATCAGGAAACTATCCTCACTTTGCTGTCGCTCCCTGGGTGAAGACCACAGAACTGTGTGTGCCTTTCTGTTGGCACAGGGCCTCACCACCCTTGCCTGGTTTTCTCTGCTTTGCCTGTGCTGCACTTTCCCCTCTGAGGCCATTTATTGGACCTCTGTACAGTTAATATTGTTGGGTTAAATTTCCCTACAGACTTTCTGCATGGCATTATGGTTTACTCAGTCTTGTGTCCTTCCTGCAGTTTCTTACGGCTTGAAATTCCTCTGTGTGTAAGTTTTTAGTTTTTGCTTTGTTTAGCCCAAGCCTGCACCGTGATTCCAGTATGCTTGAACGGCCCAGGTGGCCGTACTCCTCAGGCAGCACAGGCGTCTGGTTCACTGGCTCGAGCAATATAGCTGGAGAGGTTTAAGAAGCTGCAAGCAGTAGATGCGTGGGTACTTATCAGTAAAACATGGAGGCCGATCGCATAGGTCGGGTGTCAGAGCGCAGTCAGGAAGGCAGGACCAGGGAGGAGGACTTGCAGTAGGTGGAGGGGAAAGGATTGGAGCGCCAGAAATTTCCTGCATGCTGCTGCTCTTTATGTATTTACTATGTCATCTCTTGGTAATGTACAGAACCTGCCAGCATTACAGCAGAAAATACAGTGGCTGGCATGGCAGGGGGCAGTGACAGTAGCAGGCGTATATGAGGACACTTATCATGAGGCTGACATGCAGTAAAAGACAAGACCTGAAAGAACTATTTGGAAAATTATTGACTTGTGTTTTATTAGCTTTTGTATTCATAACAAAACACTTAAACCTCTCTTTTATGAGAGCTGTACCAAAAAAAATCCTGAGACAAGCTATGATTTTGTCTCTTTACACTCTGTAAACAGTAGTTACCGTGTTTTAAAAGGTCTTGTTCTGTCTCGGGTCAGAGATACAAATACTGCTCCATAACCAACATTTTTCCTTTACATTTTCTCTTTCTAATTTATAATTTAAAATATCAGTAAGAAGACATTCCTAATTGATTGTAGTCTTACTGATAACTGAAATCTTTTATGAGGAGAAATAGAAGCAATCGCCAGGAAAATGTAGTTAACTTCAGAAATTAAAAGACCCATTCCTGGAAGGTGGTGAAAACTCCCGAGTTATATTAAACCAGCGGTAATTTAGGAGTTGTGACTTAGCAGGACGATATCGCTTAGAGTGCAAACTGTATGTGGTCTGTGATAATTTCTGTTGATTCTTTGAGAGCCTGAGGAGCTCATACTATTCTGCCTACAGTAAACATACTGTTTTCCTGTGTAGATACAGATGGGGCCCACTCCCGTCCTGCCCAAGTGTCTAATACTGACTTGAAGCACATCCCACACAAGGAAAGGGAACACAGCAGATGTTTGGCAAAACAAGGAGGGGAATGCCTATCTTGTCTGATAGTTGCTTTTGATTCTTGTTCTTAGGAACATGCAATAAATAAACAACAATCGAGACTGGGCCCAGTGTTAGGACATTCTATTTCTGTGACATCAAGATATGTATGGTATCTTTTTTCCAAAAAGATCTAACCAATGAACTAACTGATCAATCAAACCAGAACTCCCATAATCTTAAGTATGTGTTAATATTTTGCTCTCGTTTAATTTGCTGTGGTGGTTGTTACTAGTGCTGTGCACAGTAATTCTGAATTTTTTGTTCTTTTTTCCCTTTTTTATGCATATTTGTTGGAATTCAGTGGTGTGGGTCGAAACTGGGGCTGGGCTTCTGCCGGCAGCAGCATCCTTGCTGAGTTTGGTACTCTGCACATGGAATTTGTCCATCTCAGCTATTTGACAGGAGACCCTGTATACTACAACAAGGTGGGTCTCAAATTCAGTTTTTTATCATACAAGTATCTTTTATACTGTTTCAGCATAAATTGCATTAAAGGGGAAGCACTTTCTATATTGCATTCTGTTTGCATTCTTGGTAGCAGGTAAATTTTTTCATAATTGTATTTCTGTTACCGAATAGGTGACTTTTACAAGTAGAAATTTATGACAACACAAGTTTTCTTATTTATTTCAGCATACATTTAAAAATCATAATTTTTAAATATATTTGTGTGAGCAGTCCTTTAAAAGCAAAAACATACTAATCTGCAGGAAACCCTCAAGAAAGCCTCTGGGTTCAGATTAAGAAAACTTACTACTAAAAAAAAAAAGAAAAAGAAAAAAGATTAGATTTAACTGTGTGCAATGGGCAGATGAACGTTGTTAGTGATCCTGATTCTTGATTTAATTTAGGTCATGCACATTCGGAAGTTACTTCAAAAAATGGATCGTCCTAATGGACTTTATCCAAATTATTTGAATCCAAGAACAGGCCGGTGGGGTCAGCGTAAGTATTCTTATTTTATTCATTCCTAATTAAAGCTTTACTACTTATCTTGTTGCTGAGTTGGAGATCAGAAAAATTATTCTGTAGGGCATGAACAATATTGCTTGAAAACATGTAACGTAGAGGGATTACTTAGACTTGAGATCTCCTGAAACCAATTTTTGCCTGTTGCTCTCTCTGAATTCACACAGCTTGATTTTTAATGGTACTTTCTGAAAGCAGCTTCCTACCAAATCTGGTGCCTATCCTTACTTTTATCAGTCAACAAAATCTTCAGTAATAAAGAATGAAGCTGAAAATAGTTTCCTTGTTTTGATTTTGTTCCTGGTTTTGTTCTGCCAACCATCTGGTAAGTGGATTACTGTAAGGTAATGTAGAAGTAATGCATGTTTGTGGTGGTTAAATTTGAGCTCATTCACCTGGTGTTAGGGACTGACATTTACAAACATCATTATTTTACTTAGTGGCATGTGAAACGGCATGATGATCCTCCCTATAGATCCTGCTGCTATCAATGCATCTCTCACTTAAAAAAAAAAATTGGTTTTGCTGACAATGTAAGTAGAGAGATAAAACACGAAGATAGAGACACAAATATGATTCCTTTTCTTAAAGTGGTTCTTCCAAGAAAAGTTGAGCGTTTTAGTGCTTTCATAGTTGGTGTAATAAAAGTGAATTCTTTTTCTTCAGGGTTTCTGTTCTTATTTCTTTTATGAATGCAAGTTTATTTAGAAAAAACAAGCAAGATGATCTATTTCTGTCCTGTTTGACATCATTGACAGGTTTCAGGGATTTCAATGGTTGGCTGTAAATATCCAGCAGAACATGTTCTGGCTTGCAAACTGAGAATTTGCTTCTGACTTTGAGTCTGATATATGAGGGAAATGAATGCAGCTGTCATTGCAGTGACTGTGAAAAGAGTTGTCTAATGTGATCGTTAAGGCCAAAATTCTCTCCAAAGAGTCTAATATCTTTGAATGAATAGTGACACCTTCTGAGACTGACACATGGATTGATGAGAGAAATTTTTCAGACAAATTTAGGTTTAACGGTGCGTTCAGAAAAACAAAAGTGAGCAAATACAAATATTCATCTATTATTTATTCAAAAGACAATTTTACATTGTTGTTTTGAAATAATTTTTTCTAATGTGGCATCTCACCAGGATTCTTTAGAGGCTTTTTGTCAGATGTAATAATAATGCTTAGAATTAGCATCTCTTGGCAAGAAAATAGTGCTAGTCACTGAAGTTTGATGGGGCTCAAACATACTATTTAAATGAATTTTGAAAGATAATACA
This sequence comes from Nyctibius grandis, assembly GCF_013368605.1. Lineage (NCBI taxonomy): Eukaryota > Metazoa > Chordata > Aves > Nyctibiiformes > Nyctibiidae > Nyctibius > Nyctibius grandis. The sequence goes on from NC_090662.1 coordinate 91,255,616, forward strand.
TTTGGGACTAAAGTTTAGGATTGCAGGCTGAGACTTAAGTTCTTAGCATAAAAAGAAGTACAACTTTATAGAGCCTTTAATTTTTCTGTGCTGTTCATTAGCCACAAACTTATTTCCTGGAATTTGGTGGTTGAGAGTTTTTTTGGGGGGAGTGAGGCGGGGGCATGCTGAGCAAATAAGCTTCCAAGTGCAGATACAGATGTTCTGGTAGTGTTTCTAAGATATCTCCAATGCAACAAGCATTTGTAAACGTATTTCAAAAAGTTTTGTGGGGACAAGAAAGAAAGAATCCCTAATTCTGTTTTTCTTGCCACAAGCCAGGATGGAACAATGAGAAACTGTCTTTGTTGTATCCCTGATAGATCACTCTTCAGTGAATATATTTGCAGAAATTTAAGAAATTACAGTAAAGGTACACATGCACTGAAACACTGGACATATGAACTGGAACAGCTGAGGCTTAGACAGGAATTCTTCTTTTGATTCTCCTGCAGAGATCGTATCCTGCATCATGGAAGTGAGTTAAGTAAGGGTGATGCCTTCGCACACGGCATCTAAGTTCAGTAGAGGACTCATGTCAGAGTCCATGATACTGTTACTGACTTGAGTCATATTGTTGGTATTAAGGGCAGGCAAGGCTTTTATGTCCTCCTTAGAAGGTAATTTCAAAGAGCATTGTGTTTGGCTTGTTATATACTTTAGTACTGGAAAGACTGAGACAATGGAAACAGTAACAAAGCAGAACTTTTCTTCTTTCAGCTTCTGGGAAAGCTGGCCTTTTCATCTTTGCTGTGACCTTTGGTTTGCTGCATCTTATCTTGTACAAAGTACTTTCTCCAGATAGTTTCTGAGAATTATTTCAGAACTCTTTATTTGCCTAGATACATCTAACTTGACTCTGACCTTTCTGGGTTTTCTTTTTTTTTTTTTCCTTTTAACTTTTTTTTTCCCCTCCTCAGACTTTTTTGGTTCAATTCTAGTTATGTTTTCTGTTAATCTGTACAGTTTTCCAACTAAGTCATGAGGGGTGTGAAATAGGTAAAATAAATCTACATAAATACATACATAATATACTGTTGCAGAAATACAGGATTTAGCTGCAATATAGCATCATTTAGTGGTGGGTTCATTTTCTATTTCTATAACCATCGTTCTAGCAGTGGGTATATTCTAGTGGTGGGTGCCTTTATTCAAAGTAATTAAAAAATCAGTGATGTGCACATAGCGGTCAGACTAATTAATGTTTTTACTGCCAGTTTATTATCCAGAGAGTATTAAACAAAATATATATTAGAAGAATCCATATAGGTCAAGTTTTCTCAGCAGTTATGTTTTGTCTTTACCTTTTGATTTTTTTTTTTTTTGAAATAAGAAAAAATATGATTTGAATAGAAGAGAAAAGATACGCTTCTGTGTTGTTGTTCTGTTTAATTTTAGTCTCACAGGCTGATAGGTAAACTTGAATACTTAAAGACAATTCCTGTTGCAAGACAGATTTGTGGAAGAAAAGTCTCAGACATTTTCTGTGGCTTTGATGTGGCCCCATAGAACTATAAGCTGGATGTATCTCTACTTGAAACAAGAATTTTGTGGAAAATTCTTGATACCTTCTACCTTGATACAGTATTTTGACCTTCTCAGAGGTATTTGCACAAGGATCCTAGACACATCCTTGTTTTGTGTTTTTAACCAAAAAACCCCACAAGGATTTTATCTACTTTATTTGACTTGCAATCCCAAGTATTAAATGTTAGTGTGGGCAACTAATGTGCCTTTGAAATAACCCATTTCAAAATCTTTCCCTCTTTTTCCTCTTTGCTCCAGAGATGTGTGCAGTGATTTACACTGCCACATTAGTAACTTCTTAGTACATGTAAGGTCTCACAACGTACTGCCTTTCTTTTTTTGAATCTCAGATTTTGCAGAATCTAAATGTCGTGTTGTCCATCAGAACTTTATATGAACTGGATATAATTCCCAAATATGAAGCTTATATCTCAGCTGCTGGTGTTAGGAAAGTAATAAAATTCAGTGCTAGGTCTTATGGAAGGGGAAGGTAGTATTTATTTGTTTACAGAGTCATTAAGCCAGCTGATTTTTACTTCCTCTTATTTTCTCATAAGTTTAATTCACTCATACTCACAGGTAACAAGACATGTCCAGGTTGTCTGGACTCAAAAAGGGATACTGCTATCCAGTCCTCTTTACATATCTAGGGTTTTTTAGTGATGATGATGAGCTAGTTTTTGGACAGATCTTTCAGGCGTTTTAGGGATCAGCAATCGTTATGGGGTTTTCCTGTGCCTCAGAATATTTCTGTCTTTAGCCTCCATACATTTTTAGGCCATGTTGCTGTGTCTTGTCTGTTTTTCTTCATTTAAATGTATGCTTAAAATACATGTATGTGGTCTGTTCTCTTCTTGCGTTAGGGGAAGGGGAAAGGTGAATGTAATGTGCTGCAACCTTGTTGACATCTTTCTGATGTTAGGATGCAGGGTCTGATGAGGCCTTTCTGCTGTGGTTTGATTTATCAGAGTGCAGGCCTTTTGATCTTGCTATAAACAGCGTGTTCTGCAATTTCACTGCTGGGGAATGATGTTCTGGGGACAGTGCTCTGTGACATACAGACTGTCCTTTTCGCTCATTGCTGTGCTGCTTCTGCTGGGGCTTACAAAGACATGTGTTTTCATTCAAACCAGTCAATTTTTCTGTTACAGATAACTAAAAAGGTATAATCAGTAAAGTAACTTACCAGTCAATTAGTAATTATAGTTTCATCAAGAAAGACGTGACTATGGCTTCCAGGTTCTTAATAAGTTGGAGAGATGAGTAGAGTCATATGGTGTGGCATAAATCTAATCTATAGCCATGTCTTTGTATTGTTTATATTTTTATGAATATAAATTTCCATGTGCATTTAATGCATTTTACGTACCACTTGAAGAAGGGTTCTGGTGACAGATTAGCTGCTTTGTTTTTCTGCCTGCCTGCCGTAGCAGGCAGGGCTGCACAGGGACTGCTGTTCCATCCCATCATGTGTTTCCATTTGAATGCCATAAAACCCAGTCCTAAAAACTTCTGGGTGAGTGGCTTACTGGTCACTGCTACATCTCTGTGCTTTCCAGTGGAAATGCTTCGTAATACAGCTGTACATGACTGGACCCTTACCGCTGTGTAGCGGGAAGGGAGTTCATTATACCCAGGAGGAGGAAGAGGATGTCATGTGTAGGCTAAATATTGTGTTTGAGCTTGTAATGTGCAGGTATTATTACAGCATGAGTGCCACGACAGACAGCTTTTTAATGGGTTCAGCTCAGGATTTGTCAGCTCAATGGGGCTTTTGCTGGAAGGCAGAGCTATAATGCCCACAGGAATGTTGACAGATTCAATTTTTACTTACGGACTAAGGTCCAGTAGGAGCAGGTGATTTACAGTACTTTTGCCTTGACATTTCAGTTTCTGTAAGACTGAAAGGAAAATAGCTGGTAAGAAGCATATTCTAACCTCTCACATTAACGTACACTTAACTTTGTTAGCTTTTAGTTTCACTTGGTGAGTGGTTGGTTTGATGTAAGCATCAGAACTTTGAATTTAGATTATTTTCAAAAACAGTTACAGTCCTTTCTAGAGAAGCCTGCTAAGCAGATACAACAACTAGAACTTTGATTAAAAGAGATTTCAGAATTATAGAAAGTAATTTGAAGATTGTTTTTTTAAATGAAAATATGTTGAAAAAATTTAATTCTGGTTTGCATTTGCAAACAGGTTAGATGAGAATACCAAGTAGAACAGTAATAACAAAGAAAATGCCAATTTGCAAGTTATTGCCAAGTCCGGACATGCCAGTCGTGTTTGCACATTTCTGTAAATTGGGCATTCTTCCTTTCTACTTTTCAATACCAAGAACACATTACTGCATTTCATCTGGTTCCAACATCTCTCGCAAGTCATAATGTTACTGAAGGGGAACTCAAAATTGCTCTGGCTTCATGTCTCACTTCCTGCAATGGAGCTACCTATGGAATTACCTGGGTTGGTTACATGAGAAAGCTGTGTCAGTTTAACTAAAATTGGGTTTTAGTCTATATATGGCTTCCATATGCAAGACAATAACCAGAGATACCTATTCTATGTTAGCCTACTGTGTTTATTACACCTTAGTGATATGTGAGTACATTAACAAGTTACTGTATGTGAACAAGCTAGTATATGAATTTACAGCGCACGAGCTGAGCACTGCTGTTAGGAATGTAATAGTAGATGCTGAAGTTACCATTGCTGAATGCTGATGTGGTGAACATTCAGACTGCAGTCTGTTCTACAGTGCTTTGCTCATGTCTCCTTACTGAAAACAAGCCCCTTCAGTCAGATTTGCAAGTGGACTACGTTCAAACCCTGATGAGGGGTAGTCTGTCAGCACGTTTACAAGGACTTACCAACAATGTGGTATTGGTCCACAAAGGTGTATTTAATGCACTACATTTAAATGCTGTCTTTCATGTTCAAAGTGATTACTATCCTCTAAAGACAAATAAGAGGGATTCACACAGGTATTTAGCCTGCCTTGTTACACACACTGCCTTTAGCACCTTTAGGTGATGCTGAAAGGACCACTTTCCTGAGGTCCCCTGCCTGTGTTACTACAGAGTAAGTAAAGGCACAGCCAAGGTGGCTGAATGGGAGAAATTATTACCTCTGTTTCTCAGTTGTTTGCGCTGTAGACTAGCCTTTAAATAAACCAAAGCAAATGCCTTTGTGGATGTGCATATTTCAGTTTCGTCAGGTGGTCTTTCATTTTCAACAGTAAATGCTTAAATTAAATCAAACCAAGCACTTTTAATTTTAAAATATTATTTAGAAAAGGCTTCCGTGGATTTAATTTAATTGGATTAGATTTACACTTCTGTTAAAATGGTGCAATTTTCACATGTAGGAAAAGCAATAAAAACAACTTTAAATTACTGTCATTAAATCAGTGTAAATATTGGGTGAATATTCCGAAATTTTTACGCCCGCCTGTACAGCTGATGTTAGTCTAGTGCTCTTGGGCTGAGCTAGGTAATTAACTGAACTGCTTCATTTAAGCCCTTGCAGGTAATAGACAAACCAGGAGTAATACACCCTATCTGTTTTCATTTGTGATATGACATTGTTATCAAATACATAGCACCATCTGTCTATATTTATTTGTCAGTATTTAAAGGAAAATTGAAAAGTTTGATCTAAATGTTTGTAATACACTTGGTTAAAGATGTTAAGAAAGCATCCAGCAGACTCCAAGACCTGGGTACAGGTCTCTCCGTCCCAGTCCAATGGACATGGCGGCTGCTCTTCCCTTTTGCAGGTTTGGCCAGTAGGGAGGCTGAGGACGTATCCTGGAGAGGTGCACACGTGCACTAAGAGGATGCTAATGCAGCTGCCCACACAGACTGCCACTGACAGCGCTGCCTTTGTAGCACCCGCATGTAGTGCTACCACAACTCACATAAAACATAAGTACAGGTAGGCAGGTCTTGCTCCTTCTGCTGACGTTCACTGTCAGACAGATGCATATACTCACACGCTCTTCACAAGCACCCTCACACTCACGGATCCTTCAAATATTAGCAAAGGCTCTCAGTCTACCTAATACCCGTGCTTGAACCCTGGACCCGTTATGCAGCCATTGGCTCAGAGCTTGGGTCTTTTCAGATGTAGGTCTCATCCTCACCAGCTTGTCCAGCTTGAAGTTTGCTAATGAATTCCACATACACAGGCACTCGGGATTAAATTCACTGGGAAGAACAAACACATGTGGGTCTTTCCAGTTGCTGACACACAGACCCCGGGCCCTGTGACCCACTGTCTTTTTTCCAGCAGCTGCCACCCAGACCTGCTGGCCGCTGTGACCTGCAGCCCCTTTCTCCAGTTGCTGGCACTCTGACCTTGCAACACGCACCCCAGACCCTCCAGTTACTGGCACCCAGACCTCTCTTGTATGCCAGTCTCCAGGTGCTGGCACCTAGACTTGCAGGCTCTGCGACTCATGGCCTCTTCTCCAGCTGCTGATGTTCACACCTTCCAGCGCTCACATGTAGAATAGTGAGTGGGATTACATACAAAAAATAAAGGATTTAATAAGAAGATAAGGCAGACTGTGCTGGTAGGATACAGGGCTCAGATAGACAAGTGTGTTGACTGGCAGCCTGTTTACATGTGACCAGGCCCTTTTAACCCATCTCCTCTCCATTTTTCCCTTGCTTGTTCCTTCCCAATCCACCCTGATCCTTCCCTTTCCCTCCCTTTGGCCGTGAATAGCCCATAGTAAGTTTTACCTAAAGCCACAGGCTCTTTCTGCTGTCCCATAAATACATTTTGCACAGACCTGCGAGTCCCCTTGAATACCTCATAATGCTCTTGACAATCGTGTTTCCCCCTTTTTATCAGTGACAAACTTCAGGTTGGCTCTTGGAGGCTGTGGCTGAGTAGTTCCTTTAATGGCCCATCAATCAGTAGCTGAAGAGTTCTGGTCTGTGTTATTGTCTGTTACCACCAGCTCATTAATGTCTGTGTGTTTAATTTACCAATTTCCTTGTCATTTGGTTGTTTTTCTTTTTTTCTACTGAATGGTCCTTACCCAGACAATTTGAAGAAGGTGCTCTCACTTGCATGTATGCTCTCACATGCATGAGCATTCTGATCCTCGTGCATCAGAATGCTAATACTGAGAATAACCAGCATGTCAGCTGAAGGATACTGTCCTGGCAGGGTGAGCTCTATCTAATACATAGGAAGAGTGGCTCTCTTGAATGCAAACTTTCAAAGGTGCTGCAGAGATTGATAAATAAATCACTATTTAAATGTGTGTTATCAGGACTTTCACTGTTAAAATTAGGCAAGAAAGCCTTTCTTCTTAGTCTTTACATCCACTTCTGTAAGATTAAAACCCCTGCAGATTGCAGTGTGGGGTGAATAATACTGAAGAATGACATGATCTTTCAGAAGATTAAAGAAATATTGCAGATAAATATTTCAGATAAAAGTATAATTGTAGCATAAATTAACAGATTGATAGTTTAGTTATGGGTAGTGAGAAGGATGCTAGTGTTAGAAAATTCCTGTCTTTGCCAGCTGAAGGTGCTAGTGTTCTCCTTTAATTATGAAGGTACTTTGCGTTTTCTCGCCCCCACCCTTACATTGTTTATTTACTAGATGCCTTGTTTAGCAGAAGTAGTCTCTTAAATGGTATCTGTTAATACCCCTACATGCTATAGGCAACACTAAGAAACTAGCAAGGCCAAGAGTCACAAAAAATCAAATTGTGAAATGTAATGTCAAGTCCTGGCAAAATATCCATAACCTAAAAGGAAGTGAAAGGGATTGTATCAAGTAGGCCTCTATTTTCCAAAAAGTATTTTACAAAACTTTTCAAATAATTACCTTCAGTTTGGACTTGTGGGTAATCGTTTCTAATGCTTTAATTCTTGGGTGATTTTTTTTTCTCCTTCGGCTTAAGGAAAAGATTTTCTCGCTCTTGAATAGAAATGGTGCGGGATTAAAATAATTAATTTTCTTTCTTGTAATGTAGTTGTAGAAGTAGTTCCCAGCTGGACTTCATCTCTGAACATTTATTTGATTTAGCAAGTAGATTTATTTTTTTATTTGTGGTTGGAACGTCAGTTATAGAACTGGAGATATGTGATCTCTGTGATGGTTAGTTTGGGGATTGATGCAGGCATTTATTGTGGTGGGGTTTTATATTTCAAATCTGCTTTCAGTTGACTACATTATGAAGAAATGAAAATACAACATGATTTCTAGACTTCCAGCAACAGGCGTGCGTGTATCAGTTGCAGATGAGGAGATGGGGGTGGCTCTCTGCTGTTTAATTTTCTTTGCTATCTTGGCGGATGTCCTTAATTTTTCTCTCCAAAATATTCTGTCTTGTTCTGTATTTAGGGACGTGCATGTGTTTTGAATATAAAATGATCTATGTAATCTCTGATGGGGAATTCCCCTTGCCCTTTTGCTTTACAACCATGTACAAATGTAATTAAATGTGTTCCAAGAAAAGGCTGCATTCAAATTTGATTATTCATTAGAAGCCAAGAGCAAGTTAACCTGTTAAAACTTTGTCTGAATGAAATACAGCAGAGCTGTGTGTTACAGGGAATAAGCTTTTATAAGTCTACAAGGTTAAGACGTTTTGCTGGTCTGTTGAGCAAGATGCTGAAAAAAGCTAAACAAATAAAAGCTTTGTTTAGTGTGTTAAAGATTCTAGTGTTATTGGAAGGTTAAACGTGTGTATGAATTATGCATTTGAAAGGGAGTGTCTATAAATAATTGCTAAGGATAGGATTTGGGTATGGTGTAACTGGGTTTTGAAAGTGCTTGCATATATTTCTGTGGAAAGAGATGAATATTTTATTTTGCAGTACCACCAAACTGTACTTTTAGAGCATGATCTTGGTGGGGAGTGCATCAATATCTAGAATTTGAAATCTGTCGCGCAACAGCTTTAACATTTATTTTCCTGACTGTAAATTCAGTAAATTAAACTGTATTAACAGAGTCCAGCGTGTCTTAGGGTACCACCTGATATTCTTGGGAGTTTAAATCATTGGCTTTGAAGTCAGCTAACTTAAAATGATTGGGGACTAAAAAGGTATCCTTTGACACATGCTTTGTGAGTTTTTAAAGTTTGAGCTCCTGTGGAATCTCGTTCTTTCTTTAATAATTGATTTTTGTACTAGGGTCTCTATATACCTAAACTGTATTTTTGAACCGTTCTTGACTTATGCATTTCCTGTCAAAGGGAAGCCTATCAAAGTCCAATTACAAATTTGTTACAACCTTGTTACAGTTACTTGGTTTTAGTTTATTCCTTCTATATCACTTCTTTGTTGGAGGCTGTGCACCAACCTGATTATATCGATGTTCTTTAGACCACTAATAGATTTCAGATGACATGTAATAGTCCATTTCTTTTCATTCTGTCTTCAGTCTGTGAGACTTCGTATTCTGATTTATGTGTGGAGGTTTACCTTCTGGTGGTCAGATGAGAAACATTTCCAGTTTGGCGACATTGAGGGGAGAGGGTCTATAGTTTTGTTCAGTGGACGTTGAATGTATATTCCTGATGGGTTCATTTAATCGCAGGGTTCCACTGGAAGCTGGACTGTCCTGTAGCAGCAAGGTAAAATATCATCTTGTTTTGGAGATCTATGTGAAGATAGAGCTGATCTTTGATTGCAGATCACACTGGAGCACTTTTTGGCCCATATGGTCAAAAATAAGAGAGGAGTGGTGATGAATGCAGCCCAGCTCAGTCTCAGTCATAGAGCATGGGCAGAGTACGTCTTAAAATCAGCACAATGTCCTAGCACCTACAGAGTGTCCAAAACTTACCTGTGTGTGCAATTTCAGGCACCTGTCGTAAGAAGAAAAATGAGAGATACATAGACATGAGTCTAGGCGAAAGAAACATGCAGAGTAGCCTGGATTTGTATTGCATGTGATGTAATCCATAAGCACATAAAAAACAGGGAGTGTCTTTCACTGTTTCTTTGAATCTCTTTTGACTGTCAGCATTTATGTGTTATATATATACCCATACGTACATATATATGTAAACTGCTATGGTCTTGATAAAACTTGAAGGGAGAGGGCAAAGTTGTTGACAGTGGTTTTGCCAGCTAATTTTTCATAGATGGATGTTGGGCTAGATTTAATCTAATAAAGGTTTTCTCTCTCCTATTTTCTTCTTTTTAATCTGTAAGAGGAAAGTTGAAATCTTAGAGGAAGACTAAGGTGAATAAACCAAAGGGTGTAATGAAATTAAGAGATAGTCAATCTCCCTATGTAGAAAATCCTGTTAAAAGGGGACTCTCTGGCTTGTTGGCACATACCTACAGCAGTATTGGTTGTAGCAGAAGGTGTTACCAACCCTTAGCTGTTTTTTCACAGCCACCTTGCCAGGTTAAAAAAGTCATCAGAGGTAAACATGTACCTGACTTCCTATCAATCCACTGCAAATTCCAGCAGCTTAGTTAAAGCTGCCAGCACAGGTGGGATTTACACTGACTCCAAACTTGGCAGAGAGGCATATGTGCTTTTTTTGGGTGATTCTGTGAACGTAATCGTCTGGAAAAGACAGCTTCAGGTGATAAAAGGCCACTTACTTTTCAGTAAAAGCACCAATGTAAAGGTCTAATGTGGTTTTAGTTTCCACACATGGACTTGACGTGTTTAGTTGATTGGTCTTTAATTTGTGAACATGTCTTCTGAGAGATGACCTAAATCTTTCCAGAATTATAAATTATAGCTGGAATGTTTTGAAGTTTCAGGGAAGTTTGAATACAAAAAGGAAAATATTTGTTCCAGCTGTGGATTCCTGAGTGTGAAAGGAGAGCCTGTTGTAAGATATCAAATTAGGATACTACTTTGACATTACAGAATCATAAACTACATTCTATTCGAAGATGCATTTTGGTTGTAACAACATAAGTTACCTAAATATATGTATTAGTTGGGCTAGTTGTACTTGCTGGTCTGTTTCATATTATTTCTGTTGTCTTTGCACACACTTGAATTGTGCAAGTTTGAGAATTTTAATCACTTTTGATAATCACTGCAGTTCTAGGAAGTAATTTTGCTTAATTTTATTATACAAGAAACTGGTAGCACTTACAGTTAAGATTGCTCAACACTTTCCATTAAGTGATTGTGTTTTCAGTTTCTTGCAGCCGCCAAACTTCAGCTCTTTGAACTGGAATATTCTGTCTGCCTCAAGCTGTTTTGTTGGGTTTCTTTTTAAACAAACAGCTTTGACAAAAATGCTTCAGCCATTTCTAAATGAAACTAGAGGTGGAATGTGATTCAACCCAGATTAAAGTTTGTTTTTTCTAAGCGTACAGTTAAGAAACTCAAGAACCATCATGTTTTGGATATGAAATACTATGGGAATTATTTGTTTCAGGACTACTTGAGGAAAAAGCCATATTTTTCCAAGTCTCTGAAAAATGCTCACATCTACTTTCTCCACATGGAGTACTAAGAGTTCAGCTGCTACATTGTCTAGAGTTGTGTGTGCTTAGCGGGCGTGATCACGCATCCCCAGGTTGGGAGGAACCGAGCTGGGTTTTTCTTGTTGCTTGAATCTGTTGTGGCACCAGACAGTAGAACGGGAAGCAATGTCTGTTCAGCTGTCTCCTAACTTAAAAATGCTTGACTTTGCAACCTTCGCTGTTCTCTGAATGTAGTTCTGTTATGTGACAACCTGCATGTTTTCAAAAAATTCTCATGCTGGTAACGTGTTCCTTAGTGATAAATGATTCATAGCGGACTAAAAATTGCACCTCCACCTCCTTTTATCAGGGCTGCCTCTGCTGCAGTTAATTTACAAGTGTTTGCACTTTTAAGCCATCCACTATGGCTTATGGCATCCTTAGGTTGAATTGCAGCAGCTGCAATTTCCAGGGCCTTTCTGGATTAAAGGATTAGAAAGGGAGCTTGCACCTATTTAGAACAGCTGAGGGGCACTAAGCCCAGCTACATGAAGTAAAGATTTAACTAAAATTTAATCAGAGCCATTCTGAAGACAAACAGAATATCAGTTCTTTAAAAGTTTCCTACACAGAGAAAGAGGGCTCCTGCAGTGTGAGGTCAGTTGGTACCCAGAACAACTAATGGTGCTGGGGTGTGTGGATTTCTTAATGAAAGTTAATATTAATCACTTCACTGCTCCCTCCAGTCACTTAGTTTTTCCACTCTTGAACTCCTTTCCTGACATATTTGTCAAAGATGCAGTGTTTGTGATCCTTAAGGAAAATCAGCCCCCGCTTTTACTACTTTGTTCTTTTGTTGCAGAGTAGTTCTGTACTACTATTCTTTCGGTTGAAGTGAATCAGTAGTTTGTTCATCTTGCTGTTTCCAGTATATTGGGTATAGCACTGTAGACAGGTTTAAGTTAGTTTTCCTTTACTTTAGAGTCATAAGTAACAATTCCAGTTCTAAGACTTGAGTTTCTTGTACGTATTGCCAGCTCTCTAATTCTTTGCTTGATTGTTCTCTAGCTGTCTGTACTTAAAAATATTAAATCGGTGTTGTAGTTGCAAATTTGTGAATTAAAAGTACTATCGGCATAGTTGAGCCTCGTCTCCTGCTTGTGCTTGTGTACTGCTGGAATGCTATCTCACCGCACCGCTTTTCGGCACACCAGCCTGTGCATGCTAAACATACTTCTGCTCAGCATTTTATTTCATCTTTTTCATTCTGTGTGCAGTAAACGATGCGTAAGCTTTATGGACGCAAAGGGAAGACGTGCCCTGGGGTCAGGAAGGGGCAGTGGCTCCCTACCCATCTGCTCATGGGTAACACCAAGCCTCACCCTCAGGTGTTGTGACTGCAGCATCAGTTCTGGCATGATGTGTTGCTTTTAAAACAATGCCTGGCTGCTTTCTTTATTCCTTGTCACTGCCAAGAAATGACAATTGAACAATTAAGGCACAAAGCAGAGAGGGTTTAGCAAATCATGAACTGTTTTTAATTTGCCTCATTAAGCTGCTGTTAACTACTTAAAGCCATCTGCGTAAAAATAATTTACACATCTTAAGTTTGCTCTAGAGAGCAGGTAGGCCTTCATTAGAGCAGGTTTTGTTATTAATGTTATCTTTAGGGGGCTTTCAGTTGTTGTGGAAAATACTTTATTGCTCACTGAACCAAACTTTCCCTGTAAACAAAAGGAAGCTGCACATGTTTGTAACTTGCAGTCTGCTGCCATAACCGTCTTCTTGGGAACCACTACCGTTCATTTAGAAACTGGCTTGCTGTGGAGGAAGTTATTTACAGCCATTAGGTAGATCTAGGTACAAGAAAGGAGAATGAGCCGTGTGAATGCCTAGTATCTGTATTATCTACTGCCATCCCCCAAAAATTAGTCCTGGAGAGGAAGAACAGCCAGACCTGTCACAGTGCCTCAGCTGTAATTGAGGAGGGGGAGCCCTGCTGCCTACGCCCTGAAGAGCTAGCTGAGGAAAAATAAGTTTATTTGTCTTCCCAGATTTGTAAAGAAACGATTTCACTTACAGAGAACAAATCAACAGAGAGCCACAGACTCTCTCTCCTATCTCGAGCCGAGATTCATTGTCATTCCAGTTAGATAGCATGTACGCTCCTTTCTGACCTGCTTTCCTTTCTGTGGTTCCTTTCTGTGCTGTGAAATATTTGTCCTAGTTCTTGTTAGAGGAGACTGTTTCAGCAGTGAGCTAATAGATTGCTGATATGAATAAGATCATTTGGAGTGAAACTAGCTTTAGAAATATTAGATATTGATGGTGTGAGAATTTAAAAGAAGGTCCTCCACTCAGTCTGTGGGAAAGAGGTGGATGTGATTTTTGGAGTATTAGCTGAGACACAATATTTGACTAAATATATATCTTCTTTTATCAATATATTAAAAATCTCATTAAAATATTACTATGAAATTGACTCTTTTTTTTCAGCTGTGTGTATTAAGAAGAAAAATGCCAGTATTTAATAGGATGTAAATCTTTTGAAGAATCTGAGCAAAACTGTTGCTATGAACTGTAAATATGATTGTCTTTCTATTAAGATTTTATTTGGCTCTTTCTGGCAAGGAGGAAGCCTACAAACAGACTGACTTCACAGGTTTGCACACAACACGCTTTCAAAAATACAGGGCTTTTTGTAATTGCTTTTGATTGCAATAGTTGAAGGTACTCTTTGCAACTGCAGCTACTATGTTCTTTTGTTTAAAATAAGACTTCCCAAGGAATCCTTGACTGGAATCCTTTTATGTTTGCCCAGTCATCTGGGCCTACATTTGAAAAAATGGGGAATGAAGAAAATATCTTAATTTGTCTTGATTGGAAGGAACGAATGTTCTAAAAATGTTGAACAGAATATGTGGCTTCTGCCATATTTGATATGCCCTCATACTTCTGTTCTCTTTGCTATATTTGTCTTAATCTGGAAAGAATTTTACTTCAAGATTTCACTGTGAAACACTTCTTCACAGTAAAAACCTTTAAATGACATAGAGCTAAATAATTCTTGTAGATCAAATCTGTGAAAAATTAAATCAATTTTTAAATTTGCAAAACACTTATAAACACTTTAAACATAATACTTACCTTCACAGCTGTCGACTGAAGAGTACCCAGTGCCAAGACACTATTGTCAACTCAGTTATTCAAATCACAAGTTGTTCCTTTTTAGTTCTCTGGATTGATGGCTGATTGGAAAACTTAAAAATATTTTGCATGAAAACATTTTTATGAGCAAAATGTTTTGAGTTGAGCTGAGTTAAATCTCTGAATCCATCTGAGCTGTAGCTTAAATAGCAGGAGAGAGTGATAACCGCTGTGGACCTTCTGATGATAAGTTTGGTAGGGAGCTTTGTTTATAGGAGAGAATGATATGTGATGGCCCAAATCTACAGTTTTCACCAGCTATATGTTTGCTAAGGAATCTCAAAAAATATTTCTTTAGCATTTCCACTCTAGCTGAGAGAAAGTTGTCGAAGTCCCGCAATCTGTCACAAAAAGTGTTTTAATTTTCAGCCCTTTCTAGTTATAGTCCTTACACAAAATGCAGCAAATTTGTCTTTAACAACACCTCTGACGCAAGCAGAAGACCTGAAGAAGATCTCGCCAGGGTGCAGTTAATGCAGCTGTAGAAGTTGGAAAACTTACTGTGCTTAAACCTCAGTTCAACTGCTGCAGTGTCCTCTTTTTCACTTCCACTCTCTTTCAGCTATGTTTTGCAGATGGGGGGGGTCGGGGAAATAAAGACAGCTGTATCTCAACGCAGTCGCCTCCCTTGAAATACTGCTTCCCTTCTGCGTGAAAGATACCTGTCTGTGATGTCTTACCATGTGTGACCACCAGAACTATTTTATCTGTCCCTTTCCTGCTGCTGAAGTGAAGGAACAGAATCAGTTTGCCCTTTCTAATGGGTCTACCCTCTAGTCCAACTGTGAAAGGCATCAGCTGGGGAGTGGAGGAGCCCACTGTTTAATGAGAGAGGAGCCTTGAAAGCTCCGGGTAGTTGAGAGTCGGAGTGAGGTATGCGAAACAGGAATAAAGAAAACTGCTGCTGGGAGCTGCAAGGCTCTCAGAAGCCCTTAGCCTTACCATGTTTGCTTCTCAGTCACTGAGTGGGAGGAGGATCTGTATCTGAGAGGTTTGCGCAGCTCTCTTCTCTGAATGCATGAAGAAGGTGCAAAAAAGGCTGTCTAGGGTATGGCTCTGAGTCCTGTGTGTCCCGATGCTACTGGTTCCTGTGTTTCCTGTACTTTTCATCTAAGATGAGAAGTAATGTGGAGGAGGAGAAGAGCTGCTGACAGGAGAGGAAGACAGTTTGCAAATGACTGCCTGAAGAAGTAGATGTGAAACGGGGTGTGTTTCTGATAATTGACTTTGGAAACTCACCTGAAAGGTGGATTTCTCTGTTTAGGAATTAAACCTTTTCCACTCATCTTCCTGCTCTTTCCCGCCCTGAACCAGCTGGAGCTGCTACAAGACAAACCCTGCTGAGGTTCAGCAACCCTGTCCTGGTTGGGGACTGAGTGCATCTGTGAAAGAAATCTGGCAGAGGAGCAGCTCTGATTCAAGTGACAGAGCTCAGCTGGGGAGGAGGCAGCAGCTTAACAGAAGTAGTTTCAAGCTGTATCTCTTGTGAAGACAGTCCCTGAGTAGCGCTGACATGAATCGGAACTTTGGAGTCTTGGGGTGGTTTGTTTATTTTTTCCCGAAAACCACAAACCCTTAGTTCTTCTGTCTACTTGAGAAAGTAATTGTGCATTGAAGGAGTAATTTCTAGCCCTCACATTTGTGGAAGAAAGTGACTCATGACCTGAATGCCCTCTTTACAGCTCAGAGCTAGAAAGCTTATGAAAACTCATTGTTTGTAGTTAAATCACTGAGTAGCTGGGTGTGAAAAGGCTGTCTAGGAGATACTGAGATGCAAGAGAAGGGCATGAAGTAATTTGCTCCAAATTCACAACCTGAAACCAAACAGGAAAGCTACAGGCTTTTCACTTGCTCCTTCCTTTGTTGAGAAATCCATTGGTAAGTAGCAGAGGGAGTAAAGGGGCAGCTAGAAGAGTTAGGACAGAAGCATCTACCAGCTCTAACCTCCTACTCACATCTTGAGACAAGCAGACATGCTGGGGCAAGACAGTGCTTGGAGGAAAAAGGAACAGAAGGAGAGCTCCAACCTCTCTTTTATACCTTTATCTCAGAAAGACTGTGAATAATTCCACTTTTTTTGAGGTACTTTGGAAAAGGAAGCATCATATCTTTTCTTTTTTTCACCTGGCAAAAGGGAACTTTCATGACTATAACAGCCATGCTTACGGCAGTGAATTTCTGGCATTGTGACAAAGTTGATCTTAAACATTTCCTTTGCTTAGCTTCAGCAGACAAAGACTGTTCTGGTGCCAGCGTTTTGGGGGCTGTAACATTGGGAACGAAAAAGTTGTGTGCTGTTCTAGTTGGAGTCACTTATAAAATCTCATGGAGTGTACTACTTTTTGAATGAAGGATGTACTGAAGGAGTTCTTAGTGTGGTTGGAACAGGAGCTCCGAGACTGAGTCAGACCATCAGTAGGCTTTTTGTGGGGATGTAAGATAGTTCACCCAAAGAGAAACGTAGGTAGTTCTCATGTGGTCTGTCAGCACAGAGTAGCGATGACTCTACTTGTGAAAGGCAACCTCTGCAAGGAAAAAAAAAAGGTGACAAAAAAGATATCTGCATGTTAGAAGGTCCAGATTATGTGTTAGTGGATTCTAATAGTCAAGCAGCCTTACCCTGTAGCCCATGGCATGGCTCTGCATGGCTGCTCAGGCATGGTGGAACAAAGCAGGGCTTGTTTTGTAAACTGCAAAGGCAATTTGCCTCCCTTTCGACTGAAATAATTTAAATAAGAACATTTACTTTGAGAAATTCATTAGTCTGTTAAGTAACTACCTTGTTCGAAATAAAAATCTCCTGGAAAGATTGGATTCTGTGTAGTTCGTGGCATGTCATAGCCAGCCACATGACCTGGTTGCATCCTGGATACAGAGTTCTTACCATTTTTTATATATACTTTTTTACTTATATTAAAAAAAAAAACAAAACAAAGCAAAAAGAAAAACCCCAAAAAACCAAAACCAACCCAACTCTAGCAGCAAAACAATTAGGTTGTGTGGAATGAAGTAAAAACAGAGGTTAAATTAGGTTTTTGATAGGAGGGATAGCCTGTGCAGAGTGACAAATAGTGAACACATACAGGAGGTTCCACGTCTATGAAGTAAGTTCAGAGGGACATACAGTGCAGCCATGTCCTGCTAAACAGGCTTAAGATACTGATAACTCTACAACAGTAGATCTTAAAAATATGTTTACATTTTGAATAAATTTAAGGTGCTATTATGTAACAAGTTCAACTTTTTTTTTTCCTATTTCCCTCCTACAGATCATACATCCGTGGGCGGGCTGGGAGACAGTTTTTATGAATATTTATTGAAAGCCTGGCTTATGTCAGACAAGATGGACACGGAGGCAAGGAAAATGTACGACGATGCAATTGAGGTGATTATAATTCATTGAGTTTTGCAATACAGTGGAACTTAAAACCCATCTATAATACTTAAAAAAAAAACACAAAACACAACCAAAAAAAACCCCACGGGACTTGTTTTGATTATGTAAGTTTTAAGAAATCAAGTGATGAATAATACTAGCTTTCACTCTGAGTAGTTTAAAAAGTATTATTGTGGAATACATCTGATGCAGATTATTGTGCTAAAAATAATCAGCTTGTCCAAAATGGTATGATGTAAAAGCCCAAGCTATAGTTTATTAGAAAGAGATCTAACAACCCTAAGATGTGTGCAGAACTACCAAGTCACTTTTCTCTAGTGTTCAGAATCATTGAAGTCCTGAATTGTTTTATTCATTAAATTATTTTCTAAAACATTTAGATGTTATATTCCATATTTATTTTGTAAAATGTAGTTCATACCTGTTCCTTGCTCTATGGCTCTTTGGTGATATGGTCTTGCTCCTGCTGACAGATCAAGTAGTGCTTGCCCAAGCAGGGCAGTACTGCAGGATGGTTCAGTGGGATTTGGGGTGGGGGCCTTTTTGTGACGGCTCTGAAGCTTTTTGCTGCCCAGCTCTTACTTTCTTAGTTTCCACACACACACAGGCATCTTCTTTCATCAGGCTCGCTTGTGCCTGTTCATGACAACATGCCTGTGCTCCAGTTAAGACACATAGAGAGTGACTCAGCTAGTTTTAGTCAAGTTAGCTGTGGTACCAACAGCAGCAGGGACTATGTAGTCTTGACCAAGTGCAGATAGGTGCTTGGTGCCTAACTTGTTCCATGTTCTGTGCATGCCGTGTTTCTTTCAACACAAGCTTTTAAAGCTTAGTTTTAGTGCAGTCAGTCTCCTAAAGCAAAATGCCTGTTCTTGGAGTTCTCAAAATTCACATTTTAAAAGATACCTAGAGAAAGTTCTAGTCCAAAATTGCTTTGAAGCTGTAATATGTCTTACTCCTGACCTGAATTTGACTACATTTGGCTTTCAGCTACTTGAACTTTTTCCTTCCGTACATTGTTTTAAAGGGTTATCTGCATCATGTAGCTGGTTACTAACAAAGGTACAATAGGTGTTCTCTTCTGAAAGAGTAATGCATTATTTTCTTTAGTCTCTCAATATAAAAGAGATTTTGAATTATTTCTTAAGCTTTTTTCTAAGTACTTTCCAGTGTCTTCAGTATGGAGACAAGAATGTAATGGTTTTTCTAATGTGTCATCACCTGATTTCTTCTCAGTATTCTCCTCTTCATCTAGCCAAGAGCTGTGTTTGCACTCTTAACCTTTGCCTCACAGTCATCCACTTCCCAGTTGGTTTTAATCTGAAGTTGGTTATAGTCTTTTTGATATATTGCTTTCCTACTACTGTGATTTACACTCCTGATTCCTTGATGTGTAACCTTACACTTATCTCTATTAAAACACAATTGTTCCAGCAAAACCCATTTTGTCATCTGTTCTGAATGATTTTATAGGACTGACTTTTCCTTTATCACTATCTATAGCTCCATCAATTTTTGTGTCATCTGCAAATTTTTTTTAGCATTTGTTTCTTGCAGATCATTTGTAGAAATGCTGCCTAGCGTTGAATAAAAGTATCTTTACAGAGTCTTCATGGGATGAGGATTTTTCACTATTTTTTTGTTTTACTTTGAATTGTTCCAGCAAGCCAACTTTTAATCTACTTCATATGTGCTGCCTTGAATATTTGCGAATATTAGGACTAATATTTCGTACAATACCAAGGAAATTCCTGAAATTCCTAATATTCCTAATATCAGCATGCATTTGTCAATCAAACATTTATTTTTGAAACTACATCATTCATTTTATATGATTGTCCTATTAACCTTTTAAAATACTGTTAAAGCATCAGCGATTTCCCAGTCCTTTTGAACTCCCTTAGCTTTCCAGGGTTTGTTAAAGCCAACATTAGTAGTTCAGAAAATTAGTTGAATACTTTTAATAGTCTAAAATACAGTTTATTGGGTCCTGTGGGTTTAAAAATGTTTAGCAGTTGATGTTTAACATCCGTTGTGGTTACTGTTGAAATACTTTATTCTGATTCATGAACTGTGAGCACTTTAAAATTAGAGGAAATAAACTTTCCCTTTCACTGTAAGCCCAGTCTTGCAAACATTTTGTATGGGCAAATCTGTCTCTGAATGGAGACACAGCAAAGCAAATTTGAGACCAGATGAAAACGCACTGTGGATAAGCGGGAGAAAGAGCTGAGCTGTTCCAGCTTCACGTGTGATATGAGCTGCAGTGCAAGCATCAGATGGTTTCCTCTTCGGCTTTCTTTCAGCAAAACCCACCCCTGTACATTTGAATCTGTGTGAACCATACTGATGTATGCATTGTGGAACATCCTTCTGGTTCAGGGTTTGTATTTTTCCCAGGTCCTACTTTACGTGAAGGACATGGGCAAAGAGTCAGTGAGTAGGATTTGTTTTACATAATTGCAGTTTGAATTTTTATTTAAAATCTTAACATATTTTTAAGAGCCCATTCCCATACCATTCTTTTGTTGTTGCCCATAACATATGTCTTCCTCCGTAGCTGACACTTCTTACTCTTTGTTGTTCAAAATGTGGAGCAAAAGCTCTTTGCATCATTTATGCAAGCAGAAGGGGAAGGGTGTAAAGTACATTCTTCCCACTCATAGCACGGAGTTGGAAATGTTCTCAGCATCCACCAGTGTAAAACAAGGCCTCTGTCCAGCCACACTTCACTCCCTTAGCTTATTACAGGGGGGAGAGTGGAAGATAGACAACCATACCCTCACTGTCAAGTCTTGCAGTAGGCAGTGATATCCCATTCCTTGGAGGTATTAAGAGGAAGAAAGATGACAGCATCTGTTCTTCAGATGTCATGATTTCCAATCCATGGCATATGAAGCCTTACCCAGGTCACCACATACTTCATAACAAGAGTATGAACAAGTTCTGTATCTGTGACCTCTCCAATATAACATTAGTGCAGTCTTCCACTGGAAGGGACACTTCATTGCAATGTCCTAGTATGTAGATTCACAGCTGTGATAAAAGCTGGAATTGTGAAACTTGTTGAGGATTTTTTATGGTGATAAATATTCAGGATGGGCCTCTTAACTTTGCTTTCAGCATTGTCATGTGAACCTCCCAGCTAGTCTGGTTTAAAGTGTCTTTTCTCCTCAAGTTGGACGGAGGATCAGGAAGCTTCCTTTTGATCTGTTGACTTGAGTAGTCTAGTGTGTTAGGTTCACAAACTTGATTCTCACTCTTATTGCACAGCATTACATAGCTAAAAGAAGGATTTAGCAGTGTGTTTGACTATCACAACATAGCAAGTACTGCTGCAAGACATCTCAGAAAATGCTGGGTTTTATAGTCATAAAAATTACAGAAAGCATGAACATCAGAGGACATTCTGTTTTCACATCTCAGTCTATTGTTTCAGGCATTTCACAGACTAAGGAAACTTCTTCCATCAGTTAATCTCTTAGTTGCTGTGAACTAAGTCTTTTCTTTGGGAACTTAAGTATACATGTCCACTCTAGTGCACATATTCTCCTCATGGTCCAGCTGGATGTCATTGCTTTACGTTGCCTATTGGAGTGCTCTGTGGCCCCAGGCATCCAGCCCAGAGTACAAATGTCACATCTGTCCTGACTTGCTCAAGCTTTTTTTGTCCACTAGGCAGTGCTCCCAGCAATACCCAGCTGTTCTTTGTTAATTACTGTAAATATTAATTGTCCTTTTTATACAGTTAGTAAGCAGTGGGTTGCTGAATGATAAAGTATTTTGAGAGGGTTGCATTTATTTTCTTCTTGGGGATGCTTCCTTTGTGACTCTTAAGATGTAACTTAATAATTAAGTAGCTGACGGAACTTAATTTTCAGATTTCAAAAACTACCCCTTATACAAGACAGTGATGTTCAAGTTCAGAAGATGTGCTCTCTGTTCAGAACAGGGGCACATTGCACCTAGATGATGTTCTTCAGTCAAACCCTGAAAGCAAGTCTAGAGTGAAGGAGTAGCTCATGAAGAAGTGTATAAATTTGGCCTTTGCTGGCTCTCCTGGTGCCAGCCACAGCAATTTTGTCCCCTTGGAAATGCTCCTGCAACCATTTACTCCTCAACAGTTATGAAACTACAAAAGATACAATTCAAAAGGGAATTTCACACAACATTTGGAAAAAAAAATGTTTTCCTTCAGGAAATAAATAATCCAAACCCTTTTAAGCCTTCTTGTTCTTCATAGTAAAAGTGGCTTTCCTTTGAAGAAGACTCCTCAATTTTTGTGTACCATGTGGTCAAAAAAATCCTATAATCATCATAATGTCAGTTTTGTCACAGTCTAGGACAGATGAATCAAGAGAGCTAATGCTACAGATCTTAGTGTCATCTTCATTGGCAGAATTTTCAGCAGATCTAATCTTTCCTATACCAGTACTTTCAGAACAAACGAGGCTTGTCCTCAATGCTAATTTGCATGATTGTGAGACAACCACTCTGGCAGCTGTCAAAGACTTACTAGTTTCTGCTCTGTCAGTTATTTCTGCGTTCTTCTCGCTGGATCCTGCCATAAGCACAAACTTCAGATCTGTCAGTGATATTAGTGAAGAAATTAACCTAACAGGAATGCAGACCAGCACTTCCCTTTCATTACCTTCAGAACGCACAGGCTCAACAGAGGGCAGTGGAGAAATTTCACCATCCAAATGATGGCTCAGTCCACAGTGCAAGTACTGGCCCTACTGATGATAATGCAATCTTCTCCCTGTAATCCACTGCACTGCCTTTTAGCTAGGGCATTCACCTTGGCCATATGGTGACTGCCAGATCTTCACTGGCTACATAGCTGAGTTGTAGATTCACATCACTATAACCATTCAGAAAAGTTGCTGCAAGCACTGCAGCATTTCAAGTCAAGAACATACTCAGAAAACCATACAGAAACACATAACATATTCAGAAACACAACTGTTTCAGATTACTGTTTATATTCTCGTCTTTCCCAGATCACAGAACCACAGAATCAGTCAGGTTGGAAGAGCCCTCTGGGATCATCGAGTCCAACCATTGCCCTGACACCACCCTGTCAACTAGACCATGGCACTAAGTGCCATGTCCAGTCTTTTCTTAAACACATCCAGAGATGGTGACTCCACCACCTCCCTGGGCAGCCCCTTCCAATGTCTCATAACCCTTTCTGAGAAGAAATTCTTCCTAATGTCTAACGTGAACCTCCCCTGGTGAAGCTTGAGGCTGTGTCCTCTTGTCCTATCACTAGCTGCCTGGGAGAAGAGGCCAACTCCCACTTCACTACAACCTCCCTTCAGGTAATTGTAGACTGCAAAAAGGTCACCTCTGAGCCTCCTCTTCTCCAGGCTAAACAACCCCAGCTTCCTCAGCCGTTCCTCATAGGTCAGACCCTCCAGACCCTTCACCAGCTTGGTCGCCCTCCTCTGGACATGCTCCAACACCTCCACATCTTTCTTGAAGTTGCGGGGCCCAGAACTGAACACAGTATTCAAGGTGAGGCCTCACCAGTGCCGAGTACAGAGGGACGATCACTTCCCTAGACCAGCTGGCTACACTATTCCTAATAGAGGCCAGGATGCCATTGGCCTTCTTGGCCACCTGGGCACACTGCTGGCTCATGTTTAGCCGGCTGTTGATCAGCATCCCCAGGTCTCTTTCCGCCGGGCCGCTTTCTAACCACTCTTCCCCCAGCCTGTAGCGCTGCATGGGGTTGTTGTGGCCGAAGTGTAAGACCCGGCACTTGTTCTTGTTGAACCTCATGCCGTTGGTCTCGAAATCCCACAAATTCTGGGATGTGGGCTCCTCATCCCACAAATTCTGCCTTTTCTATCTGTAACTTCAATAATTTTGTTTATAGAAAAGTTGTTTGTTGAAGAAAACTTTGGAAGGCTGTCAGATGTTATTTCAGTACCTGGATGGAGGACTTCCATGTTATCAAACAATGCTGGGTTCAATACAGTTGCTTTAACAGTCCTGTATCACTTCAGCATCAGCTTAAAAAAAGAAAAAGTTTAAATACCTACTACAGTCACAGAAGATCTTGAAGGTTTTCATTTGTCCATTTTGTTGACAACAAGACAGCCTTGCTTTCATTATTTAGAGGGAAAAGCTATTTCACTGTCCACTTTTAAACCTTAATTACAAGTTGCAAGTTCATTAATCTAGGTATTTATTGCTTGAATCTGTATTGTAGCAAAGTGCGTAGTTTGCACTGTGTAGATAGATAGCAAGGAGACAACTGTGTGCAGTAGACATGACCTCCACATCCACGATAACTGCTTTAGTTATATGCGGCATCTCCTGCCTCCGTGTTCTCAGTATATCTAGTTTTAGTGTAAAATACAGTTGTGGACGTTTGGGGTGTAAAACCAGAAAAGTAATGGAGAGGGGTAGTAATTCACTTCTGTAATAGATCTTGTGGATGGCAAGGAGAGTAGTAAATGCCTTTTTAATGGTACTTTAATCCTTCAACTCTAATCAGCCTTGGAAGTACTCTGACCAGTCACAGGTTATGCACTTTGAAGGAAGTTGTGAATGCATCAGATGGTTATGTGTGGAAGTAGAAAGGAGATTGCTGGGAAGAAGACAGGGATAATGTCTCCATGGTAAAGATGATAAATTGTCTTTATTATAGGACTCAAACTGTAATGAGATTCTAGTTACAAGAAAAACTGTCTAACGCTAAAGATAATAAGTAGATTGGTTGGGATTGTGAACCTTTCTGAAAGAGGCTTAAGTAAGTGTGTTATTCCATGTAGTTTGCAAACTTTGGAGAGTTAGGTCAGCTATTCTCCTTTCTACTACCAGAAGAACACCATTTATAAGTCACAAGCAACAACCTATATTGGTACAGATGTGCAAAGAAAAAGCAGCAGTTACCTCACTTATAAAATAATAATGTTGTTTGTGAACAGCTGCTCTAACCCTCACCCACCCTTTGACCATGCGCAATCAGAAAGCTGCTATGGAGAAGCAGCTAGAAGGTGTCTGGAGCATTCCTACACTTCCTATTAAAGGACTGAGTGAGAGTACAGGTGCTGCCTTTACATATGATGCTGACCAAAAGTTTCCAACATGGATGTATTTTCTGAGTATGCACAGACTGTACAGCTGAACAAATAGGTATTTCTCAGAGTTAACAGGTAGACAAACATTCTTTGTGCCATAAAATATGTGCTGAATTCTCAGCTAAAAGTACACTGTTACCTATGTCATGATTTTCCTATGTTTGATCTCATTACTAATGTTTAGCAGTTAGGGTATTTTTTTGTGTGCGTTGAAATGATGTTCTTATAGCTGATTATTCCTATAGTGCTCAGAAGTGAATTGGAAAGAAGAAAATTCTTTTTGTTTTGAAAACAGTACTTTATTCTCTGAAGGAGAGTTAGTATGTAAAACTTGCCTGTGAAACAGTATTTGAAAGTTCTCTTGATCTTCTTGTAGGCTATAGAAAAACATCTCATCAGAAAGTCCAATGGAGGACTGACCTTCATTGGGGAGTGGAAGAACGGGCACCTTGAAAGAAAGATGGGCCATTTGACCTGTTTTGCAGGGGGAATGTTTGCCCTTGGAGCAGATGGTTCCAGAGATGATAAAGCTGGACACTATTTGCAGCTTGGAGCTGAAATTGCACATACGTGTCATGAGTCATATGACAGGACAAGTAAGATACATTGCTAATCTAGTTATTTCAGAAATTGAAATACTGAAATGGTCATAATTATTTTTCAGTTCTGTTATGGATCTGTGCCTTCTCTAACATGCACTGTTTTTATACCAGTATAATTTTTTTGACGTCCATGTGTTTACTTCTGATCTACATCATGGTGAGTAAATGTGAAACCAGACTTTATATGGTTCCTTCTGCACGTTTATCCCTATTTTTGGATCAGTCAGCTAAGGTAGGTTATTTGGGTGCGGGGATGAAGGAGTGTGTTTGAACTCTTCCCAGATATATAGGGCAGTTTTCCATTTCATATATACTGTTCTTACAGTCTGTAGAGTGAAAAATTTGTAAATACACCTTTTGCTGGTTTTAGTAATAGTACTTTCTGGGGAAGTACAATTAAACTAGAGGATGAAGATTCGTATGTACACTGTGAGATGGCCAAGGACCTGACCGGTGAGGAGGCAATGTCAGACTTCACGGTTGGGCTAGAAGTTTCTCAAGTCCAGTCTTTTGGGGCAGGTTTATTTTACATCTTTAATAGTGACCTTGATGCATAAAGTTGAAGTGTGCTGATTACACTTACAGTGGCCATAAAGTCACAAGACACAATTAAAACAGAAGAGTCTCAGAACAGTAAACAGGAAGGTCTTGAGAACTGGACTGTCAGAAATAAGTTCACTATAAAAAAAGCAGGAGCTCTTTCTCTAAACTGGAAGTTGAAAAATGCCAGTGCAGTCCTAGTCTGTATGAGGTGAAGAATTTTCAGCAGAGATTAGAGAGTATTAACACTGCCTTAGAAGACACCTATAATTTGTCATCCAGAATACACTGTATAAATCTGAATTTCAAGCAGAACAAATGCAGAGAAGGACCAACAGGAATGATTAGAGCGACAGAGCTTTTATCTTACAGCAGGAAAATAAGAGAGGTCAGCCTGCTCAGACTAGAAAAATAACACCAAAGAAGAGAATAAATTTGTTGCCATCCTAAGGGGTAAATACTGAAAAGAAATAGAGTTATTTTAAGATATAAACAACACAGTTGTACCAAGAGCAAGATTTGTAAGCTCACCATGAATAAATGTAGGTTGGAAATTGGAAATGGCTTTGTGCAGTCATCAGAGAAGTGAGCTTCTGAAATAACTTCCCAGTAGAAGTAATGGTAACTAAAACTCAAGCAGTTTTAAGATGAGAATTTATGTATTTGTTCACAGGATTACATAGTATCATTGTATAATTGACTGTCATTTTAAATTCAGTGACATAAGTGATACTTTTACCTGGGTATCAACAGCATTAAAAAACAGGAGAAGGAAAAAATGAGGATGCTTAAGGAGAAAGGTAGGACATAGCTATTGTTGCATTCTGAAAAGCTGCATTTAAATGTTTCATTCAACGCTTAAAAATAAGCAATGTTAAATTTACAGTTGTTTGTGCGGTCCTAATTTTATTCCTTCAAATGTTTATTCTGTAGCCTAAATAAGTCAAAAGATGGGGGAATAAAAGTTTTGGTTACATATTTAATGACTGTGTAAGAGCAAAGGCATGCAAGAAACAGACTGAAGGTTGTACAGACAGCTATAAATTTGCAATGCCCTAGTTTTCTTTTGTTCAGTCATGCAGTCTCAGGAATGTGGATTTTTTTTGTTTGCCTTTTTTTTTTTTTTTTGCCTGGAATGATTTTTCAAAGAAAACAAAGAACTGTTATGTGCAAAATGTCAACTTCTTCATTAAGCTTTAACAGCAGGATTTGAGACGTAATTGTACACTTTAATGACAGAACGAGCTGGTTGCAGAAAAAAAACCCTCTCTTTCAGAGGGCAGCCACCCTGGTTCAGCTGATAGGTTTATGTTTCAGTCAGCAAAGGGGAGAGCCTGATCTCTTTTTCCTATAGAATTGGGAGAACTCTTGCCCCATTTGGTGTCCCCAGAGGAGAGAGCAAAGTGCTGAGGCTGTGTGCTGACGATAGAGAGCCCTTTTCTTCAGATAAACCAACCAGAGCTGTCCTTTCCTGTGTCTTCCCAGGGTTGCTCATAATAAACTGCAATATATGCCTGGTTTTATAATATTTTAGTATAAAAATACGAGTTTATGAAGCCACCTAAATTTCCATAAGGGCTGATCATGAGGAGAAAAAAAAATGCTTTTTCAAGGTCCAGTCTCAGCAAAATCGAAACAGAATTTCACAGAATAAAAGCACTTCTGGAAAAGAAGGGCATTATGTTGCTAGCTGTCATCAATCTGTTGCACATATTGCAGGTATGAAAGCCTGTTTAAAAAAAAAGAATCTGATATTTCAGAAAGCTTCGAGCAAAGTAAATGCTATATTTGGTTCTGTCTTTACAATAATGTTATATAAATCATGGAATACCATCTCCTGAAATTCTGGTTTGAAATCATGCTTTCCATGTCTTGCATAAATAAATAAACATGGTGACATGACAGATGATTTTAGAGTTTAGGATTTCTGGCTTTTCAGATAAATTCCATTGGAGTAGTTTTGATCTGGACATATTTTACCAATGTGATAATAAGTAAAATGCTCTTGTCTTGCAGTGACAGTCCACATGCCTAAGTAGCATTGAGGTGATTTTCTGCCATGACATTTGTGGCTGGAGGTTCTTATGTATTAGGATTTTTTTAAGGCAATAATAGTATCTTCTCAGGTCAGTTCCTCCTCTGATACATTACCCTATGTCTTCAGACAAACACGATCACCCCCTATAAGGCAGAGCATTTGTCGTGACTTCATCCGCCTTTAACAAAACAATACTTATTTTGTCAAGCTAATAATAGTCCTTTCACTTGTTCTTGTTTGTTTCCCTCTCTTCTTCATTTACTTGCCTTTGGGACTGAAGTTAGCACAATTGATGTGAGAAGTCATCTGTTGAATTATGATTGCCCAGGCTCTCATCATTTCTAAGATCATCTTTGTGGTCCTTTGGATGCATTTGCTTCTGTTGATGGCTTCTAAGACACTTGAGCTCTTAGGCCATTATGAACCCTTCTCTGCTTTCTGGTCCACCCCTTGATACCAAGTGTTCTGTCCCCATCCAGTTTGTGCTCTCAGCAGTAGATTTTCATGGTGTTTAGGAGCCATTGTTCCAGCAGGCAGTTACACCCCCTTCT
Organism: Nyctibius grandis; assembly: GCF_013368605.1. Taxonomy (NCBI): domain Eukaryota; kingdom Metazoa; phylum Chordata; class Aves; order Nyctibiiformes; family Nyctibiidae; genus Nyctibius; species Nyctibius grandis. Next base: position 91,284,030 of record NC_090662.1, read on the forward strand.
CCCAGCTGACAGGTGGAGGAGCAGATTGTATTGCAGGAATCCCACACAAGCCTAGCTGGGTTACAGTGCTCCCAACCATATTCTAACCCATTCCCCATCTCAAATACTTCTTTTAGGTTCCCCAGACACATGATGAAAAGATGTGTGTTTTGCCACAAATTATTTGGGGAGGATTGCGGACCACCCTGCAGATACAAAAGCATCCTGCTTTTTCACCTCTTTACTGGTGAAAAAATATCCTCCACTGCCCAGCCTGTCTTTCCATTTTGGCAACAGCAATCACTTTGCCGTGTAACCAGCAAAAGTTGCCATGTGATCACAGATTTGTGCAGTAATGTTGTAGGCTGACTTAACTTGCCTCAGCCTTGATATCATCTGAATGAGAGCTTTCCACTGACATTTTGGGTATTCCTTAGTCCCCTGGAATGTCTATCAGTGATCCCTTGCAGGTTTTGCAGATGTTCACAGTGCAGCATTGGGGCTTGCTGATGATTTTAGGACATTTCTTAACTTGATTGAAAGTGTGGCACAAGCTAAAGCACACCAACACCTTTTGGACAAATTATTGCTGGCGTGACACCATGCCATGTCTCCCAGGGTATAAATAAGACCAACCTCAGATCTGTGAAGCTACCTTAGAGAGGCCACAGCCTATTACACCTACATGTCTTGCTGGGTCAAGCAAAGATACTCAATCTCATGACTCAGTTTCTTCCCCATTACCTAACACCATTATCATTGGTAGTTGCTGCTGCTTTGGTCAGGATTAATCAATACTAAGACCGAATTAGTTTTTTCATAGAGGCAGATACCCCATTTTGGACTTACGAGGACTGCATGTGTTCATACATAAGCTCAGTTCAGGATGGTAATGGAGGAAATCCTCCCAGCTCTACAGAGAGGAGAAGGACTTTTGTCTATTGAATTCAAGGATACTTTACTCTACACCTCAGTCAAAGCAGATAACAGGAGGTAGTATCTAGTGGTAGAAACAGACCCATTCCAGTTCAAAAGTCAGTTGCTTGACTTCTGTACAGATCTGAGGTTTTTCATAAGGTACCTAGCCATCATGGTAACCGAACTTGAGTATCTGCTTTTGTAACGCAAGTGACTGAGTAATTAAAAGCAGGTTAATCATTCCCTTCAGGTTAGCTTGGGGTTTTTTAGCTTTGGACAGTTAAACTGAGTAGACACCATGCTGGCTTTCTGGAAGCAAGTCTTACAGACCTACCCCCTGAGAAAATTTTGCTGTACTACATATGGTGTTTTCTCACATCGGGCCCAAGTCTCATTGTCCAAATGTAAGGTGGTCTATCTACGTGTGACAGCCTTCTCCTATATGGCTTGTTCCAAGTTTTGACTTATCCTTCTAGATGTTGCTACATCCTTTGTATTCCCTTTCCCACCAGATTGCATTCTGTCAGCACTTAAGTTACCCATTTCATCTCTCGTGATGCTGTCTGCTCCACAGTGCTGATTAGTACAGAGAAGTTGGAAAGTCCTTGCAACCATTCCTGGTGTATTTCCGTGGGCATTATGTCCCAGTGAGAACTGGCATCGCTGCCATGTAATCAATGAGAGGTTTATGCAGGGACACAGTCTCTCTGATAATCTGATTCACCTGTCTGAGGTCTTCTCTCAGATATTCCTGGAGAACATATACTCCTGAGTTGTAGGCTGGAGAAGTGACTGGGGATATCTTGAGAAGCTCAGGCCTTTGCCATGGCTCTGTGAAAATCCCTGTAGATTCTGCTTGTGCTGAGGATCAGTCCATGGCACTCCCTGTAGGATGCCTTTCAAATTCACTAGCTGGAGGAAGCTGATGATCTTTGGAAGGTGAAGGCAGGGGGTACAGGTGTGATTCTGATCTGCCTCTGAGCAAGGGATTTGTGTTTCCAGGATCCATTGAACTTGTTGGCATGAGACCCTCAAGGCTCTCCTCTCTTCAAGACATTGTGAATGCATGTGGCACCCCTTGGAAACACCAAGGATTTGTAAAGGCTTATTGACGGTCAAAGTCAGAAAACTTAACTGTAACCAGAATAGTCTTGTGATGTGTAATCTACACATGCCTCTCTTCCTACCTACTCTGCTTTTTTCTGTACCATAACCTATTGATAGATTATTGCTTCAGTCATCCTGAATCTCCCATCCTGTGACAGGAGATTTCAGGATTTTTCTGTAGTCCAGCGTGCTCTCGATTTGGAGAGAAGGTTGAGAAAACCAAAGATAGAAGGCATGCTCTGATCTGTGTGCCCTTGTACCAGCACATCACAAGGAATCATAATGCTGTCAGTGGGCACTGGTAAGGCTAAAAGAATACAGCTTCATGTGCTTATGGTGCAAGGTTTCTCAACGTTTAAGCTTGTGTGTGGACTGCACATCCTGAGGTATTCCAGTTACTGGGGATAAGTTCTTTGTTTTACATGCTTAACATGTACCACTGAGAAACAGGGCAAAGGCATAAAATAACAGGTAATGCTAAATTCATAAATGGTAAAAAAAAATTATGTCCAATGAAATTTAGAGAATAGAAGGACCACTAACAAATCAATCTGAATATTTAGCTTTCATAGGTATAATAAGCAAAATTATCTATATAGATGGCAGCATGTGCTGATTTATAGCACACAGTATTTTTAGTAAAATATACAATCCCTTATACATAAGAGTTTTGCCAACTATTAGCTGATAGTATGTAAAATATTGACTGACTACAGACAGATTTTTTTAGGATGAAGTTTTTTGCGCGTCTTTAAAGTTTCTTGACAAGAACTGTCCTCAGAATCTGGGTACAGCTTTAGCTGTTTCTATACATGTGACAATTCCAAAGCAGAATAAGACAGATGTCCAAGATTTCAGCTGAGACATTGTAAGGGTATGAGTAGATGCTGTCTCTGTCCCAAGACTCTTAGTAAGCAGCTAAACAGGCAAAGATGAAGAAAGAAGAATAATTACTTGGTTTTGTGAGAAGTATAAAATAACAGTGAATGTTGATGGGTGGTTCAGAGACTCTCAAACAAAAGTAACTTGGAGGTTCTCTTCCTCAAATCTTATATGAGTTAGAGCCTAGAAAGTATTATAATAATTATGAATCCTTTCTTACTTTCAGGAAATTTATTGCTAGATTGACTGCAGTCTTAAAGGAACACACAAAAATTAAACAGTGTTTTCAAAATTATTTCTAAAATTAGATATATAAATATTTATCTAGAAGTCTGAGGATTTGCCCTTATTTTCAGCAGTGCTAAATACAGCTTTCATTAAAGTCAACTTGAAATCAGTTAAAATCTCTTTTAAAATGGTACTGGTTTAGCTTTGCAATTTTGCACTATGATGTGAGATTGTTTCTCATCTGCTCTCCCTGCCTAGTCTATAGCGTATTGGCCCCATTAATAATAAAATACGTGGATTAAAGTGTGACCACTATAGCATTGTAAAATGGTCTTAGATTGTTCTTTGCGTAGAAGAATGCTCCCCTGAAAGGTACTGTGTTCACAGTAGCTGCTTTACTTTAGTCATCTATTAGAAGTGCTGTAATTAATTTTACATCCTCGGTTTCAGATAAAAATTTAGTGAGATTGTCACAATATGCAGGGGTCACCCCATTCTTGGGGTGGTATAATTTCTTGGAGTGCCCAATAACGTTAGAAGTAGATACGAGTAAATAATTAAAGATTTAATGCACCAGCAGGCTACAAAACAAGAGAAGGTATCACAGTTTCTGTAGGTGATGCATCACCAGAACTGCCTGAAATCCAGCTTCTTTGATGGATAAGAGTAGTACAGCTGACATGGTTTACCTGATTTCCATAAGGCTTTTTCAGAAGTTCTGTAGTAAAGGCCCTTTAAGTATATTAAGCAGCTACAGCATAAGCAGCAAGTAAATAGTCAGCTCTTGCAATGGACGAATGATGGTGAATCTGTGGTTCTCTGATATACTTGATACATATTTATACACATATGTGTATAGATGCGTATAAAAGTATAGTATATTTACATTTTATATTTTAATATGTGTATATATAAATAAAAATGTATATATATATACACACATACGTAAATGATCAGGAAAAGGGCAGGATCAGTAAGGTAAGTGTGCTGATAATAACTAAAACAAAAAAGCTATTCAGGATAGCAAGGATGAAAGAAAGCTGAAAAATTATACAAGGACCTTATGAGGTTGAGTAATTGCATAATAAATTACTAAACTGAATTCAGTGCAGTTAAATGTAAAGTGAGGCACCTATGAAAAAATTATTCCTAACCTCACATATAAAATGATGAGCTCTTAACTGACCATTACAACTCAGGAAATTGCTCTTGAGATTATGAAAATGTCAGCTCAGTAGCAGTCAGGAAAAACAAAGTGAGAAAGAGCAAAATAGAAAATGTCATTATGTCACTGTATTAATCTTGTCCACGCTTTTAGTGCTGTATTCAGGCTGGTCCTCTCATTTCACAAAGGATATAAAGTATCATAAACATTTCTTGATGGAGTTTTCTTTACCACGCATGTGGCCGAAGCAGAGAGTGGTGCTTTTTTCTGTTGGCATCCAGAGCCGTACTCCCTTGAAACAAAAAGATTTAGGAACTTTTTTTTTTTTGAGATTTTCTCCTGGGGCACACACTGGGAGGTGCTCATATTTTTCATTGTAGCACTCTTAAGGTTCCCCTTTCAGACTCATGAGACCATGGTTAATTTAAGCCTCTAGCCCATAGGAATTACATGATTAATTGCTTTGATAATTTTTAAAGCTTGAGTGCAGCTTGAAAGTTCAGTGTCTTAAAAATTCTCTGCCAAAGCAAAAGGTGGGGTGCAGCTCTAGATAAGAGTGCATTATTTATGTCAAATTTGAGGAATAATCTGTAGCTGTATAATAAAAAAATATATGTAATTGCATCTTCATAGTATAGACAGTTTTTCTACAGGTACCTCCTTATATGAGTAGTCTTCCAGATACTGACACAGGGCCATTACCGCTTCCTTTAAGGGCTGAAATAGTGAATCTCTTAGTTCAGAGATTTATTTTCAGGTGTGGCTAAGTGTTCATTGCCTAGTCATAAACCCTTTACTTGAGGATCACATTAAGAAGCACCTCAGCTGTGGTGGCCTGACAGCATTTCCCTAAACCAAGAGAGGTTGGATGAAAATGCAGGTTATTTGAGATGGTGGTACCTGGCTTTGTTCTAAGATCTTTTCGTGCTGTGCTGGGTGGGATCGGAGGGCATCAAAACCTCTGACCTTTTTTTTTTTTTTCCCTCTTGCTTGTAAAGAACTGTTGTTGGTCATTTTAATTTTATTCTATAATTGAATGTGTTAATGTTTTTATATTCTTGGCATTTCATTAGTTTTCAAGAGGATTACTGTACTCCTGTCAAGATAGGTAGTTTGCTCACAGTAATTGGATAAATTATTCATTAAAAAAATTATAGGCTTCAACAATAGGAAATATTTATGAGATGCTTAAAGACAAGCTAGTTTATGCTTTTCTCACATGCTTGGGATATAGCAGTCTTCTCTCCACCCTTCCTGCAAAGATTAGTAAGGAATAAATTTTTTTCTTTCTTTTATTTTTTTTTTCCTTTCCTCTGCAGCATTAAAGCTGGGTCCAGAAGCATTCAAATTTGATGGTGGCGTAGAGGCAGTGGCAGTGCGGCAGAATGAGAAGTATTACATCCTAAGACCAGAAGTGATTGAGACCTACTGGTATATGTGGAGATTCACCCACGATCCCAAGTACAGGCAGTGGGGCTGGGAGGCAACGCAGGTAACTATTAATTATCTGTCAGTAATTTAATTCTATGTATTTTCCTTTTGTAGCCACTTTAATCTCGTGGTACTGAAACGCTTCAAATGGTAATTGATTTTCATGAGTTCCTGTAAACCAGGGTACATATGGGGGTGCACGCAATTATTCCTGTTTTGCAACTGCTGAATCAGATGCACAGAGAGATGTGTTCAGCATTATACAGCTGATGAGTTTTAGGCATGGAAATAGAATCCACTGGTCATGACTCCTACTGTTATCAGTAGTCCACAGCCCCCGAGAGAGGTAATTTATCTTGGAAATGCAAGTGTTTAATAAATAACTTTGTTAAGCATGTGTTTGCACTCAGTTTAAATTAAAAGACAAAGCTATTCTTACATTTCCTTCCTGGTCGACTGTTAAAACACAAGTGGTAGGACAGCTGTTCTCAGATGGCTATATAGACTAGACAGCATGTACATGCATGTATGTGGGTTGTATCATGGCTTTTTCTTTTCTTAATTGTCTGATTGGAAGGAAAAAATTTGCCAGTCAGTTTAGATTTACTCAGTTATAACAAAAAATTACAGCATCACAAGAAGTAGATCATAAAAGAAAAATGGCACATAAGGCAGAACTTGAGAATTGTTGCTAAGGTAGTTTAGAGATTGTTGGGTTTTTTTTGTATAGCTGCTTTCCTGGGTTTAAATCTAGTTGTTGAACGTTTTAATCAAATTCCCGAGTGTGAACATGCTTCTGAGTCTTTCTCTTTGGAAATGCTTATATTGGTCTACAGAAGCCCAAATTCATTGTAAGACTCTCATACAGATTTGTGCTAATGGCCTTCCTTCATTCATCCTTTGTACGTAGATGGATAACTCCTTTATCTGATAGCCATAGATTATAGGCTATATGAATAACTAGGCTTCATTTTCACATGAGAATATAATATTTTAATTGTAAAAATTATTTGTAATCCCCAAAAGACTTCACCTTCTAAATGCTTCCTAGGGCTGAACTTGGTGGGCCCTTTTTTCGTCTCATGTTTCTCACTGCTTCCACCTGCTGGTCTGTACTGGGCTCATGCAAAACTAATTTGCTGGACAAGCAGTTTTCTAGTCTTCAACATCTGTGGATTACTACACCTCCTCCACTTCCCTGCTACAGCTCCAGCAGTCTTTGGAATTGCAGCTCAAAGCCAGTTTCAGAGGTGAGAATAGACATTAAATATAACAAGACACTTATGAAATATTTTGACTACAGCCAAAGGAGATGAGGGGAGAGCAAAGGAAGAGATGAACCAAGAGCATGGAGAAACTTTATTCTGCAGGTAAAAGCCAGTTTTGCTCCAGAGGCAAGAGACCCAGAAAAAGTACGTGGAGGAAGAGATCAGTTGAGAAGCCTGTCTTCATTAGGTGGAGGGTAGTTAAGGCAGGTTCAGAATATTTAGCTGAGCTCTTCCCTATCCTTCCCTCAGCGCAGTCACAATCACGGAGAAGAATCCAAGTATTTTAAGATTGTGTCTTAGTCCTGGTTAGGTTTTGCCTTGTAGACTGTTTTGTTGTAACCAACATTATGTTATTCTGGAGAGAGTTTCCACATTTGTCACATTATATTCCAGAATGCGTTGCCGCTCTCTCCAGAACATCAAACGTTGAGTCACATCATCCATCCTGCCCAGACTATGTATGTTTCTGATATGACAAAGAAATGGATTTAGTAACTTACTCCTTGCCAGTGTGTGTACTACAAACGCTTGCTGATCTTAACACCAGCTCCTGTCAGAAGCTATGGCTAGATGATCCAAGCTGCAATTGGGTCCTTTGTACTAGGTTAAAGAATTTACAAATGTAACTTTTTTCAGGCCAGGAACTGTCTCTTAAGCACACTAAGCATGTCTTTGAATTGTATTTCGTTCAGTTTTCTCCATTTGCCTTCATATCTTGGTCCCCATTAATGCTTTCAAACCAAACCCTCCCTTCCTTATCCCCTGCCTCCAATTTTCTCTGTATGCAGGGTAGGATTTTATTGTATCCTTCTGTCAACCTGCATCAAAGTTTTGTAAATCAGGCGGTCCATGTGCTTAACTGCCTCTGTCCTTACCGAGTGCCTTTTTTTGCTTGCTTCCTCAATAAAAAGTTTTTTTATCCAACATAGCTGTAAAATATTTTTGAACTCTTCATAAGTGTTTTGGCATACCCCTCCCTCCCACAATTACAGATTTTCTTACTCCACTATCATACTAACACCTCCATTTAGAAATAGAGAAGAATCTGGTATGACAAACAGAGCAGTTGGCTTGCTGCTTTTGTACATCGCTGTCTGTATTCACCTTTCTTTTGCCTTTCAACCACTGAAGCATACTTTGAAATCTGAGGTACAGACAAATTATCATGGTGAATGATAGTTTCTTCATTAGAAGTCTAGTAGTTCTTTTAAACTTTTGGGGAAAATGAGTTTTGTTTCCGAGTTCTAAATGGTTTTATTTTTCTATATTGAACCTGGTGGAACCTGGTGTTTCATGACTGAGTTCTTGGTGATCTCCCTTGTTTGCTTCTTTGAGTGGATGAATACATCCCTACCCAAATGGATTTGGGTTCGTTCACCGATACGTTATTAGAGGTCTGCTTCTGTCATTTTAAGAACTCTTCAGAGATGATCCGGGATACATTGCAGAACCACCTGGCTTTTAAGTATACTGCATTACTTAAGTTTCTTTAGCACTCCCAGCCCAGATCTCTCCCTACCTGTTATCAATGGGAATTTGTAGAGAGGGCTGGATTGTGTGTGTATGCAGATCTTTGTACTGTTCTTTCTTTATCTGTTTCACCCTTGGCAGCTTCTTTTTGCTTTATTACCTAGATTTTTGAACAAAACTTGGGCATTTTAGTGCAGATGATGTGCTTTGACCAAGGCCTGTTTTGTCACATCTCTCCAAATCCAGTATCTGTGGGGAAAAACCAGGAAGTTGAATCTTGTATTCCCTCAGTGATCATAAATCTGACCCTGTGACAGGGTCTCAATCTCTTCCCTAATAAAAAAAGGCTAACTCTCCTAATACTATTCTTAGCGCTAGAGACAACATCCATCAAAATTGTATTGGGCCAGACTAATTGGATGATGGTATGCTGGGGGGCTGGCTGAAGTATATCAGAAATATGCATGTAAGATATTCAGGGTAAATACAGAAAATTACTAAAATCCTTTTTAGGCTAATTATTTGAAAGCAATAAGAGCCACTACTTCACAATAGGCCTGTAAAGCCAATTATTAATCTAAGCTGTGTGAATGAAGAGTTCAGCTATTTGTTGGGGACTTGCGTATCTGACTAAGTAGGATTGCACCACAGAGGCTGTAGGGTTTGTTCAGAGTTTCTACTTACAGTGAAAATAATATACAAGACCTTGTGTTTGGGCTAACTTCAGGCAAATTAAGGACTGACAGTAAGATGGAGTGGAAAGACCTATAGCTCTCTCCTTAGTGAAGTAAAGTAGATAGAAAAGAGCCAGGCATAGGTTGGAGGTGGAAGAAACATGGGTTCACAGTTCATGGGTTGGAAGCTGTGAGTACCACAGCTGGTGAAGAAACTGGAACAGTTTTTATGAGCACGTTGCTGGCAGAGTCAAGAAGAGTCACATATGCAACACAGGAACACCCTCAGAGAAACTGAGGGAGCTGGGGTCTGATCTAGAGGCACCTCCAATTTTATTTCCAAAGATCTTAAATCAATTATGACCTCCCCGTATGTCACAGGCCCTGGAATTTCACTTTGTGTCACTTTTGAGCTGCAACACATGCATTTGGCAAGAGTACGCTATTGCATATTCTTCTGTTCTGCTCTTGATTTGAATAAAGGGAACTGGAAAATCCGCGTCTTTTGGTAGTTTGTTCCATTATTTAATTACTTGTGCTGTCAAAAATATATGCTTTATTTCCCATTTGAATTTGTCTAGTTTCAGCTGTCAATCACTGTATTTTCTTATGACTTCCTATACTATATTAAAATGTCTTTTATTCCCCCATGTTTTCTTTCCAAAGAGTTTTTATAGATAGTAATAAGCTTACTACTGAGTCTACTTAACATGCTAAACAAATTGTATTGCCTCTCGCTGTAAAGCATTTTCTCCAAATGTCTACACCCACGTCAGTCATCATCCTTTTTTAAAAATGAATTCTAGAGTTGCATATTCTGGTTTTGACTTTAGCCACAACCCTGTGGAAAAGTAAAATTATATCCCTGCTACTGTTTACTGTCCCTGTGTGTGCACCTGCCACAATATCCTAGCAGGAGCTCATACTGAATTGTATCATGTGGCCACTGAATTCTTTGAAGTGTCTCTACTTTCCAGGCTAATCTGGTTCTGCAGTTACACAGTCCCGGTTTGTTTGGGCCCCAGTTACTGCCAGATTACACTGTCTGCTGCTGTTTACCTATGTCATTTTTGCCAGCAGCAGTGTTGCAGTGATTGATAAAACTTCAGACCGCTCCTTGTGGATCTCTGTGAGAAGCAGCTCTCTTTGGTGATGATTTTACATTGCCAGTTCATTCTTGGAGCACTGTCAGTAAGTTTTAAATTAAGATAGTGATATTGATATGGTATAGTGCTGCTTTGTCTTATCATAACATCTTATGGTACCATGTCAATTGCTTTAGAAACACTTAAGTTTATTACAGCTCTGCAGTTAACCTTTATTTGTCAATTTGTAGACCTCAAAGAATGAAATCAAGCTTGTGAGCAATATAGTTTTCTATGAAACCATGCTGATTGGTGTCAATTATCCTCTTATTCTTTGTATTTTTTACATGTGTTTCCGTAATTGTTTGGAACTAACATCAGATATGCCATCCTAAAATTATTCAGCCTGCCAATGCCTCATAATAGTAGCATTACCTTGATGCCCTTCCAGTCATCTTAGGACTTCACTGTATTCTAGGGTGCAATAAATTTAGCATCATTTTCCCATGGAGACTGGTCTTCAGCTCTTGAGTGAAAGAGTATCCAGGTGGCAAATCAGATGCCTCTACAACAAGTACTCCAAGATCTGTGTGAAGGCAGAACACTGCAAATTTCAAGTGCCTTTAAAGGAGCTTGTCTACAGCACCAAACTTTTCAGCCTGTGTCCTGAAGTTCTGTGCACCTCTGAATCAAGGACCATTTGTTTATCTGTATTTGGATGAATAGCTGTATAGCAATCTTTCAGAGGAATTTTTCCTCTACAGTTCATTACTACCTGCAGTGTCTTGATCTTGGATCAACAAGGATAAATCCTCTGCCTATCCTGAACTCCAGTCTAGCCAGATTCTGTCTCCCCAAGGAGAAGTTTCTGAAGGTACAAGACTACTTGGTAATTGTAAGGGGCGGGGGGGGTGGAAATCAGTATAAATCACACATTTGTTTCTTCAGGCTTCTAGGCCTGCTAGCTTCACCAGTGCTGCACGTAGTTATCCAGGCATGAGACCTCTCCAGCAGAGAGCTTGATCTCAGTGCTATCTATTGTCTGCAGTCTCCAGAATAAACGAGTTGAAGGAGACAGTGTCCTAAGAGTGGTACCATTTGTTCCTTCTTTTCATTTTGCCACAATCACTAGCAAGTTTCTCCTGTCCGAGCTGTGGCTCAGCAACAGCAACAGTGTCAGGGTTGCTGAATCATCGACCAGAGGAATACCTGCAAGGTCAGACTCTGCATGCTAGAAATTCTGGCATGGATTGTAACCATTGGAGCTTCCCCCCACCCGCCATCTTGCCACACGCCAGAGCAGAGACAAGGTCGTGTTCTGCAGTATTATAAAAAAGGGGATAGTGGCAAGAGGAGGCATTTCATTTCTTGCCTAGAAAGCAAAAGTGCTTTGGCTCTTGTTTGTTCATACCACACCTGCCTAGCAGCTGTAGGACTTGTGGGAGGGAACGTGCAAATGGTTCCATAAACAGCGTATGTTTTATTTCTTCAGATGGCCAAGTAATTAATCTTTTTCTTTTCCTTTTTTTTGTTTGGCTGCCATGTGATAGCTAGCATCACTTGTGATGTGCAAGAGCATGCAAAGAGATTGTCATGTGTGTGATGCTGTTGGGCTAGATGTGTCACATACACCTTTCTCTCCAGACTGTAGAGAAAGCCTGGTCAACCCAAATCCCAACATGTGAATAGTCTCAGTGTAGCCCTAGCCTGTACCAGTAACCAGATCTGGAAAGAATTCATCCAGACACTTTGTCCTTTTAGGCTCAAGTCCCAACAAAAAAGGGACTGTTCCCATCCGAACTTGGAGAAGGCTCCACTTGAGATAAGGAATTATAGCGAGAATTAGATTTTGCCAAGAAAGACAGTACCTTTCAGGCTCTAGAGCCACAGCCATTCCAGTAACATCCTTTTGCCAGTCTCTCCTCTTGCTTCTTTAAAAATCTAGTTCTTCAGAAGTTTGAAAGAACTTTGTACAGTCTGGATTATTCTTTGGTCCATGAACAACCTCACATTTCCACAGGGAGGAATACTAGTGTAAACTAGGAGGAGGTTAGCTGTAGAACCTGATGTGCTGTGACTTACTGTCCTAGGTACCTTGCTGATTTGCCTTTTCACTTTTCCTCCTGATTTCAGTGATGGCATCTGCCAGCATTCTTCATGCATGTGTCCAATAGAAAGTTCTCCTTTGTTTCCCAGTATTTCTAGTATACAAAGGCTATACTAAGGACCTTGAAGATTTAATTTTGATTGAATTTGTTTTCTCTGCATAAAAAGGGATGTCATTCAAAACTTATGTGGTCCCCTGCCTTGACTCCCCTCAGCTTCTGTTGAGTACAACTAGCAAAAATGAGAATTAATGAAAATCTGGGCCTAAAGCACCATGTGGAGAGAAACTTCATACAGGCTAACGGTCTGAATCATAGATTACTGAACTACAGGTAGCGACATTCAGTAGTTGATAATGACAGACATCCTGAGCCAAACATTTTCCTTCATCACTGTGCATTTTCTTTCCCTGCATGAATCTATTAAAAGAGTTGATGTCTGCTGAGGAAGCACTGCCAAAGCAGCGGGGAAGCACAAATAACCTGTGAATCATTTCAGAGTCGTTTCTTTGGGGCTGGTTTTAATGGCTGATATCCTTGTGTGCTGTAAGGTCATGCATGTGAGTGTAATAATGAAAGCGTAGGTGAGAGGTGCTCTGAGCTACTAACTCGTTCTTTCCAGTGTCCTCCTATTCCATTGTGCTTTTTGCAGTACTGTGTTGGAGCTGACTAGCTGGGTGATTTGTGAATCATGGATCCATTGGCCCCTTTCTGCATGGAATGTTTATGGATTTAAACTTCATGCTTTAACGATAAAGAGCTCCTCTGTAGTCCAGCACACAAGCTGACTTGAGTTTCAACTGTATAAAGGGGAAACAGAGAAGAGCACATGTAGGAGATGGAAATGTGGGGAGAAAGCAGCAGCTAGAAGAGTTTATAAGATGAAATCAACAGGCCCTAAAGATGAGTACAGTATTTTATTCCTACTTTCAGTAAGTCCCTATGACTAGCTGTTAGTCACAGAGTTCCAATAACTCTTCAGACTCTTCCAGCTGTAAAATCCAGAGATGTTTGTCATCTTCCTGTGCACCTTATCATAGCACATGTTGCATTGATTGACTGATGGAAGTTCTACTCAGTGTTACCAATGAGGAGCCGTACCAGCTCAGAGCAAAAGTCTACTGAGTCCATATCCTGTCATCAATATCAGTCAACAGTAAATACCCAGGAAAGAAAGTATTCTTCCCCAGAATACTTTCTTAGCATCTAGCAGTTTGCCAAACATGGTGTCGTTAGTAGCCCTGGAGGAATTTTACTTATGTATGTGTCCAGTCCCTTTTTATTTTTTTTTTGGTCAGTGTAAACTGTTAACATCCACAGCATCCTCTGACAAGGAGATTCACAACAGAATATTGCAGCATGGAAAGAGCTACCTCTTTTGCTGGTCACGCCTGACCCTGACCCTTTAATGTTTCCAAATTTTGCTCTACAATTAAATTATCCTTTCTTTTTCCCTTCCTCTTTGCAGGCAATTGACAAGTATTGCCGAGTCAGTGGTGGCTTTTCTGGTGTCAAGGATGTCTATTCCTCATCTCCTACGTATGACGACGTACAGCAGAGCTTTTTCCTTGCTGAAACTTTGAAGTAAGTTCTCTTCACTCTTGCATCTTCCTGAAAAAGCTAGTATCTAAATTCTGGAAGAATACTGTGGCTCAACAAATAATCTGTCGTCTTGTCAGGGTGGTTTATGGTTTGGGCTTTCGTTTTTTCCCCAGCTTTAGGGTCCCAGATCAGTCCATTTTACCAGCAGAAAATACAAGTGGAATTTCCCATACAAGAAGCTTATGCTGAGAGCGCTTTAGTTTTTAAGACTTCTGTTTTATTTCTGGTATCACAGCAGAGGAGAGGTTATCTCCTTTTAAGAAATTCCCTTTGCAAAAGACTTTTTTTTTTTTTAGAGACACTGGCTTGACATGTCTTATGCAAGTACATGCCACGCTCTGATATTGTAGAACCTGTTTCTCCTGTGTGTGTCACTGGAAGGGAGTAAATGCATGGAACAAAAGTCCTTCATGCCCTTGGATGATTTTTCTGTATTTATCCCACAGCATATTTTTCTAGAATGCTTTTTGTTGTAAGCAAAAATATCAGGCATATTTTATAATTTCTTATGTACTTAAATATTTTCAATTCGCTCAAATCAATAGGACACCTATAGTCCATCCTGCAGAGCTAATGCACTCTGTTGCATATTTGGTTCAAGGTAAAATGCTCAGTCATTGGTCTTCCACCATGTTTCTTTTTAATTAATAACAAAAAATGCTGTACTAGAATGTGCCATAACCTCTATGCTATAACAATAAGAAGAACTAGTATAACAATTAGAATATGTTATGGAGATTTTTTTAAGAGATCCATTTTTAAAACTGAGCTAGTGTGTCATGGCTACTCACCTCCCTCATCATTGACACAAACCAGCTATCAAGAGCACTGCTGTCACATGATTGGGATTGCTTTGGTGTTTTGCCTATGAACCAATGTCCTCTAATGTGTGACAATTTTCTTGATACTCAAGTTACATCAGCAAATTAGTAATATAGTTCTGGCATTGAAATCTGGCAAGATTCCTGTATTGGTTACCTCCCTGAAATCTTGTGAATTGTATACTTTTGGAACAAAAGTGTCCAAGTTGGTTATATTCCCTACCCCCCTTTTTTTTTTTCCTCCTGCATAACAGTTTGGAGGATGTTTTATCTGGTCAAATCCATAGACAGAAGCCACTGCTGGCAGTGTGAATGAGCCCAAAGCTGCTATTAGGAGACTTAGTTGTTGCCTCTGCTTACATATCCATGCCACTTTCTGCCAATGTGCGATGGAAGGGATGACACATATGTTGTTGCATAAACCTGTCAGCAATGAAGACTCATTAAGTTGCCCTTTCTTTACAACCCAGTTATATGACAAAAAAACAGTTGTAACCATTTGACAGTCTAGACCTGTCATGCAGGCTTTGCAGAATAAACAGGGTTTCTATACAGCAGCAGAGTTTACCGTATCAGCAATATCAAATTTTCAGGTTTTAGCTGTAGCTGATGTAAGTGAAGATTGATCTTGAGTATTGGGAGCTCATAATGCAGCAGGAAGAAAGCAGGTCCTGACAGTGGCAGTACAGGTGCTTCAGGCACCACAACATCTTTCACTGGCAAGAAGGGGCTTTGAGTTCATCACATGTAAGGGAAGAGTATGGCCATTCTGTCCTTCTGCTGGCTCCTTACCAGACTCCTCTACATAGTCACAATACTTTGTTTCCCCATGTTATCGTTATAAAAATAAAGTCAGCCACTGCTGCTTCCTCTGTTGTCTTCATTAATTTTATTTCACTTACTCCTTTGAGTTCATTTTCTGGAGCCTAAAAGATATACTCCGAAAGAGAGAGGCAGCATTTTCAAACTGGTCTGGTCAGAGGAACAATACCTCCCTGGGAGCTGATCTTATATGATTGATCTGCCTATAAAAGCCAAATCAGAGAATGAAGTCTGCTCCTAAGGGACTTCTGTGGTGACAAGGTTGACTTTTGAAGTATCGCCAGAATCCTGTCTGCATCTTAAATAATCACAAGGAGGTCTGAAAAGTCACTGATGCATCGCTCGGAAACTGGATGTACTATAGCACAAGCATTGCAGAAGAAGGCAGTTCTAGGGAGGAACTCAGAAATGTTTATTGGCTTTTGGTTTGGATCATTTCCTGCTTGTGGGACAAAATGAAGTTTTATTGGAGAGCTGCATATTAGATATTTGACGTTGATGTGATTGGCATAGCCAAACCAGAAACTGGTATCACCTTGAGATAAAATAGGGAACATAAGGTCAGGATAGCTCAATTGGCTATGAAAATAAAGACAGAAGGGTTGGGTGTGATGCCATGAGAAAAATGAAGATGTCCCTCAGAAGAGGGGCATAAAATGTGTGTTACAGAATGCCTGCTGTGATCTTTTCTGCTACTAATGATAACTTCTGCATCTTCATTCCCCTCAAATTAAAACTGTATACCTCTCCCAAATACACATTGTTGCTGCTTAGATGCTTTGGCTTATCAAAGACACTTGGCAAATTGTGAGCGTTTGGGCAGTATGAGTGGCAAGAAGGTAGCTGTTGATTGGGAAGGAGCAAGATGTAGAAATAGGTTCCTTAAGTTATTCAAAGGAAGAGTGTGAATCAAATGAGGAAGGTGAATTGGAGTAAGATGAAACATTGCTGCTGTGGTGAAAAAGAGTTTGGAGAGCTGCAGAGGGAGAAAGCAAGGAAGGAGTAAGAATTTTTCTAATTGTTGTCTGTAAACAGTTAATTGGTGAGGAAGGGAAGAAAAAGTAGAGCTTCACTGACTGGGTTGTGCTGTAGATACAACCAGCAAATAAAGGCAATGGGAGAATGATCAGGCAGTGATGCACGACTGTAAAAAGTAGACACTACCAGCATCTGATTGAGAGAGAAAGAAGTAACAGCAGCCTCAGCAGAGTGAAGGCAGAACAAGGTGTGTGTGTGCATTCTGGATGTGACAGAGCCCACTAACAGGAATGACGCCCCTTCCTTGTCATGTGCTGCAAGACCTGTCATTTTCTGGATAGCAGGAAAGCAGGCTGAAGGAGAAGCTGAGAGGTCCTGTACGCCCATGATGTTACGCTTGCACTTGCATAGTCAGGTTTTCTGGAAGAAGGGAGATGCCTTTTGAATTTTAGCAATTGCATTTGGAAGCTTTGACAAAGATCCCTACCACCAGTATCTCCTACAAAGTATAGCACAGTCACGTTCGAAAGTGTGTACTGAGAAAAAAGAACCAAGAAATACTCTTCGTCCACATATGTCCAGAAACCTTAACTTTGTTACAAGTCTCATGTGCTCTGCATTGCTTTATAATGTACAACATTTATGAATCCCTTCTGCACAATACATTGGCCCATTTCCTCCCACCAGAAGCTGAACCAGCTTCCAGCACAGTGATGACAAGTCAGTTATCTGGCACGGCTTAGTGGCTTCTCTTGTGCTTCCTCAGAGTCTTTGATTTGGATTAAAGAGGATTAGTCATTTCCAAGTGGGTTTACTCCGTTACGAAGAATTTTTTGCCAACTTCTTCTCTGCTCCCTGTCCCCAAAATCCTTGTTCTTGGTGTTTTGATGTTTGTTTTACATTGCAAGTCTTTGAAAGGAGTCTTGAAAAACAAAAATTACTTGGAGAGATTAAAATGCTGTCTTTATAACAACTTTTCATTGAAGGGCTTGATCATGATAAAAATGACTTTTCATATCATTATAATAGGGAAGGTTGTGTGGGTGCTATATAAAGACTGAAAGCAAGCGACTTGTTTATAGCTTCAGCTGCTGACTAATGGGGCCTGAAGCTGCTGTGTTGCCCCTTCCTGTCTGTTGCTCTGCTTTAATACTCACCATTTTTCCTCTCTGTCTTAATATCTAGGTATTTGTATCTGCTTTTCTCCAATGATGACCTTCTACCATTAGACAACTGGGTTTTTAACACAGAAGCTCATCCTCTGCCTGTTTTACATTTAGCCAACACCACACTGTCAGGAAATCCTGCATATCGATAGAAACAGCTCTATGAAGAGGAAAAGAGACTCTTTTCAGCTCTGATTTGTTTACATGGACCACTTGAGACTTTAAAGCAGGAGAGGAGACAGACACTTGATAAAACTAGACCTCTTGAGTCAAGCAAATACCGGTGTGAGAAACAAAGCTCTTCAACGTATAGATAAGTTAAAACTGAAAGAAAAGTTCTGTTTTATACATGACCAAAACACATTAGCGTGGTATTTGCAGGACAGAGAATTCATGCGCTTTGAACCCTAGCAAGACATGGAATCTAAACGCAGCAGCATAAGGAAGAAGAGGCTTTCCCGTCCAGGGAGAGGAACTTGCTGCTGCTGCTATTGGCTGTTGCAAGGAACAACACACCAGTCACCTCTTCAGATCGGGTGGGTTCCAAATACCTAGATTTTCTTTTTCTTTTTTTGTGTTTGATGGTGGCATGAACAAAGCAACAACAAAAAGCAACATCACTGCACCAGCAGCATCAGGATTTGAATTTTTTTCTGTACCTGTCTGAATTTTCTAAGGAGCATCTGTTTGTCCAGACTGGCAGCCATTCTAAGGACCTCTCAGCTATTAAAACTAAACTATAAAAACCGTTGCCTCCTCATTTTCCCTTTTCAAAATAATGCTGAAAGATCTGTGTTGTATGCTAACATCCAAAAAAAAAACCAATTGGTAAGCAGCTGGTTTGTAGTTCACTGTCAGCAACATGGGCTTAGTTCATTTGGCAAGCTACAGTCACAGAGTCTGGAGCATATCGCAGAGGTAGGAAGGAGCCTAAGCTTCCCTTCCTCACAAATCCTGTCACGTGGAAAAAAACCCTCTTATTAGTCCCGGTTCTTTTGGCTAAATAAATAGACGTGAGAACATGAGAAAAAGAGTCTCTTATGATTTATGTAACAGGATACAGTATATGGCACTTAAAAATGCTTCCCTTGAGCTAAGCAGCAGGAGCTTGTTGCTTCATATTTTTCCACACAAGCGGGATTTTTCCTAAAAGTTAAATTTCATTCTTTGAATACTATTCATGGAACCTTCTTTGCAGGTATGTGTGTGACAGAAGCCCATAACTGCCTTTGATTTAGTTTACAAAACTCCTTTTCTTCTTGGTGCTCCAGTACAAAGCCAACATGATTTTCTTTGAAAACAACATAACATTTCTTACATATAAGTGGAAAAAGAAACAGAAGAGTCTTTTCTTCCTTTAGTTTATGAGAAATGAGATGCTCTTACCTGCCCTTTTTTTTTTTCCCCTGAGTATTCCTAGGCTGGGCTGGGCAGTATCACTTAAATGGAGTCTGCTTCAGTCAGCACTTATTTGCTAAAAGAAGTTTTGTCTTTTCAAGTATAACTCAATCTCTTTTTTTTTAACCATTGTTCCAGAATCCTTACAGCTCAAATTACTCTTTTTATTCCCCTTTATAGCTCTCAAATCCTTTTGCCGTGGTGACTGGCTCCTTTGCTGATAAAGAGCACTGAGGTGCTTGTTTCCCTCCTAATTAGTGCACAGGTTGAATCTTTAAAAAATCTTGATTGTGTTTTCATACTGAAGTGAATGGAAGACCTCTTCAGTGAGCTACAGCAGTACAGCATCAGATCTAAAGGCAGTGCTATTTCTCCCCCTCAAAAAAAGTTTATATATGAAGTTGTATATATAAAAGCTTTTCTCTCCATCATATTATATCTGACTGTACATTATAGTAGAATTTCCCCTGTAGAATTTTTCTTCACTTGTCTTTGACATTAACTTAGACACAGAAATCATCACATGACCTAAGAAAAAATGCTCTCAGATGCTTTTTTCCAGACAGTTACTTTAGTTTAAGAGGAAGAAGACATAGAGCTTGGAAAAAACTCCAGTCTCAATGTTTTTACCTTAATACCAGTTAGTTACTGTAATTTGCAGCAGTATCTTAAAAATAATTTGAGAACTGATAAAGTAATTGATATAGTAAATAATACTGATTCAAGTAATTGTTTATTTAAAATTAGAATTAGCTTACTAAATGGATTCTTCTTACTGGTCCCATATTAATATTTCTAATTAGTATTCAGTGACTTACTGAAGAGCTAGTAATTTTCCATTTTCCAAAGTTCAGATATGTTGTGTTTTCAAATTGAGTTTTTTCCATCTCATGAGAACTGTTACTAGTTTGAATCTGCACTCAATTGCCTTGTTCTCCTAAATCTATCTGGGAACAAAGGAGAAGGAGGAAAAGCTTCTTCTGTTTAAGAAAAAAGAAAGAAAAAGGAAAAAGGCACTGTCCACCCCATATACCTCCTGATAAATGCAGGTGTAGAATGGCTGCCAGTCTGTTCAGAGAAAGGTCAAGGACAAAATTCTGGAGTCCCAGAAACAGCAAACTTCTTATCATTGTTTGCTGCTCTTCCACCTCCCTCTTGTGAATTAAAGAGCAACCCTTCAGATTAATTCCTCCATGAGTCCCAATGGGTTAACTCACTGCCACAAGAATGCTTGACTTGAGGACCTGAGCCATTTCATGTTATGGGATGGTATTTTTCTCAAAGCAGATGTACAGTACTGCTATTTCTTCTTTGTGTAGACAAGCAGCAGGTACCAAATAAAGGACACTTGTTTCTCGTTTTCCAGCTACCCAAATGGCTGTCAGTTTCTACTCTTATCACTCTTTAAAATACAAACTATGTCTTTTTCCTCCAGAAGCTACTGATGTGCACAGTCTATCAAAAATAATGCATTTTATGGACTAATTGCTGTGTCATTCATGAATCTCTCCATCCTGAGATTTCCAGATTTCCTACAGCGAGCTGAGTTTGGAGGTAATGGGTTCTGAGCAAGGTGGGTGCATAATAACCAAGCACCACGGATATTGAAACTTCTGACTGAAGTGACGTGCCCTCATTCTGCGTCCTTCACAGGGAAGTAGGTTCTGATCTGCAGAATGGCATTATCTGCAACCCAAAGTTCAGACTGTTTTCCCTCTGGGTACATGAGGTACAGTAGAATATTACCATTTTCATTCTGTTGCTGCTGTCTTACATACTTTCATGAAGATAGAGTGTAAATTTAAGCACAAAATGACTTTATAGTCCTAGTTGTTTCTGAGTCTTGCACTGTATTCTCTAACAAAACAATCCTCGTTTTCTTTAGGTAGCTGTCCCATTTTACCAATTTCTACAATACCCTCTCTTATGGGATGAAATAAAGAACAGAAAATGTGTATGGTTTTGGCACACTGGATTTGGGCAAGAGCCTGGAAATCCCAGAATTGTCTATTTCCTGTTTGCATGCAGTCAAAACAAGGATGTTCAGTTCTTTTCCTAATCCAAGCCTCAAGCTTGCCTGTTGGTCAGGATCTGCTAGCAATACATTTTTTTCTAACACTTATGGCTTGACTTTTCAAAGAAGCCAGATTTCTGCAGCTTCCATTGACCACCCTGGAGCTGTGTGTCCTGCAGTCAAGAAGTCAACTTCTTAACTTTGTCCTCTAAATAAAAACAAAAACCTTAAATTATATTGTGGGTATTCCTTTTGCTGCACAATATGGTACTTAAAACTGAATGTTTAAGAAAAGTATGAAAAATAGTAAGTACGCTGGAGTAAAGGGAAAAGCAGGTTCCTCTGCCAGTAACACCTTTGAGGCTCCTTTAGCTCCCTACTCCAAATTTGTGAATCACTGTCTTCTACTTCCCAATCACTGACGTATTCCCACCCAGTATTTTACAAGGTTTGAATGCTGCGTATACAGGTTCTGAAAAGTGAATATAATTACATGCTCCCTGTAATACCATCCTTAAAGGTTAAAGGTCTACCCTGTGCTGACTTACAGCTAAGAAAAGCCCTATGGGCTGTCTTTTATGATCGCCTCTTCTGCCCCCCAGGAAGTTATATTACAAATCTTCATAATGTGACTCTCCCTAGTTTGAATGGAGAAGTGGCTAATAGCAGTAACGTTGAAAAGATCAACAACATAACCTGGCATGCATGGAAAATGGTGAGGCAGTTTACATCTCAGGGCTGTAGTAACAGGGTTTTACCAAATTGAGCCTGTTACATACATTAATAAGT
The DNA here is from genome assembly GCF_013368605.1 of Nyctibius grandis. Lineage (NCBI taxonomy): Eukaryota > Metazoa > Chordata > Aves > Nyctibiiformes > Nyctibiidae > Nyctibius > Nyctibius grandis. The sequence goes on from NC_090662.1 coordinate 91,305,932, forward strand.
CTAGTTCGTGTTTTTAAGGGGACAAATAAGAAACAGGCTTCTTGTTACTGGAGAAAAATGAAAGCAAGCATTTGATCCACACTGTAGGTTGGAGATCTTTTCACCCTGGTAAGACGTCCCTCTTTTGCTCCTTGAATTTTGAGAAACAGTATTCTGACTCAAGAGTTTGAGTTGCCATACAAAGAGGAAACCCAAGCTCTTTTGCAAGTTACGTGCATACAACGGTAGCAGAGCTGATAAGCACTAGCTGCTTTGGCTGTCAGCCCCTTCTAACAAACTGCTCTGTAATTGCCCAGAAAAGTTGGGAACCACCGAAGTCGAAGGAGACTTGTTATGGTGAATTGTTGCCTTTAATCCTAATTGCTTGGTGGAAGTTGGATTTGCATTCTGCCTTTATTCTTGCGTTGTCTAAAACTGACAGATTATTTTTCCTCCAAAATAATAAAAGGGCAAAAGTCTATCTTCTGATGTGGAAACCTTCTGCCTCTGACCTGGAATCCTGCATATGTACTTTTTACAGATTAAAAATAATATTGTATATAAAAAAGATTGAATAAAGAATGTCTTTAAGTGAAAAAGGTGCATTTTGTGTCCTTTGCCTCCAGTAGCAACCTCCTGTAGCATTGGACTGTGAAGCTGATCCTGTTTCATAGGCTTGGTGGTGCTGCAGCTTTTCTTTCCCCTGCAGCTCTACTAGGGACTTACTTTCACAACTTAAACATGTCTCAAGACCCCTTACTGCAAAATTAAACCCCTGTACTCCTTGCTTGCTTTTATCAAGATGTAGCTAAATGTACAACAGTTTGAGGCTGTTTCTGTGTGCTGTTGTGAAAGCCACCAAATCTCACAACATTTTGAGATTTCTACCCTTTCGTTAAAATTATGTGAAAGTGGCTAAAAAGTTCAAAGATTCTTAGTGATGAGGATAAAGGGGGGCAGGCAAACAAGCAGTGCTACTAAATAAACTCAGTTTTCTTAAGACACCAGGTTAAAACCCCAGCTTTCTTTGATACTAAATAGCCCGTGAATTGGGCAATTGAGTCTGTCCATCCATTCCTCTGTGAAAAGGAAGAAGTTTGTGCTTGTTTAAATGATGTTCACAGGGAAATTAGTATAAGGAAGTTGCTTAAAGTGAGCCTATTTTCCCCCTGCACCTTTAAATTCACTGAACTGCTGTGACAGCACTCTGTTTTGCAGTACAAGTAGTGAATTACCAGATTTGCTTTCTGAGTCACGTTAACTGTAGATAATCCTTACTGTCTGACATCACCCATATTGCTGATACATGGTACCTTTTTTTCATGGCGTGCCATCACTGCCATCCTTTGCATCCTGTTTTAGTGCTTTATATCCGATGCCCAACCTTCCCAGGATGCTCTGCCTCAGGATGCAATGACCTCCTTCAGCATTACTTCATAAGAGAAAATTGCTTCCGAAGTGCCATAACTCAGTGCAGTGCATGACACCAGGTACACACCTGCTGTCCTGGTATGCCATCCATCTTGAGATCCTAACGCACATTCAGTTGTTGCTCCCTGGCTTTCCGCACAAGCGCTGCATGGTCACGATGCACCCAGCTTCCTCCCACAGTGCCACTACCAAAGCAGTGTCATTTGCATCCATTGATCTTCCTATGGTGTGCTCAGCCCTTAAGCCACCTCATTGAAATTCACTTCTTGCATCAAAGCCTGTTTGCTATGTCTATCCATGTCACACTGTCTCAGCCACTGAGCCCTAATGCATAAAACCTCGCCTCCCGCTCTACTGCTGTCAAGCGCTCTATCCTTGTGTGTAACATTTTGGCCAATACTGAAGGCTTCATTACTGTCCTCCCTGCTCTTCAGATGGGATCCTGTCCTTTGTGGTTGCACTGCATTGTCTCTGCCTCTTCAACAGTGAAGTGTTTCACCCCTCTGCTTCTACCTCTTCTGAAACACGCTTTCTTTGCATGTCCTGTATCTGAGGTTATATAGCAAATATCCTCTTTTATTGCTCCTTTGGCACTCTGCCTGCTTATCACCTGCCCCCCTCCCTTCCCTTGTACTCTGTGATTGTGTGTGCTCCTTCCTGAAGACCATGTGCCTTTCCTATGCATATTAATAAGCTGTATTTAAAAATCCTGAAATTAATCATTAATGGGTTATTTTTAGCCTTCATCTCATAGCTCTGGGAGTTGGCTTCTCTCAGTACAAAGCCATAGGCATTCTGTGGGCTTTGGAAAGGAAACATTACTCTATTTGTGTCAGCTACGCGTGGGATGTGTGAAGGTTGGTGGTAGTGGTGTGCTTTTTTTTTTTTTTTTTTTTTTTTTTTAATGTGAAGAGCAAGAGTCTCTTTGACAACAATATTTCAGACTGAGCAAACTCCCATGTGAAAAGGTTTGAGAGGAGCAGTCACTCATATAGCCAAACTACTTGCAGGTAAAAATTCAGGGAAGGATCTGGAGAGGAAGAAAAAAGCCCTGTGTGTCCATGTGTACCAAAAGTTTTATGGTTTTCTTTCTTACATCGTTTCCATCGTACAAATAGTTACAGGCAACGGGCATGATGTCTGTCTGTTACCATATAAACCAGAAAGGATGAGCTGTTGCATGACTGAGAAAATAGCATCATCTGTTGGTATGGGATCACATAGAAGTCACATATGAATGACATTATGATACAGCAACAAAAGGAAGAATGTCCCTAAGTCATTTCTTCCCCAGGCTGGTGCTGCCTATGTCTGCATACCAATTTCTTCACCAATCCATGCTGAAGCTTCAGCAAAGAAATCAGTGGAGGAAGCCCCAAAGAATACGAGTGGATGCCAGCAGTCTGCTACATCACCTGCGACAGAAGCCTGTGCACGGATTCCAGAAGGTGAGATGCAGGAAGATTTCTCATGTGGACAGATAGACCCATCCATGACTGGTGTGTGGATCACGCCCAGCATTCCTGTGAAGCCCTCTGCAGAGCTTCTGGCTTAACTTGAACTGTGAGGCCACAGAATGTATTTTGAAGAAAAGTCACAGAAGATGCAGAACTATTTGGGATACCAAAGTTTTCAGGGTAACCAGATACTACTTTTTATGAGATGTATCATTCTCCAGATGAAGGATGTATGGTACATCTCATGTAACTGAACTTCAGTAATGTATGCAATACTGCATCTTGATTAATCTGTCTTAAAAATATGAAGTTGAACACAAGAGCTGCACAGTGGATAAGGGACTGGATAAAGGAGGAACAATGAAGTATAAAATGGAGAAGGAAACTTTTAGGTGTTCTAGTGAATGTCACTAAATCCTGGCACTAGGACTTAATGGCAAGAAGAATTTGTTTGCAGCAGAAGAAAGTTAGGAAGAATTGTCAATAAAGACAACGAAAGATCAGATAATCTTGAGGCCTGGAACAGCAGAAGGCAAAAGAAAAAGTCAAAAGGTGTACTTGTTCCTCCAGGGACTAGGAATAAAACCTTTCACTGTAATCTGGGATGCTGTCAGTCTGAAATCGTTAACACTAAGAAAGACCTGAATGTCTAGTAAGCCATAATGACACAGATCACCAATGCAAGGTGAAAAAAAGCAAGTGAAAATAAAAGAATGGCTGTGCTGGGTCAAAAGTAATGTCTGTCTAACGTAGCATCTTGGCCTAACACCGACCACGAGCAGATTCCCACAAAAGAGTAGAAAAATAAGTATGTATTTATACTTCACAAATGTACCCTGAAAGGATCTGCAGCTTCCTGAGCCATAGGTGGTATCTTTGTATTTAATAGCCCTTGACATACAGGGAGGGGGGGATGTTCTTAGGAATTAGTCCAGTCACTTACCAAATCAATAGAGACTGTCAGTGTGCAGAACAAGCTCTGCCAAAAAGTCTCACAGTGTTGGCAAAGCACGCATGTATGGAGAGGGTATTTCTGATGAAACTAGAAAAGTATCAGTGTTGGACAAAGCAGGATGAACACATTTGAGATACAGTGTGTTCTGGTCACCTGTATTTAGAAGGGCTTGTCACAGTGGAACAGATGTAAGACAGCGCGTATTTAGGCCTACCTGGGAATGGAGAGTTGGTGTCAAGAGAGGTGAGAAGAGTTTAGCCTGGCAAAATGCAAGACTGACAGAGCTGATAACTGCTGTCCACAACACATCAAGTGGTTGATCATCCTGGGAGAGAAAAAAGCTGTTATTCCTGGAGGACAAAAAAAAAGCCCACACAAATTGATAACCTGCAATATCTGAATAATTTCTGACAATGAGGTCCTAGAAGTAGAAAACATGTTGATCTGCTGAAGAAAAGACTGATCTTGTGTGCTTGCCTGCAATTTCACGTACATGAATCAAGGATATAGGAGGTCACTTCCTGTCCTACATTCCAGAGCTCCTATGGGAGCTCTGTATCTAGGGCTGAATTTACAAAAAGCCCTTTCCTTTGTGCTGTTATCTGTTTCTAGTGCAGGGCAAGTGTAAAATGCCATTGGATCAGAAAAAAAGCCTTTCTTATCTACATGGATGGGCGTAATTGGTTCATGTTTGCTCTGCTGGTTGAGTAATGATGAATAGAAAAATCACAAGATACTTGCTATTAAGTTTTCTAACATGGTTATCCAATTAGCTTGCACCACTGGATTTGCTGTGGCTGAATCAGAAACAGATTGCAATGTGTTGAAACACAGTGCTATCAACACAGGACACCTCTCTCTTTTATCTAAAGATTTGTTATTGAACAAGAAACTAGGAACAAGGAATATGATACTAAAATAGAAGAGTAGTACAGTCCACAAATAATGTCCTTTGTGCAGTGATTCTTACACAGCAAAATAAGTCAAGATCATCAGTACCGTCAGAGAGAGAACCTCCGAAGATACCATCTGTTGCATGCGTTTGTATTCTGTTTTGCCCATATTTGTATATGGCTCATCTTGTCCTTTATTTGGGTACATATCCCATTAGTGCTTGAGGTGCTTTCTGTCTGTGGGTTATTTCTGTACTAATTAATACTTACATCAAGGGATTTCCCTGACAGCTCTCTGGCATTTTTGCAAGTGTACTCCTAGATCTGCACTGATACATAGTTATGCATTTTGTACACTTCAGCCAGGCAAATGATTTCGAAGAATCCATACATAATTGCTGTTAGTATGCTCAAATCTTACAACCAGTGTTACTTGGGCAACCATTTATATCAAACTAATACTATAGTCTGCTAAAACCTTATGCCAAGGTCCTGTAAACTCAGACACTGTATTCCTACTTGTATCACAGCAAAGTTAGGTTTTCAGGTTCTCATTAAATATTTTTTAGCTGGACTGGAAATTTCCCCCAGGAAAAGAATCCCCCAAATCTTTGAATACTCACAGTCACCAACTTGGGGGATTAGCTGCTTTCATGTGAAGCAGACTTCGATGAGATCAGTGACAACAGGGAAAGAATTTCTGCCACATCCAGGAGAGATCATTACATTGATTTTTTTTTTTTTTTGCTAACTTAAATAATACACTAGTACTGCTTTGCCAGGTGTGTAGCCTACGTAAGCCTTTCTATATACTGCCTCTGATTTCCTCCAGTTTCTGCTCGTGATGTTTCTTAATAGAGCAGAAATCTATGGGGAAAACACATCAACCCCTTCACAGAGCACAGTGCGTAGCCCTGGAGATGTTCCCTCTGAACAGGTTATGTTCCGTGCCAGATGCTTGTTGGCTGCATCAGAAAGATGCTCTGCCCACATTCATATTTTACCCCTGCAGTAGAAATCTCTCTGCCAGCTTGAGCTGTCAGGAAAGGGCACTGATGTGGCTGGCTGTACTCTGGTGCTGGTATCACCTTCCTCACCTCTCTGTTGGCTTCTCTATTCTGTTTTCAATGCATATCCAGGCTAGTCAGCCCAAAATTTGAAAGTCATTATTTGGTTTCAGTAATAGTATGAGACTAACTTCCAAAATGGTGACATTTGAACATTAGGTTCAAGTGTCAGACACTCATAGTCTGTCTCCCAAATGCTGAACATCCTCTGCCCACTCGATGAAGCTGATTCACCAGGATGTGCAATGCCCCCTATTTCAGGAGCCAGCAAGGCTCAGCAGACCCAGCCAACCACAAGGGACACACCAGCCTGCCCTGAACAGATTAGGAAATCAGTATAAAGCATCGTGGCGAGTTTGTGATGTGGGACATGAATACTATCTGTGAGGAGCCTTCCTCCTGGAGGGGAGCAAACATGCCTGATGGGGAGGGTCTGGTAAGCTCTGTGGACACCACAGGATTTCAACTGGCTCCTGTTGAGAAAAGACTATAGTTTAGTTTTTAGCTGCTTGACAACCCCAGTTTTTCAAAATCTCTGCGTCAGGCTACAAGAATTATGAGATTTCTTCTAAATAATAAGCTTGAGGATCTTTTTCCATGTCTTCAGGGTTGGTTTTTTTTTTTATCTTGATCCTTTGGGTCACTCCTAGTTTTAATATTTCCAAGCCCTTCCCTTCCCTTTTATTCCAGAATGATTAAAAACACCCTTAAAAATAAAAGAAAAAGAAAACTTGGCATGTCTCCCAATCTGGCAGAGGTTCCAGCACTTTATACCAGCATCATGAAACAATCAAGAGCGGGCACTGCTGCATTAAGCTCACCCTGAGCACTACTACAAATGCTAAAGTAAGGGCAACTTGCTTTTTGGAAAGCTAATTTTTTTAAACTTAAATCCCATATAGACACAGATCTTCATTCCCCAGGCATACCAGACAATTTCTCCCGTTGACTGCTCTGGCTCAAGCACACACAATTGGCAACATCCTGTTTTTAGTGAGACAGCTCACAGTAACCAAGTACAAAACACAACACTGAATAACATGACGTCCAAGTAAAATGTTCTGTGATATAAATGTGAGTCCCACAATTACTCTGAGTTCTTGCACTGATCTTTCTACAGGCAGGTTTGTTTTTCCACTCCCAAGTGAATAATGAATGGGATTCATACATTTGACATTAACTCCATCACCTGTAGTTCTTCCACCACTTGCTGCAGGAGTGCTGGAGGGAGAAGGGAAAGGAGACACTTAGGGGGGTTTTTAAGCCCTGTACTACGTAACAGTCTGTCTCCATTTAGCCCACGTCCAGGGGCGAACCTATAGCCAGCTGTTCTATCACCCAGTGACCCCTTCCCAGCCAAGAAGGTGAATCGGGAAAAGGAAAGGAGACCCATGGGTTTAAATGAAAACAGATTTAATAAAATAACAAAACTAATATTAATACTAATAATAAGTACACAGAGTTATACTCAGCCCAATGAATGCTGGATGTTGAATGCTGTGCAATGGTCACAACAAATGGGAGAGTAGGCCTTAGGAGTGGAATGATGAGCAAGACCAGCCAGGTATAGCAACCATTGAGGAGGAGACCAGTCCTTACTAAACTTCCCAGTTTATAGTGAACGTGAAGTTTATGGTATGGAATACACCTGTGGGCCAGCCTGGGTCAGCTGCCCTGGCTTCCACTCCTCCTAGCTTAAGCACCTGGCTAACTCAAAACTGCTGATGGCCTGATCGCCATGGAAACCCACATACCATGGCTGGCCACGAACTAAAATAAAGTGTCTTATCACCTTTGTTCCTGCCGTATCGGGTGTTGCAGTCTTCTCATAAATGCAGCTTTTCTGAATAGAAAATTGATTCCATGATCCTATCCCAGCAAAACCAGGACACTGTCTGTACAGAGAGGCCCATGCAGACTTCCAGTGTATTAACCAATTTGTCCTTAGACAGGAATGGAAAGCTAGACAGTGGCACTCTGGGTCTGGGAGATTCTTCCAGATGCTATCTGGGCTGTCCTCTGGTTGTTCTGTTGCCACAGCTAAACATGGCATTACTCCCACTTGAGCAATCTTTAGAGAATGAACCAGAGACCCTTTCTTGAAATGGATGCATCAAGCCATTCCCCTTGTGTGAAATTTTGGCTTGTAAGAGGGGTTGCAAAGCATTCAAGGATGTTAGCAGGAGAGGAGGTGAGATGAATACTTGCATGAATACTGGACATGATAAATCAGAGTTAATCCTTTGGCTCTGTTTGTCTGACACTCAGTAGTAGACAGCCTGCACCAGCAACTTTACACTGTGTTATTTGTGATAAAAGTGCAGGCTTTGTAAATACAGAAACTCAGCAGTCAGAATATTAAATTGGACTTCACAGAGCAAGCGAGGGGAAACTATCGCTAAAGATACCATCTTGTGGTAGTAAGAGGCACAGACCAACAGAGCCAGCAGATTTAAATTGTGTGAAGCAAGCATCAATCTTGTTGAAAAGCTGATCATAGACTCCTTGTTCTCCAAGCAGTGGATGCCACGGAGGAGGAAGTACTAGGTCAGATCTCACTCTGCCAGGTGTGTCCTAGGCCAGGAGCTGCAGGGAGGGGACACACAACAAAACCCACAGGTTTATACTGCACTCACCCCACACAGCGGTCGGTCCGTGACGTTCCTTGTCCGAGACACCTTCCTCTCTGAAAGGGAGATGAGATCAAAATGCGGACCTGTATCCTCTCTGTAATAATAATTCTTTCTGTAAATGTATAACTAGTAAATTTAAGAGGGCTGAGGACAAGTCCCTAGAAGCAAGAAAACTTGAACACTGAAAAACAGCCACCTCGATCACTTCTTACAGGCAAAACCTACTGCACTGTGCTCAGTGTCAAAACAGTTTTCATCCATCAATGACAGGTGTGCTTGGAGAAACCAGGTTTGTAGACATACTTATGGTGCCAAAAAGAGTTCTCTGCATGTTTTAATATGGGAGATGAACTTGACAAGAAGACAAGCCTAACCCCACAAGCTCCCCAGTTCAAACCGGTCTGTTAACTGTCAGGAACTTCTGGTTATTTGACAGCAAACCCCCCACCTGCCTAATCAACACCCACAAAATTGAGTGGCATCTGTTATAGGACCAAACTGGAGATTTAATGTATCATCTTCTTTATTTTTGGTTACTGTTCTTTTCCCTTTCTTAGATTGGTCCTCAACTAATTAATATCCAGTCCTTGCTGCTAGCACTGGAGAGGCACATTTTATTTAAGAAACATGAGAAGTTTAGTTATGTGAATGAGGAACTTCTAGAAATGACAAACATTGGTATGAGAAAGAAACCCATGGCACAGCCACACGTACAAATTCCAGTTATCCAGTGGTTTTTGAACTTAGACGGAGATGCAGATGGAGAGTTGTAAGAGGGAGAAGAGCATTACATGGGACTACAGGGGTCATGACAAGGACTGGTGAAATGAGGATGTCTTTTAAAATGCATCCTACTGTACTCCCACTTTCCAAATTAGCTTTACAGCAGCTATAATCTATTATCTCTAGATGTATACGTGACAGACTTTTCAGGTTAAGAGACCATTGTTACTCTCGTTTCCTATGTTACAGAGGCTATACATAACGTTTCACATTGTGATTTTGCACCAAGCCTATGAATTGAGCCAAAGCTGCTTTTTTAAAACAAAAAATGCAGTTTTGATTTAATGATCATAATTGAGAAAGTTAACATTTATTTTGTGACTTTTATCATTTAGTCAGTATTAATTCATTTAATGTCATAGTGTGAAATGTCAACTTGTAAATCAAACTTCATCCAATAATAAAACAGAACTGTTATTGCTATTTGAAATCTGCAGTGCACTCAAAATACCAATGTCATGTTTGTCTGACAATATGGATTCTTCATAAAAACATGCTCATTGGCATTTACTATCCAGCTGTCCTCCGTTGACTGTATCCTATATTAATGGTACCAACGCCAGGCACGTATTTCCAGTATTGACATGACAGCCACTTTTGCTTCTGTTCCTCTGAAGCTTCTTCAGTATTCCTGTATTTATTAAAAATGCACATTAATAGCTTAGAGTTCCCGGTCCAGTTTAGAAAGCAAAAATTTGTTCCCCTCTGGTGACAAAATATTTAACAGTGAAAGGTGGTCTTTAAGCTTAGCTTTTGTACCTGCTGGAACCAGAATTAATTAATATGTCTGTAGCATGTAAGTGTCGCTGACATATCTTTGCTACTTCCCCCTTTTCTGTGTGCCTAAAGGGTAAATAAACACCTTTCCAGCAAACCAGCCTTAACATTTTTTTCTTTTCCAGTGTGCATACATAAGTAAAATTCTTCCTACTGACTGTGACCCTGTTGACAGTGGAGTTTCATTGATAAGCAATAGTTTGCTTTACTGATTGATTGCCAACAAACTAATTAAATTAGATGAATAGTATTGGTCAGCTAACTTAAAAAATAATAAGGATCTTACTGATGGAGTACGTTTTGTAACCACTCTGCTAACCTGCGGAGCATAAGAGTATATAAACAAGTTACTGCGAAGTAGACTAAAGTGTAAACTTGCAGCAAATCAATGGCTTCGCAGTAAGCGTGCCTGTCCTCCCTCTTGGTATCCCTTGAAATATCTTAATTGGCTTGTGTTTGTTATCAGGTAACAACACGCACAGGCCCGCTCGGTGACTGCTGAGCAGCACGGTAACATGTTTAGGTATCTGTCCCCTTGGGCTTTCAGGACTTTTTATTGCAGACACTCTGCTATTTTGGGCAGATACGTGAAGCAAGAGACAGCACAGATGCAAACCTGAGGGTGCTCTGGGAGAACGGTTGCCTGGGTCCATCACCCCTCCTCACCTTCTGCTGGCCCTCCCTGCGCCCTGGCACCAAGAAACCCAACTAAAGAATGAGAGGCGTAAAAATCCCTGCTGCACCGTAAAAATATGACTAAAAATAAATAACACAGGCCTCATTTTTTCCCCTCCTTTTCTGCTGTCGGGCAGGTTTCACACCAGCAGACACTCCGGTGAGAGGGGTAGAGCTCCACAGGGCTGGGGGCAGCTCGGCGCAGGGGGCCTTTCTGCAGATTTAAGGATCTTTGCCATGTTTTGGGTTTCACCCTCACGCCGAGATCTTTATTCACAACGGACAACGAGGCGCAAGGCGGGAGGCTGCTGGCGGCACCAGGCCCCCCCAGCCCTCTCGGCCTGGCAGCTCCCCCCACAGGCTACCCCGCCGCCAGGGCGAGAGCGACCTGAGGAGAGGGTGTCTGTCACAGCACAAGCAGGTTGCTGATGAGGTGGGAGGAGGGTGGCAGGGTAGGGGCAGAAGTGTGAATAAGCTTCCTGTCTGCAGGAATGGCTTGTCCTGGCAATTGAAGGAAGGGATGTGGCAACAAGATATAGGGATGAAGTTCAGCAAAGGAGGAATTTGGTGGTTAGAAATCTGATTGTTGGGAGCACGGCCCTTGGAGAAATGAAAAGATCCCACTGTCTTACTGAGAGGGCAAAAACTACAAAGCAGGCTCCGGCAACAGGAGCCCGCGTTTGGGAAATGAGTCACTTACTGAACTGTGGAAGAAAAGTTGTCCTTTATTCTCTCTGGCAGCATCTGTAGGTATTTTAGGATCTCTGTTAAACCGGGGCAAAGATGTCCCAGTTTTCTGGTACGTGTTGAAATATTCCAGCTCTTTGATGTGTTAAGTGCCTTCCCCTATTAAATAGCAGCTCTGCTTCTGTTGTTCTCCCCCTTCCTTTTCTGCTCTATTTCCGTGTGCCCGGATTGTCCTTTCTGCTACTTCAGTGACAGAGCAGCCATGGCTGCACCCATCATTGGTCTCACTGGACATTAGGATGAAATATCACTAGCCCAGAAAAATAATGTGTGTTACTGTTTGTTAAACACCTTTTTGCTTTTCTGAGCAGGGTTTGATAACCGCCTTCAGCACTAGTTTGTCTTACACACCCTGAGCGCCTTATTCAGCCCTGGAGGCAACTGAGGTAACCGTGTATATGTAAATATATGGAGCTGATTTGTAGCTTTACTAGCAGCACTCAGAGGGCTGTGAATTTTATGTACTTGGGAGTCTGGCTTATGGCCAGCTCAGAGCTTTCTGCGTAGGAACAGAGTGCAAGCGGGTAACTGGAAGGGAGTGGAGTATGAATGGTGGTGGCTGGAGGGAAACAGACTGCAAATGGAGGGGCCCAGAGGGGAATGGAAGTGGAAATAGAATTGGAGGGAACCAGAGGGGAACAGAGTATGTACAGAGGGGAATGGAAAGGACCCATCTGATGAGAAAAAAAGCCAGCAACGCAGGAGACTGGAGGGGAAAAGAACGTGAATGGTGAGGCTCAAGGGGAAGGAGGCATGAACAGAGGGACTGTAGCTAAGCAGATTTTCACCAGAGAGGTTTAGATAGAATGAGAACATGAAGACCCAGGCCCACTCCCTTTCCTGTGCATCATGTCTCTAACCACACGAGGACTCGGCTGTCCTCAGCCAGTTTTGCAGATCCTCACACCTAACCTTCCACAGAAGTTCACTAGGGGCAAACTCCTCTGTTCTCCACAGCCAGAGAAATGGCATGCCTGAGCTTCCAAGGTCTCAACTGCCCTGCTCTGCCTGCCCTCTAGATATGTGGCTTTTGCTCTCTCCATTGGCCAGCCTGCGGCCCCAGAGCCCAGGGTAACCGGCGTAACAAAGCTTTTTGGGATGGATCACACAGAGACACGCCTCTCCCTGGTCACTGCCTCCCTCCTCGCCTCTCATCAAAGAAGGGGAAGGTCTTGGACACCTGCATTCCTGAAGCCCAAGGAGGGTAGTAGGGTATAGGGGTTAGACCAGGGGTGCAAGACCCTGGAGGTTTGAGTTCTGGTGGTGTTAGGGCAGGGAGGCAAAGGGGCTCAGAGAGAAAATGGGGGGGGTTGGACACCTGGGTGCCCAGGGAAGGCAGCTGGGCCTTGGGGATAGAGCAAACGCGTCTCTTCTACATTCCTGGTTTCCTTCCATCCCTGAGCTGTCCCAGGTTTTTTGAAAGCAAGACACTGGGTTGCCTGGGACAGCCGCAAGGTGCAGAACCCATCTTCCTCGACTTGTGAGATGGTGAAAGGTGCATGAACTGAGGGGACTGGCAGGGAACAGAGCTCAGTGGAAGGGGAGGGGAGTGGAAAAGAGCACCAATGGAGGGGTCTAGAGGGGAACATAGTGAGAACAGAGGGGGACACAAGGGGTAAGAGTGCAAACACGAGTACTGGAAGGGCAATGGAGCATGCACAGAGGGCAAATGAACAGGATGGGAGGGGAACAGAGCTCAACAGGAGCTGGAGCTCAATGTGGAAATGAACAGAGCACGTATGGAGGAGTCTGGAGGTGCAATTATTAGCATAAAGCCATGATTATTAACAGCACTGGTAGGTAAGACATGACCCTTGTCTGCAAGTTGCACCTGGAGCCCTTACTGACTTTCATGGGCTAATCATTCTCACCAAGATCTCTTCTGCAGTTCAGAGTCCTGTTGCACAGAGAGCAAACTTGGTTTTAGCAATCTTTTAGAAAGAAATTTTAGGGGATATGAATGAAGTCAAGTGGCCTAAAAGTGGTCCGTATTTAGACACAGAGACTTACACATTTGAAGAGGGCACAGCAGCAAGGCAGGAGCACAATGACTGTTTCTCACACCTGTGTGCCTAGTGTACTTGGTAGCAGCTGGATGAGGGGTGCCTAACTGCTGCTGTTGGTAATGAGTGGGTCACTGATGTGGGATTGATTTGACCTCATTTTGGTCAATTTTGAGGTCTGGGTTTAAGCAAAACTGGAATATCAAGCATACAATTGGGCTGATTGCAAAGCTACGCAGCAGGGGCTGATCCTTCCAGCACTGCCTGTGATCAGGAGACCATTTTAAACCGTATTTTATTGTCTCCCTTACTGGATAGGACAATCACCTGCCTTATAAAATATTTTGTTTAAAAACGAGGTTGGCCAAAATATGTCCAGCCCACAGCAACTACTAAAAACATGTAGAGAGGGCTCCCAAAATTACCATCCATCTGTCTATGATGCACACAAGATTTGTGCTTCGAGTGGTTCCATGCCACAATTTTGTTGGTTCTTTGGTCACTGTCAGCAGCTTGCTTCAAAGTGCCCTACAATTAACAGAAAAATGGGAAACTTTGGCTCCTACTTAGTGCGCTTGAGTGAGCAGCTGTGACAGTGAAAGGTGCTTCAGTCACAGGTTTCTTGCCCCTGTGGTGGAAGTGTGACAGGAAAACAGAGCTTATGCCTGTGCTGCTGTTTTGTGTGGATCTGCAGCTTATGCCGAAACACCAGCCTGCAGGCTGGAGCAGCTGAGAAACGTGGGTCTGTGCCGTTGACTTTGCTGTTGGGCAAAGGGATGGGACAGGACCTTTGTAAACTGCTGCTATAAGATCAGTTGGACCAAATCGAGGCCTCTCTGGGGAATTTATTTATTAAAGCTCTCTTTATTTTTTAAGCATGAGAGGCTCCTAGTAGGGGTTATACAGCTGGTTAGCAGTCCTCACGCTGATGTGCTGCTTGTCTGCCATGAGCAAACTCAAATGCATTAAACGATAATGTCTTTTCTCCTCTGTTAAAAGTCCAGCGCACACATCAGTTTGCTCGGTGCACATCCTATCTGGGGGTTTGCAATTCCAAATTTCATTTTCAAATCCCTTATTCTTTAAGGTTGCTGCAAACCTCCTCACTCTCCATCAGTCTCTAGAGGAGTTATCAGCATATACTGTAGCAGGGGATAGGTCTCCTTCAGCATGGGATAGATCTGTGCGGTCACTCATAAAGGAGGAACTCTGATGGAGGTATTAAGGGTACTGCTTGCTCAGTGGAGAAGAGTGGAGACATTGACAATGCCATATGAAACAATGGCATTCAAATAACATCCACAGTACTAGTTTGCTGAGTGTTTACAAAGTGTTCAGTGGGAGCCTGGAAAACTGATTTCTGTGTTCCCAGAATATGACTGGAAGTTCTGGTGGCTGGTATTTGACTGCTTTGGATCTTACATACTTAACCTAAGATGTTACTAAAGTAAATGGTAATATTTGCACTGGGACTAATGTCTAGGGCATTGAATAATTAAACTCAACACAGACTTCAAGTTGCCAGCATGTCTGGAAATGTGATTTATTTATATTAGTACTGAGTCATGTAAAATGTTTCTGTTCACACCATCCTGAACAGAACAGAGAAATTCCCATCTTTTAGACCTATTTTCAGCAAGTGAGCTGTATGTTTAAGAAGCAAACACTGGATCACATCTATCTGTTCAGACAAGTTCTACATTTTTGGCCCAAAAGCTAAGATACACATTTTTCAGAAACTCATGTGGCAATCAGAAAAGCACAGGGACAGCACTTGTGCATCTACCAATCAGCTAAAGTTAGCCTTTGTTCCCAGCTGAAACCTGGAAATAACATCATTTTTTCCAGCACTATCTATTTTTCCTCAGTGTTCACAAATGTCTTGTCTCTGCCATGGAAACCCTTCAGTGACCAAGGCTGTCCTGCAAGATTTTTCTCCCCGCCATCTTGTTCGAGCTGTTGTTCTGCTGGGCAGCCATCAGATTTATTGCAAAATTGGTAACTAGGAAAATGAGAATGGATGAGGAAGTCCTTACCTGACCAAATCTCCCCTTTCTCTCCCTCCACACACTGTCCTAACTAAAACTATGTTGTACTTACATTGTACTTTTGGCCTCACAACGCGTACAGTGCCCAAATTTGCTCTCAAGTTTGGCTGTCAGGTGAAAGGCACATGAAACTGGACAACACTCTTGAAAAAGTGAACAAGATTTGTAACAGCTTTTGCAATCAGGTGGCTTCTACCTGCTGCGTGTTTGGTAAGGTTGGCAAGAGCTGAGTGAGTAGGGTATAGCTGAGTAGTACGTATTTGTAAAGTGTAATCATAGTTCTAGGACAAATTGTGCTTTACAAAAGCCTTAAAGGTGGCTGGAGTGAAAAGAAGGGCTGATGTGTTCACACTATGGGCTGCGTGGACTCTTACTAAAATAGCGTCTTCGTGCTGCATGAGGTGTAGAAGTGGATGGGGACTATATAGTAAAGTTACCCTGATCAGCCTGTACTCAACAAACAAATGAACATTCCACTTTTATTTATTCGGGGTTGGGGGGGGCAGTGGATGAGCGGGCTGTTACACAAAGTCTTCATTTAAACGCTTTGTAGTTTTCATTTAAACGCTTTGTAGTTATCTGCTGCTGCTGTTTGCCCAGCTCTCCTCTGGCTCAAGGCCCTACTTGTATAGCCAGGTCTCAGCTCCTCTTAAGACTTAGGCAACCTTGCTTTTCAAGTACAACCTTCTCTGTGGGACTATGGAGGCAATCCACTGACCGGTGCACTGCTTGGCCTCTTCCCACGTGTAGCGGGGCACGTAGGCAAAATCCTTATGTGCTTTTTTATAAGAGAAGCTGAATGGGGTGTTCAGTAGAGTGACCAGGTGACGGTTGGTGGAGGGGATGTATCTGACAAAGGGCCTGAGCAAGAAGCTCACGATCTCCAGCAGCAGTGAGAAGTAATACAACATTGTGAGAGGCATGGGGAGATGGGACTCAATTCCAAACCCCAGGTCCTTGGTCAGCTCGTAATTTAGATCTGCGTAGCTCATATGAGGAGTGTCATCTGAGATGTAGTAGAACTGCCCCCTGATGTGCTTGGCTTTATGTGGGATCTGCAGGGCTTTGGCTGCCTGCACATGTGCCCAGGCGATGTTCCCCACGTACACAGGGTTCACTAAAGCCTCCTTCCTCGAGAAGCGCAGGTAGACATTTTTGTTCAACAGACACTTATCCAGATGACCTTGAAGAAATGGGCATCCTTCTCCAAAAATGTACATGGACCTCAGGGCACAAGTCATCAGCATGCCACCATCCTTTAACACCTGGCCATCTGCTTTCAGCACAGACTCCTCTGCCAGTCTTTTACTCTGGGCGTAAGGAAATTTTGATACACTCTCATAAGCTGTGTCTTCATCACCATTGAAAATTGGGTCACCTTTGCAGTTTGGGCCTGTCACTTCTATGGTACTGGTATAGATGAAGTGCTGGACGTTACAGCGGACACATGCCTCCAGCAGTAGCTGAGTACCTTCAAAAGAGAAACATGCAAGTCAGCCTAGAGCGCTCTAAGCAGGGAAAAGTGGACTTTTTAGATCAGAAACAGCATATCTGGCCTGAGCTTGGCCAGATGTCCCCTCTCTGCAGCTGGAAGAATCCTGTCCTGAACTGGGCAGCATGTTCAATGAAACTGAACCTGCCCTGCATCTGTGTTTAAGTGGTGTCAGTGCACCTGCTGGAGTTAAACAGGGATGAACACTTGGTCTTAACTGCATTTGCAAATCAGAGTTCGATGTAAAAAATGAAAATGTTCTTACAGTAATGGGAATTTGAGAATTTTTCACATAGCATGTAATAAGTAAGTCTTCCACGGAGCAGGTCTCCAAGTTTTGCTTGCACACAAAGCCCTTCTGGCTGAGGATCTGATTTGCAGAGAGTACTTTTGTTTGGATTATATTGATTATTTTCTTAATTCCCTTCCTCCTAAAAATTTGCTTCCCCTCTCTTCCTAAAAGGGTATTTTTGCTTTGAGGCAGTGTGGCGTGTGAGACAGAGGAAAGCCCTGCATCTTGGCAAGTTTAACTTGTTTGCTTCTGTTCTGGTTTGTGAACAGCCACATCTGATTCTTTGACACGTTGGTATAATAAAAGTTCTGTTTTCTAGAAGAAACAAAACTTTCATCCTGCAAGCCTATGATGTAGCAGTGCCTTGGCTGGTCAGAAAGCCAAAAGAGCATCAGAATGGAAACAGAGGGAAACAGAGAGGAGGACTGCAGGATTTACTGACTGACCTTAGGGTCAGTTTACTCTAGGAGCAGGACTGGTGTGTGCTTTCATTCTACCAAATGTTATTAGCTAACCCTCACTGGCCCAGTGGGCTTCTTTCACCTGCAGACAGACCCTGCTGGGGGCAATCTGAAAGATTTATGAGAGCCTAGATACTTTGTGCTTAAGTTTAAACCTGCCAAAAGGAACAACGGGGCAGACTTAAATAAACTCTAGCTCTGACTCTGGCTCAGAGCTAGAGAACTTTCTGCTTTTGGGACATTTTAATATTTGTTTGGGGTTTTTGTTGTGGGTTTTTTTCCCCATGGGTTTAGGCAGCACATTCTGCTGTGAAAAACAGGTTGTAGCAGGAGGAGGGTTATAAAGAGAGAGCTTTACAAATCCTCTTTCTGAACTACCACCCCTGTATATTTATTTTTCATACTACCAGATGCACAGGGTTACAGGAGCTTGCCTTTCTGCTCTTCCCTCCTGGCAGGGAACTAAGAAGCTGCCCACTGGGCAGCTGGTCACTGTCAATTTGTGGTCACTGTCAGTTTGTGGCTTTGACTGAGCAGAAATGAAAGGGTCTGGAAGCTGAACGTACAGGCGGTGAGCCAGGCTATAACAACCGAAATGCCATCCCACTGTTTTTAAGGTGCATGTAAGAGAGAACTCAGCTACAAAGAACACTCTTATGCTCTGAACACTGGTGAGTAGCCAATATTTGTAAAAGTGGTGCCTGTAGAAATACGTTCCTTATTTTTTTGTGAAGAAGCCCTGTATCTGTGGCAGAGAGGAACAAAGACCCAGGAAAACTATTCACGTAAATAAGAACATCTTCCCCAGATCTTCCCCAAGGAGATGAAGCAACACAGCCAGGAGGCCAGTGCGTGTGTGTGCAGGTTAGGCAGTACCAGTTCTCTGAAAGACATAGAGGGTTTGAGGATCACAGGGAAGGGGATGAAGTTGTTCTTTTCAGAAATATACTTAAATTTCCTGGCAGCTGATGCCACACAGGCCATTCCTGAGCCAAAAATTTCCCTCATCTGATCTTTTCATGAAGAATAGGGGCTCCTTAGTAGAAAGGGAGATCACATCACTGAGTAAGAAGTCACTGAAACCCCTCCCTCCCATAGCCTTGAGTTTGTTGGGGGATTTTTAATGATAAGCTCAAGGTGGGAGAGCACCTACTCATCTGACCTGCATTCATCACAAACAGACACAATGGCAAATGGGAGGAAAAGGAGAAGAGGAAGAAGGACAAGAATAGGAAGCAGAGAGCCACAGGGTCTGGGACATTAGCAATGCAAGTTTTCTGTAATTGCAGCCAAAGCCTGTGGTGTTTGTAAAAATTAAAAAATGTACCCAGGCGTTACATGGGGAGGGAGAATAAGAACTGATTTTCTCAAATGGGCATTGGGATTTCAGCGGTGAATTGCTTCCAGAAAGGTCCACTGAGCATGGGATTATGGCTATCCCCACTGAAGGCAGAGCCTGTGCAGATCTCAGGATGGGCATATGTGAGTGCTAATAAGACTGAGTGATCCTGCAGTGCCCTGCCATGGAAGGCTGGTGCAGGCTGGGTGTGGAGAGAGACAGAACTGAATAGGGCTGCACATACACATGCTTTGCACTCACAGGTGTGGCTGTGCAAGATGCAGAAAACTCAGTTAATTTGCCTCAAAAAAACAGGTTGGGTGTTCCCTTTCCTGAGCAGATGATGATCGGCACATAATAGACATGGGTTTGAGGAAGGTGCTTCAGTCACTCACCTGTCACATTCACTTCCCAGAGCAGCTGCTTCTCTATGAGGCCCAAGGTGTCAATGATGGAAGCTGTGTGGATGACGAGGGAGACCCCCTGACAGGCACGGTGCAGGAACGTCACATCTCGGATGTCCCCTTCCAGGATTTTCACCTCGGTCTTACCCTGGAACTCTGCAAGGGCAGCAGAAAACAAGGCAGAAGACTTTACGGGCATCCTAAAAAGAGCACTGAAAGGGGTGGTGAAGGGCTGTGTGGAAGCTGATGCTGTTCCTGGGAGGTGCTGACCGCCCAGGCAGGGGAGCGATATTTTAAGGCTGGCAAAACAGAAGCCATTTTCCGATGGCTATATTGTCAAGTGCTAATTACAGTGCTATAGAAGTCTATGTTGCATTACCTACCGTATTTTTGGAGCCACTATTCAACATGGTTCTTTCTTTTTTTGTTTGTTGCTTTTTTTTGTTTTGTTTTTTTTTGTTGTTGTTGTTTTTGGTTTTGGTTTTTTTGGTTTGGTTTGGTTTTTTTTAAAGAGAAGTCTTTCCCACTGTTAGCAAGGGCCTGAAGCTTCCTTCAGATGTGACTGTTTTAAGGTTCACAGAGGAGGTAGCTTTAGCTATGCTTGTTCTGGTGACCAGCTATTTATAAAAGTGTTAACCCAAGTATACCGAACAGCCAGGCACGGCATGCTGCTGTCTTCAAGGTGATGAATGATCTCTCTCCACCCACAGCATGTGTGCACAGAGGTGTATTCACACCTATTTTCTGCCCCTTGACCTTGCCCATATTGCAGCTCTTCTAATACATCACTTACAGTTCTGACACATCTTTTTTTATGTACCTCAGCCAGGACTTACTGAACCTCTTCTAACTCCAGCACTGGCTCCATTTCAGCATCTTTGCTGTGGGGTCATTTTTAGCATGCACATCTTTCTGATCCAAATTTGAACTCCCAAGGCTGCTCTCCTGAGCTACCTCAGCCCTGACTTGCTTTAACTCCTGCTTTTTAAGCCCCCTCCCTCCCCACCATCTAATGTGTGTGACCCTGGTGCAGTCGTAGGTCTCAGAGCCATCCTTCCCCTAAGTCTTGCTGTGCAGAAGCATCCTTATATCCAGCCCAGAAATACACTAACAAAACTGAGCCAGCACAGGACAGTCGTCTGGAGGAATTTATAGTTCAAGATGATGCTGCTCTCCTGGGAAATCTGCTGGCCTGGCTGCAGCTATACTATGGGAGCAGAGAGGACTTTCTCAGCATGACTTACAGCTTTTAAGGATGTGGTGTCACTACACCAAGTCCTCTCGTGAGCCCCGGCTCAGGCTGCACTAAAGGGCTTCCCAGACACAGCTGCTGGGAAGGGACTCTGCAGCACAGGCACATCCTCTGTCTTCTTCCAGCATAATCAAATGCCTATTTTAGATAAGAGAAGAACCTGATTGATTTATACAGCTTTTAGCCTCGGCCATGACTTAAATCCCATGTATCCTAGCGCTTTGTCACCAGCTCCAAAGCAGGCAGTGTTTCATCCCATGTCTTTAATAGAGAAACACGAAGAGAGACACCTCCTGGGATCTGGAACTGAGTGGGAGTACCTTTTAAAATGGTTTTATCTCGTTATCTCTGTAGCATGCTTAACATGTATTCCTGTATGAATTTAACAATTATTCTGATACAACAGGATTGAGGGTCTTTTTTTTTTTTTTCCCATCACAGTCAGGTGGTGTGAGATGTGAAATGGGAGCCTAAATGCTCAACATCTACAAAACTGTTACTAAATCTAGAGTTACTGCCTTCCCAGCACAATCACTGCCACATGCTTTCTTATTTCACAGACTGCATTCGTTTCCTAGGGCTCTGCTTCCAGAAGGTTTACACTGACCTCTACTTGTATGGATGCAAAAGTGTCAGACTATGGAACTAGGCTTTTTGTTAAGCACCTAGCAGCTAGATTTGCTCTAATAAATATTAGTCTTTGTATGTCCCTTAGGTTGATATTCTCCATGAGTAATGCTTTGTGGGGTTGCAGTAATCGAAAGGATTGAAATACATGGTTTTCACAATGTAAATTCTGACATGTGGCCCCTTCAGAGTGGTTGCTGTGCCTGGGCATGAGTTAGGAAAATGGAAGCTTTTACACAAGCAAATCAAAGCTTTCAGAAAAAATACAAAAGAAACCTGTCCCTTTTAAAGGCGATCGCAGGAATAGTTGGTATCAACCACCAGAAAGCTGCTGTCTAGCTGCTTTGTGCCTTGTTTGGGCTTGCAATTTAAGTTGTGTGTGCGATATAAGGCAGGAAAGCTGCTCCTCCGTTCTATTTTACTCAGCAGAAGTTTTCCTCATAAGTACAGTATGGGCCTTGTTCACTTTACCAGCATCAGCTAGATGTTGGGAATCAGCAGACTGATCTTGTTTTGCTCTGGGGGAAGAGGAAAACTAGAGGTGATCTTGAAAGCAGAGAGGGGAAAGAAGAAATGACTGACAGGCAGTGGTTTCAGTCTGAGATGGACAGCAGAGAGAAACTTGATTTCCATCTGCATAAACCATTGCCCAGGCATCAAAAAAGCATGTGTGTGCCAGGTGGAAGGGAGAGGAAGAGAATAAATTCAACTCAGCTTTCCATTTTTGCATACAGTGATTATGAGAAAGTACCTACCCACTGGGAAAGCTGCTTCTACTTCACCAATGGTTTCTGTGTCCTCTCAGCTGTAAGCAACGCTCGCTGCTTGCTACAGGGTAGTTTTTGCTTGGAAATGCAATGATTACTCAATAAAATTCAGTGTCCTGTTGTGAGCAGTGTCTGACTCAGCAATCCAGTCAGACTATTTGCCCTAAACTGCCTTTCTCTTTTCTATGTGGTGTTTAAAGTGCAGAAAAGAGCAATGTCTGTGGGACTTAGTTGAATTTCTTAGTGCTCTTTTATAGAGTTCTAAACAGCTGTGGGGTGGATGGTGGGGAAAGGCGTTCCTCATGAGAGGTCTCCACTTTCCTGGTTAAATGAATGGTTCGTTAAAATAGTCTATGTTGTGTATTCATAGGAGAAAATTAAAAATTACATCTTATTTTCATTTGTAAAGAGTAAAGCAATTTATTGGCTTCTTTAGCCCAGTGAAGCAGAGATGTTTATTCTGTTCCCATTTCAGCTACTGGGATGTTCTGTTGCTACTCTGCCTTTCTGTTTTGAATGCAGTGATAAATGAATGTCTGCAACATTGAGCAAAAACCAGGGGGAATTTTCCCAGAGCAGAAACTTTGCCCTGGCAAAAGTCCTGGAAAAAAAAACCCAAACATTCCTTCTCCCTCTACTTTGGAGCAGTGCTGGGTTAGTAGTGCAAAAACACTCAATGCTCAAGCATCACACAATCTATAAATGTCTGTCTCTGAAAAATGACATGAAATGAAGGTTCAGGGGGAGACCGGGGAGATGATGTACAGAAGGATGAGACAAGGGGGAGTCAACACTTCGAAATAGTGAGAAATCCTCTTGAGAACAGCCTAGGAGTTTCCAAGTTTTCCAGAAGTGCCAGTGCAATAGTGAACAAAAAAAGAATTGTATAAGTGGAAGTACAGGAAAGGCAGAAAGATAAAACTGAAGTGGAGATGGGAGGCGCCAAACTACCATATTCAACATGACGTTCATTCTCAACCACAGAGTGTAATGGGGCAGACCCCAGTTCACAGCAGCTGACATTGATTGGATCATGCTGGACTCCCTAGGGCTGTGGAAGACCACAACTGCCACTGCTTTACGCAGACTGAGTGCAATAGTCAAGGTCTCGGCAGGAAATTGCTTGGACAACAGAGGAGTGTCCCTGAGTGTCTCCTGGCACAAAGGGAAGTAACTTGCACAGACTCTTGTGTCTTACTACCCACAGCCCTGACTCTGCAAAAGTATCACAAGTAAAAGGTGCTCAAGAGCTTAGTGAGAAAGAAAACCACTCAGCTCTGCTCCTGGCTACTCAAAAAATCCAAACAACGTGTGCCAGCAAGTAAAAGTCCCTGCAGTAGAAATAACACAGGTCAGAAGACTCCAGCCCCTCAGTTTTTGCAGCAGCCCTGCATTTGGAATAGGAGTCACTGTGCTAGAGAAGGGCTTGAAAGGGAATGGCAGAAAAATATTTCAGGTAGTTCCGAGCACAGACACTGGCAGGACACTTGAAGAGATGTAGCTATAGAGGCTGATACAGACTGAGGGACTTCCAGCCAAAGTGCAGGGGCTCAAGGCAGTTCAAACACATCTGAAATGCCAGCCTGTTGTTCCTACTACCTGTTTGTGGGGGGAAAAAAGCTCTGATAACTGATTTTTCCCTTCCTTCTGTGCTGGTCAGATAGGCAGCAGGAATGTTGCAAGAATAGGAGAGGGAGTATCTGGGCAGTGTTCAGTGGAGGAAGGAGGGAGGATAGGGAAAGAGGTCCTAGAGCTTTCCTATTAACAAAAAAAAGGAAGAGCGAAACATTTGCTTCAGCCCAGACAAGATTGTGCTCACCCAAACAGTTGTTTTCACTCCTCAGGAAGCTCCATTGTCCCCACAAAGCTCTCCTGGCCGAAGCAGCGATGCTTCTGTCGCTGCCCTGCTGCATCAGTGCTAAAACTCACACGTTCCTGCTGCTGCAAGTGCTTTAGCCCACTGCAGCTGCAGGTTTTGTCACTGGGGGGGAAACTGCCTGGAAATCAGAGCAGGAAGGGCTGCTGCAAGGCTCAAGGGCATCTAGCAAATCCTCAGTGAAATGCTGAATGAGATTTAATGAGGAGGAAGTCTGAGTCGTATAAAACCATCCTGAAGGCTTGTGCAATTTGCACCAAGTTTACGGTGCGCCGTTACTATTCTTTGATGACACTTAAATGCTTTATAGAAAGATTGTGGCTCTTCAGCAAATTGTATGGGGATATTCCTTAAGGGTTCCCATATAGTTGCCTGCATGGAGGAAGAATAGTCTTGAGGGTAAGATGTGATGGAAGAAAGCATTGTCAGGTAATTGTCTGTGATGTAGGCACTTAAGAACTTGATTGAATTTAGGTTCCTATGTGCCTTTTTATAGACATGCTCAGGATCACAGTAAATGGGACATTTAAGATCTAATACTCTGAGCTGCTTTCTCTGCCACAGACCATTTCTGACACTGGGCATATCACTTATTTGTGCTGTCTCCAGTCCATTCAAGAAGCCAGAGTCCTGACTTGCCCTTTGCAAATGGGTCCTGTCTCTTCTGTGCATAGCACAAAAGGGTTCTGCTCTCCAGGCAACTGTGGTAATAATAATGATAATAACAAATTTTTAAGATACCTCATCACAACTCTCAGCCAGCAGATCACAGGTTAATCAAACTAATTACAGGTTAAAGAAAACCATTAGCACTTGTGCCCACAACTTTGCCACTGCCTTCTAGTCCTGCACATCAGAGCCCAGGACAGTATGCTCTGGGTTGCACTGCCCCCCACCCTCAGTACAGCAACGCTTGCATTTCCCTTCCCCCCAGAAGTGTGAGATTTTTGCACTAATTTTGCTCTGTGGGTTTTGATGTAATAGAAGTCAGGCTGAAGGCAACCTATTTACTGCATTAACAGTATATAGGTCTCTCTTCCGATCTGAGAAGACTCAGGGTTTGGCAAAGAAAACGCTTGCTTTTATGTTTTACATCTGATTTCTGTGCTGGAGGGAGAGGGAGGGATAAAGTAAAACTTTCTAGAAATAAAACCTCTATCTGCAAGGCTGGGTTTGGGTGGGAGGTAAAGACTTCCATGCTATCCACCTGAGACAACAGCACATATACCTGCAACACATAGTCCTCACAAGATGGTACTTACTTCCAAATCTCGTGAGTGCTTCATTGCTAAAGGCTTTGTCCAGCAGTCGGAGCTCAGCCAGCGCCTCCTCTTCTTCCAACAGCAAGCGGACAATCCTCTGGCCAAGAAATCCTCCTGCTCCTGTTACCAGACAGCTTACCCCAGCCAGGGACATTGCTCTGGCTTGCTCCTTGCTGGCAAACTGGCTCTCCCTTGAGCTTAGAGCGGCCGGTTCACCTCCTGCCTGAGGAAATGAACACACAACATCAGCCTCTGGAGTCTTTACAGATCAAAGGGTGTTATCAGAAGGAGAGACTACTGGAAAATAAACTCTAGCCCCTACATTAAACAACAATTTTTAAAGCACTTCTTACTTTTGCTAGCTAATCCTATTCAGAAGTAGCCTACGCATTTTTTCCATACAAAGAAAAAACTGTTTACAAACTATTACAAACTAAAGAAATTAACAAATCTGAAAATGCTCAAAGTTAACTTCAGTGCTAAACAAACCCCACAAATGTCTGCCTCAGTCCTTGGTTCCACTGCTCTAGCACTTGAAAGCCTGTGGGGGAGATTTGCCTGTATTTATATACCACAGAGCACCACCTGGGTCAGTTTGTTAGCCCACCCTCTCGCATGACTCCTTTGCTGCAAACAAATGTGGTGCTTCCACCCCTCCCCTCACAAAGAGGAAGGCTCTGGATGCAGTGAGGTCTGAGTGCCTGCCTAGATGTGGTCCTGCGTGCCTAAATCCTTGGAGGGTAAACCCTCATGGTGATAATTCTCTGTAGCCACATTTGCTTGTGTAATACAGTGTTAATATGAAGGGAGAGAGCATTAAAATTAAATGTAAATAGCAGGAGTAGCTGTTTATAACTATTTGAGAGAGAGACTCTACTGCTATAGTTTTTTTGAATGTTGGGCTCCCCATTATAGCATGGGTTTCTCACTGCGAGACTGAAAACTAACCTCTGGGGTTTTGTATTTGTTCAGTATCCTCAAGGCATTTGAAGAGATGAAATGGTCTAATGTACAGACTCATTAAATTAAAGCTGCTGGAGAAAAAGATTCACTTCTGCAATGCCTAGTGTGAGAGTACCTACTTAAAATAAGGCGGTGGCCTTATAAGGGTTCGTGCCTTTGCAGCAAACTATATAATAACTTTTTACTTCTCCAAAATACAGGGAAAATGCCCAGGTATTTCTCCCTAGGGTTTCACTCTAGTTCTAGCGAAACTCTTTTCTACTGTGAGACCAGGGCAGGGCTTAGGCATTAGCCTGAAGCTCATAATACCTGCACTGCCTGCCTAGGTCTTTGTGTACTGACACGCTGACTGGAGCTGTATTTCTCTCTCTCCCAAACAGGGACAGGCAGACATCCCTACTGAAGCAAGATATTAAACAGGCAGCCACCTGAAGTGCGGCATGCTGCTATGGGATATTACAAAGCAGCCCAGCAACACAACTAATTAGGCTGAAATCACTGGAAAGGGGATTGCTGATTTCGGGCACAGCTGGGATGGATCTCTAAAGATGCTTTACTTGCATTCGTGCAACTCCTAAATTCCCTTTTTATTCTGTGGTCATGAATTTTGTTCACTCATTAAAGAGAGCCCTGGAGAAAAGCTACAGGAGCAGCACCCCCACATCATTACTTTTCCAGATCAAAACTGGGCCTGCAAGTGGCAGCAGGAAAGCAAAACCATTTCTGTTCTAGGAGAACAGAGTTTCTAGCTGAGACAGATGACAGTTTTGGCAACTGTTTCAATCACAGTGTCCTTGAAAATTCTTCCCTTACCCCAACAAAGCTTTTAAAAAAAACGTTATCATCAGTGCTTCTTTCCTTGACTTCTCTCAGACAGGACCTTGATGTTGTATGTTCTTATCAGAAGCTGCTGCAAATTAATTTTGTTCAGTGCATGAGTTTTGCAAGGAAAAATAACTGACCAAAGCCTGCTGCTGTAACCTGTGTTCTCTGAAACAATGCTTTCTTTTTACTGTTAGAAAGGAAATAAAATGCCTTAAGGAGGCATTATAAAAACAGAGAACACAGCATAGCCTCTTAGGATAGAGAACATTTTCCTATACAAATACCAGGCTTACCTATTAGAATGCCCAAGTTTAGGACGGGTAGTGCTTTATATCAGAATATGAGTGCTGCATAGAGGACTGTGGGACATTTATTGCCGCTGTGCTTTTGTCCTCTTAGGTACTACTGGGCCAAATGCTTGGCATAGCTTGAGGGAATTTTATACATCTCTACATAGCAGCCTTCATTTGAACTGCTGCTTGTGGATGTCAGGGATAAGACAGCAGCAGTTTGCTCGGTTCAAGCACAGACCTGCTGGTGCTTCCTGCGGTCTCACCTAGAGACAATATTTTCTCCTTCTGTTTCTTCTTGACATTGCTCTGTGGGCTTGCTGGGTGGCACGACAGCTCCTCTGTGCTGCAAACAAGACTGGCTCTGGTGTTCCCTGAAGGACACAGAGGCAGATGCTGGAATGGGCTGTACGTTCCAGAACAGTGTCAACGAGCAACAACACCAGAGCACACCAGACCCTTGACCACCAGGAACAACTTGAAGAAGTTCAAGACTATTGCACGGATCTGGGATTTGCAGACTAAAACATAATTCAGCAGCATCTAAAAAGTTTACCAGCTCTGCATTCTGTGTCAAGGCATAGCAATTCTTTAACTATGTTGTCGTCTTTTCCTTGACTTTACCATAAAATGAGGCTTTCACAATGTGATATTTTGCTGATGTACACAGAGGTGGATGGTAGAATGGGCTGCATGTCTCAGAGTATCATTTTAGAAAACCAGACCTTGCTAATTTTGCCTTGTGTTGGAGAATTGCTATACATGGACTAAATGCATAGCTTAGTACATGTGCAATCCACTATGTCCCATCACACCCATGTACCTAATCTGCTGGTCCAGGACCAGTGTCGAACTTCTGGCTTTGTTGGTGCTTCCTGTGACAGAGATACTTTGGGGCAATGGCTGGCTGGTGTTAGGAGAAAAAGGGATTGTGGGGGCTGTAGTGGAGATGAGAAGTCAGCAAGAGAGAAATAGTGAAGGGAAAATTGAGAATAAACTGAATCATGGCACTGGAATGAATAAATGCAATAACATTGCAGAGCACAGAAATTTTAGGTAGGATAAAATATGCTTTTACAGAGGCCGATGCTGTTTAATTGTTTACTTGTGCAATCAGGGAAAAGAAGCTATCCAGGAATAAGAAAAGGACACATCCTTTTGTCCAGAAAAGAAATCTTGTTTAGGAAAGGGGTTTCTGGAGTCTGCCCTGTTGCCCAGACTGATGAGAACTGAAGCAGGGAAAAGCAAAGGCATGCTCATTATTTAACGGGATCTTTTGCTGTCTAAACATAGAGTAATTGTGACCAAAAAGCCACAAAAAATTCATGTGTTTCTCATGTGAAAAATGTATGTGTTTCTTACCATCATATGCCTGTAAGCTCAAAATGCCTAAATGCTGGCAGCTCTGGGAAGGAGGTTGTACTTTGAGATGTAGATTTACTCAAGGAAAGCTTCTCCCCTTCAGGGTGGGAGGCACTGTTCCCTCCTGGAAACATTTTCCTCTCTCTTCTGGTTACACATTGACAAGAGGCAACAAGATTAAATAATTAACTTTTGGACAGCTATGGTGAAGCAAACTCTGAATAAATACAACTTCTCACAGTGGGGAACAGTTTTAAGACACTTCAACCAAGGTATGACGATAACCACCTTAAGAGGCCTCAATGTTTCTGTGTATTCAAACCTGACAAAGAAAATATCTCCTATTTCAGTAGTACCAAAATTCTTTTGGTCAAAGGGAGAAAGTGATTGTAAATTTTTATTACGTGATCTTCAAGATCAGAAAGACTTACTTGTAGTATCCTTTGCTATATTAGACAGCACGTGAGTTGAGCAATTAACTAGAAACACACATTTAGTCTCATTTTCCCTCTAGTTTTAGGTAGAACTGTGTTTCCTCAAATGAAATTGATAAGTGAACTATATATTTAAAGGCTGTAGAAATTTGCACCATATGCCAAAGGAAAATGTTTAAATTTGGTTCCATTTTGTAGATAAACCACCCTTGTAAATAGACTGATTCCTTGTTTACAATCTCTTTGGGCACAGTTTTTTTGAAAGATGACCTTGCTTGAATTTGTGTCAGAGGTATTCACAAAAATCAAATACCGAAAGCAGGACAGAGTGTGACAGCAGGACAGTGAAAGGGGGCATGATACTTTGGTATGTGTTGGCACAGGCTTCATCCAGATCGTAGAAAACTTCCAAAATCTCGGAGGAGTTGTAGGATGGGCTTGTTCAATAGACTCTCAGCCTGGTTGAATACTGTGAGCTCTTATTTTAAGCGCACTCACCAAATAAGAACTCTCCCTCAGAAAATGCTTTCTGCACTCTTTCACAGAGATATAGGTGCTGCCTCTGCAGCTCCATGGTAGTTGATCACAGCAACACTCCAGTACAGCAGGGTACGGATCTGATGTGCGACTCCTATTTTATGATTCTGTGATGTACCCCAACAATTTAGATTGAAAGGAGCCTCTGGAGGACTCTGACCTGACCTTTTCTCAAAGCAGCGTTTCACTAGACGAGGTTGCTTAGGACCTTGTCCAGTCTCCATCTCTAAGGATGGAGATTTCACAAACCCTCTGTTGCAGCTTCTGACCACCCCCATCGTGAATTTTTTTTCCACTAATTTCTAACTGGAATTTTCCTCATTGCAACTTGTGCCCATTGCCTTTCACCCTTTTACTGCACACGTCCAAGAAGTGGGGCTGCACCTTCTCTGTTCCCTCCAACTGAGTAGTAAAAGATAGCGATGTGATCCCCCCCTCTGCCTACCTTTAGCCTTCTTAGGACTGAGCACACCCAGTTGTCTCAGTCTCTTCTTGCACATCCTTGAAGTCCATCAAAGTGTGTGATGTGGTATTATTCCTCAGTCTTATCTGCCGGGCTGTCAGTTTGCTGGCAAGGTTTATTATTACTGGAACAGAGAGGAAGGCCTCCATGTGAAGGCCTCTGGGAGATCACTGCAGACACTGTTATCTCTGCAAGAAATTTGGGTCTAAACAAAGTGAGCTAACAGGGCTAACTTCTCTCTTTTGCCTCCTTAAGTGCAATTTAAAGTAGGGCTTATGCAGAAGGTCACTTCTTGATGGCATGGCTCGTCCTGCACGTGCCAGGGGAGTGGGCACCAGGAGAGCTGCCAGTCGCAAAGCAGGCTGTGGCAGGGGGTCTACACTGCTGAGAGCTGGCTCTTTGCCCCAGAAGTGGTACTCTGCCGCGGGCAGTGGCTTGCCCTTGAAACCTCAACCAAAGAGGAGGTTTATCACTTGCCCCCAGGATGCACATGCCCAGTTCTGTAGTGGTACCGCTTTGGTATTGATCACTGTGGCATGATGCTCGCACAAACCTCATAGGGAAAATCCTCCCTCCCCCTTACTCCCGTAGTTGTACATTAAGGAAGTAACAGTAGTATTACAGTAACAGTTGATAGTCCTGCTCGGTTCTCAAATCACCTTAGCCCTGGAGGAGAGGGGATGGCAGAGGACATTACACACACAGACCTGAAGTCTTGCTTGGTATCTTAAATAAGAGAGCTGTGCAAACAAGAGACAGCAGTATGTTGGAAGGTCTGGCACTTGATCACTGCTCTACATTTTGTTCACTGGTTGCACAACTAGGAAAAACCTGGAGAAAGTTTAGCAGAAAAGAAGTGGAAATGCCAGGGCCTCTGAGTCCCAGACCAGAACTCTGTTCACCCTTCCTGAGATTTCTTTAGATTTTAACATATTCATTTGAAATACAAATGAGTTGTGCTTTATTTTACTTTTATGCAATATCAAGCAAAATAATTGTGGAATCAGGTGATTCTGTTGGTATAAAGTCTACTACAGACTATACATGGAAACAGGGAGAAAATCCAATTCAGTCTATTTCTATTGATGTGCAAAACATTTAAAAGACTGGAAATGCCAGAGGTGAAGAGTGATACAATCTTAGTTTACCTCTTGAGCACCATGAGGGTCTTTAAATCCAGGCTTCCCTTTTATTTCACCACCAGCCCCCAAACAGTGCCCAGGAAGAAGAATGCCAGGGAGCAGGCAGAAAAATCAAAGTGTAGAGGCATTGCCTCAGTTTTGTAATACATACTGATCTGAAAGGGGAGAAGGGGCTTAGGAAGATGTTTTAGATCCTTGTATAGTTTGGAAAAATCAGATTAAAAATTGTATGGCTGTAAAGGACCATCAGCAAGAGACAGGATTGGAGAACAAGATATTTCAGCTCTGTTGTGCTACTCATTCCAAAGGCTTGCAGTCCTAGACCCCTACTGACCTTCATCTCACTTGCATGCCTCTTCAAATCTGGCTCCAGGTGTACCACATCATAGGAGTTGCAAATTAGTGGCCTCTGCAAACATTTCCGGTTTAAGATGTTTATGTTGTCTTATGCAACAAGCCTACAGAACAGCTTGATCAAAGGCTGCAATTTGTCTGGTTGCCCTTTAGTAAGGTTCACGTGCCCTTCAGCTCCACCTGCCCTCCTATCCTCCATCCCCCAGCTTCAGTGCCATAGGAAAAACAGAGAAGGTGAGTTAGAAGCTGATTCTTCCCAAATCACAAAATAAACCATTGTACCTATTTTCATGATATGGCATTGCCTTTCCTTCAAAACAGATTTCAATCTCATGTTACTCAACAATGGTGTAAATGAAGACACCACAAGTCAGCTCATCAATGCAGACAATTTCCATCATGATTGTTTCAGCTCCATCAGACGTCTCTGAGTTTCTTAAGATGGCTTTCCTCCTTGAAAGATTTCCTTCACAATTGTAATGACAACATTCTTTCCAGCATCTTGTTTTGTTGGCTTTAAACGAAAGCTGGGACTCTGGAGCCTGAAATCAGAGTTTTTTCTGCCTCAGCAGAGCAGCCTTGAGCAGTACCTCTGCTCCAAGGAGCACAGACTGCTGTGAGGAGGGGCATGAGCAGACCAGCCATGCCATGCATGGCACATTGAGAGAGTCTGACTGCAAGTGAAAGGTATCTAAGTGAAATGCAGGTGAGAAATGGATGATTTTTCAGTACCTGGATTTCTGCAGTGAAAAGGGATTTCTTTCAGTGAATGGGAGTGTAGAATAAGAAGCAAAGGCCTTGATGATAATCTACCAGGAAGACAGAGCACCTCATTTTCATGGAAACAGAGCTTAAGTGCAGTTGTCCCAGCCGATCACCATCTACTTTCCCATTTCCCAGCATCAGCTCCAGAAGACAACAGCTGCATTCAGACACCTGCTCACTCTCACTGCCTGCTAGTGGCAACAGAAGCAGCTGGCTGCCCCAAGGAAAAGCATTAAGGTCTTGAGCCATGGAAATGCTTCACTGCCTCAAGTTAGTCACTGGCAACAACTCACCTTTTGTGACTTTTTTTCCTGTTCCTTCCCCCAAAGCTCCTAAAGCCTGGTGTCTAGGTCTTCTGGAGCATCCAGAAACAGATTTCAAAATATCCAAATGCTCAGTGGGAAATCGCCAAGAGTTATCAGAGGCAGCATGCTGGAAATCCTACTCCTCTCCAGATCTTAGCCAGATGACTCAGGTCTGCTATCAGATGCCTTCAGCCACTGCCATTTGCATAAGCCAGAAGCCTCTCTTCTAGCAAGTTTAGGACCTAATGAGCCTCATTTTGTTCTTCTAAGATATGTGCAAAGGAGGTGCTGCTGCTGCCCCCACTTTTCCTTGTACAGCAGGAGCCTGTGGGCAACATGCTCAGAGGGAACTGGGGGAGCACACATGCCTTCTCCTCAGAAAAAGCAGCAGCTCTCTGCCAGGAGAGAGTCTTGACCAGAGAAGCTCATAGGCGGTTTCCTGGGAGGAGAGCTGGCACTTTCTTGTTGAAATTTGGCCACATAGTACTCCATATCCACTGAACTGGGGTTAGGTAACCATGTGGCCCTGCATGGCAGTGACTCCTATAGCATTTTCCTACAAGTAATTGCTAGGTGAAGTGATGACCTCATGCCCCCACCTTCACCCTCATGCACAGGACAACCTCAATCACTAGCCTACAAAGCATCACTCTTCCCTGCCTCCAGCCCCTTCTTCTTGGTGCTTTTACTGAACAGTGGCACAGCTCCAAGGAGAGGAGAGAGAGGCCCCACTTGGGGATGCCTGTGCCTGGTGCCCAGGGCAGTGCAGTTTGCAGGAGACCACTGTCTGATTTTGCCTTCTGTCAGGTATTCAAGGTACTCCACCCACGCAGAATACCTGGCTTCTCCAGCCTGATTAACTCGTGCAGGAGGGTGTGAGCTGCTCAGAGAAGGCACAGTTGAACCACCTTTTATATATATATACACACACTTATATAGTACTTATATTTATGTCAAAGAACAGGGCAGGGGGAGAGCACGTCAGTATTTTCGGATCCTGCAGGGTGAGGCACCAGCTGAGTGGTAGAGCCTTGGACAGCACTTCTGGATTTGGATGTCTTCTCTCCAACTCAGCCCTACTTTGCATGACTCAGCCCTTCCCATTCTTGCAGACCTAGGGGATTAGCAGAGAGGAGAAAGAAGAAAATAGCTGCAAGTGTACAAGAAAGGGAGCCTTGAGTGCATGGGAAGACGGGGAGGTGCACTAAGCAGAGGAGGTGCCCAGCAAGTTGGCACTTCTTTGGCACAAAGTGACCTTTTTGGCATCCCATTTCTGCCCAGCATCCCTCAGCCATTTTGTGCTGCCCTGAAGTGCCATAAAAGCAGTGGCTGCACCACTGAGTCTGGCCTTAAAAAATAGTAATAAGAAAACCAGGTCAGGTGTCTTACCAGATATTTTTAAGATCACATTGCATTTTTAAAGATGAGGCACATCATTAGCAGCTTTCATGTGTGTATAGTCCTGGTTTACCTAGCCTCATTTAAAAGACCTGATTAAACTCAAGTAGTTAAATCAGTTAAACTCTTTATGGAGATTCAGCTTATTTCCTGTAACACTGGCCCAATTCCTCACTGATTTACACACCACATTTATAACAAAGACCAAATGTGCACACAGGGGTTTTAGCCATTTTAAATAGATGAATTCTGTTTACACCTTTACTTGGACAGCATTATATAAAGATTAAAAAACAAGTATTATTAAACTCCTCCTAGGGAGAATAGTTCAGAGTAAATACTCATGCTGCAGCCTATTGACACAGACAAACCCCAAGGGACATCAGCTCCAAATGGTACAACATCAACAGACTTCTAGCTGCAGGACCCTATCTGCCCCCACTCTGCCTCACCTCCACTCCCCAGTAGCTCCCTCAGCTCTAGGCAACAGCAGGATTCCTTGGTCTCCTATCCAGGCAGTGAGAAGGCAGCTCTGGCATTCCCACCAAAGGTCCGTGACACTGGGAGGTTCATGTTACTCAGCAATATACAGAAATAATAGCCTAGATGAGGACTGAAATTCTTCTGAAGAAAAATAATGGGGAAGGGGGGCTGGTGAGGGACAGAGAGGTGATGAAAGGAGGTGGAATGAGGAAGAAAGAGGAAGACTAGATGGCGTAGCTGAAGATTGTGCTCTAAGGAGTGCTACAGAAAAGGAACCATCCAGGTGAAAGAGGACTAGAAGAAAAGAAAGAAAGAAAAAGAAAAGAAAGAAAAGAAAGAAAAGAAAGAAAAGAAAGTAAAGAAAGAAAAGAAAGAAAAGAAGAAAGAAAGAAAGAAAGGAAGGAGAAAGAAAGAAAAAAGAAAGAAAAAAGAAAGAAAAGAAAAGAAAAGAAAAGAAAAGAAAAGAAAAGAAAAGAAAAGAAAAGAAAAGAAAAGAAAAGAAAAGAAAAGAAAAGAAAAGAAAAGAAAAGAAAAGAAAAGAAAGAAAGAAAGAAAGGAAGAAAGAAAGAAAGAAAGAAAGAAAGAAAAAGGAAAAGAGCAAGCTCCTAGTTGTTATTAAGGACCCATCCCCACCAGGTGATGGCAGGTGGGTGGCACAGCCAAGGGTGTGCTTCCTTATGGGGAGGCAAGACCAACATCTCAGGAAGAAACTTGGACAAGGAAGAGGTGAGCACGCATTTCTGTTACCATGGAGAGCAAGGGTTTATGCTGCTCTACGCTGGCAGCAGGCACACCGCTGCCTCTGCACCATCTTCTGAGAGCAAAGGCCACGTGCTGCTCGAGTGGTCCCAGCAGCTCCTGCCTGCTTTGTCAGCCTGCCCTGGCCACGTTCATCCATGGGGAGAGACCAGGGCACTGGGTGAGTTATTTATGCACTGCCACAAACTTGTGCTGTGCTCTGAAACTGCATAGGTCCTGACTGCTGTGTGGATGAGTTTGCAGTGCAAATTAACTGCGTAGTGAAGGAAGAGGAGCTCTCTTTGGGGAGCACAGGGTGTTGCTTTGGTTTCATTTCTCTGCATTTAGAAGCAGCAGGCAAGACCCCCCCCACCACCACCATAAAGTGTAGCTGGGGTGCCTGTTAGCTGGTACATCTTATTTCTGTATCTGCTATGAACACATCCAGGAAAGCCCAGGCGGTGGAAGATATCAGTCACAACACTCACTGCTTGGGGCAGGAAAGGAGTGTAGCTTGATCTGCAGTCAGACTTGGTAGGACAACCAAGTGGAAGAAGCAAGGGACATAGTTGTCCATGTCTGGTTGCCCAATGCAACAGAGCTTGGGAGTAAGGCCCAACATAGGTAATGCCAGGGAACAGCCAGTTTAAAGTAAATGTATTTAAGCAAGTAACAATTACTCAAAGTGTTAAAGAACTCTTTGGTCTCAATAAAAGCAGAGAACGGCCTTTGCTAACACGGAGCCTTTCCTAATCTACTCAGGATTTTCCTGAAGGCCTTATCAGATACTTATTGCACATTCAATGTTTGCACCTCCTTTTCCTCTCTTCAGTCTGATTTGGGACCTCAGCATGAGCTGCCTTTCTCCCATGAGTGTTGCAGGAGGCTGTTCACAGCTTTGAGAACTGAACTAGGTGTCGGCCAATCTCTGAGACGCTGGCACAGCCTGAAATAAATAGAGAAATGAAACATGTTGGTGAGAGAGGAAGGTCTGTGGATGAAACTTGGAAGACCCTCTCTCTGAGTCATGGTCTAGTCTTGTCTGACCCATGTGGGGATAGGTTGGTACTTCAAAAGCTCATTCACGAGAGCCCTACTCCTCACTGGCATCTTCAGCCTTGAGGTTAGGCACCAGGCTTCCCACACAGGATTAGTTAGACACTTGAAAAAATAGGATCCTTATAACAAGCTGAGCAGGGAGCCTTCTGATCCAGCCAGTCATGAAAGCTAGACAGAACAGACACAGGGATTACTGTGTGTCAAGTGACCAGAGGTCGAGATTTGCATTGCCATTTCATGTGGTCAAATCTGGGTGGAATTTCACAGCCCTGACAGAAAGGTCCCAACCTGCTACTCTTGCTGAGTTCAGTGCCCTTTTGCATGTAAAGAAGTATGAGAGCCTCCTGGAAGAAAACATCATAGGAATCTTTACTAGTTGAAAAAGTAACCCAAAAAAACTAGGCTATTAAGAAAGGCCCAATGGGATTTCAGTTCCAGTCTCCCAGTCAGTGTTGCTACCCACTTGAGCTCATGGTCACTAGAGCATGAAAATCTTTAAAACTTGATTTGAAGTGGGATAAGACCCTTTGCTCATGTTTGAATACTTCTGCACTGGACCTACATGTCGTACTTGTTCATGTGTGAAACTGGAGTTTGCACTGGGCTGTGCAAATTTGCTGTTCAGTGAGGGAGTCAAACATGGCAGCTACAGGTAGGAGCAGAAGTGAGAAATGCAGAATGAGGAACAACAGTAAAAGCTTGGAGGAGACACAGAGGCTTTTAAAGCATGTGGGATGCAGAGATTTGAACCTGCACCAAAAGACTATTCTCTAATACACAGAGAAAAATTCTGCATCCATTTTTTCTGAACTTTTCATGCAGCAAAAAAATTGGTTGCATTTTACCCTGGTAAACATTAAATTAAATACTGAAAAGCATATGCAATCCCCAGAAGAACAGAAATTCCAAGTTTTGTTCAGCTCTACTTAGTAGTTTTGCATCTCTTTAACTGGGTCAGAAAGCTGCTTTAACCTAATTCCTCCTTGCAAGCTTCATTGCTATGGACCTGAAATGCCAAGTGGTTTCACAGAAAGCAATCAATCACCTTAAATACAGCAAACAGAACCAGCACAGCTCACACGGATTCCCTTTTTGTGACCCATCCGCCAGGCTTCTGATTTTAGATGGCTTGCAAAACCTCTGTATCACAGATTACAAACCACCTGCAAAACGCTTACCAGCTAAGGCCATCGACAAACGAAACTCATCCTGCAAAATCCTCAAAACTTCTTGAAGTCCTTCTTCACCCTGTTCCAACAAAGAAAGCAGTCAGGGTAAAGGGAGCACTGGCACAGAGCAATGCTGCTGGATGCTTGCACTGTGAGAGCTGGGACAGTCCCTTAAGTCCGTGCCAATTCCAGTCTCTCATACAGATGAATGATTAAGATGATATGATGGATGCGCTCAGTCCATCACAGGTTAATTTAGATGCTTTTCCTTTTGTGATAATCTGAGCAGGGAAGGAAAACAAAGCTGTTTTTCACTTCTGACATTTTCTAGCTGTTTTTTTTTCTTAGCTTTAGTTAACCTCCACCAGTGGGCCTGGTTTAAAATGTCAAGCCTTACAAAGCTGATAGTATTTTATGAAGTAATGAGAGTTTTACATATGGTACAGATTTAAAACCTTTAGTTTACTCAGATACTGGACTGAATCTTTAAAAATAGTACACCATGCATTTTCTTCCGAGCAAGTGACACCAAGAAGCTCAAATTCCAATAAAATGTACATATGATTTTGATCTTACTGTAAAATATTAGAGCATTTTTCTTTTTTCCTCTTAATTTTTGTTTTTATTTCTTACAATAAAGAATGCTTTGGGTGCAGACAATGTCAGTGCTTGTTCATGCCATTCCTCTCTTGTATGCTAGGCCGATGCCGCTGAGATACATCTTTAGGGATACTCTATGGAATATAATACCAAAGCACAGTTGAATGCAAAAAATCCCATCTCCTTTCTGTTTGCACTGTGGAAACAATGCAGGCAACTCACAGAAACACCCTTTCACGTTAGGCCCTTTTTCTCTGGCAACAGAAACAGTGCTGCCAGCTCTTCCAGGTTTCTCACACAATTCAGGTGATTTCTTGCTTAAAGCCTAGCTACTGGAATCCACTGCAATCTCACCACTGGCCAGGAGTCTCATTTAAAAGATAGGAAATGTTTCTAGACCATAAAAATAAATATTTTTCTTCTTCAAGAAGAAGAAATAAATATTTTTCTTCTTCAAGAAAAGCTTGAAAGCTCTAAAGCAGAGGCTAAAAACCAAAATTTAGCAAAGCAAACAACTGGTATAATTACATTTTAATTTTAATCATATTATTTTAAACTTCTGCATCAGAGGCCTAATTCATGACTCTGGATCATAGAAATATGCTAGTAGTTAAGAAGCAGCAAAGCTGGAACTGAGATAGCAGTGGCAGGCTCAGGCACCTACAGGACACAGTTGTGCTCACTCTTGACCAAAATGTTTCAGACATCAGTGGGATGGAGTTCTATTTGTATTTCTGAAGAATTCATAACACTGCTATGAAACTGCTGTATCAAAACCATATATTTTTTTCCAAGTAAGCTGACAGCAAATAAAATTGTCAGACTCATCTAAAGAGTAATAATAATAATAGTAAAAAATAATCTGCCAAATAAGCCCACCTCCAATTTTCAAAAGCACTGATGGTCCTGAGTCCTACAGTATTTTAGCACCAAACTGCAACACCAAGAAACCAGGTCCTACAAAACAATGTTATCAGCTTCAAAAACATATCTGAAATTGTAAAATTCAGTGGTATTTTTAAATCACAGAAAATGTCTGGTTTTGATTCAATTTGGGGTGTTTCCACTTAAAATTCAGGAAAAAAAAAAGGGTAAGATTCTTCACTGGTGAAAACTGCCTCTATGACTTTTAAATAACAACAACAAAGTGTTGGAGAGTATGAGAAGTAGACATAGAAACTCAAAGCTCCTTACTCACCTTGTAAGCCAGACCCCATAAAGCTGGTCTTCCAATAAAGACACATTTTGCTCCCAGTGCCAGTGCTTTTAACACGTCACTTCCTTTTCGTATTCCACCATCTACGTAAACTTCGACTCTGCCTTGTACTGCCTCCACAACCTCAACCAGAGCATCAATCTGCAAAGAAGCAGCCACTCTCACCTTGAGGTCAGCTTTGGATTCCAAGGGAAAGAGGAGATATTCCAAAGAGACAGGCAGGGATACAATGCTTTAATAGTGTACCTTCTCAAAACGAAATGTGACAGTGCATCACAAACAGCTCGGCACCAAAAGCTGCAGAATAAAGTGCAGCTCCCTGTTCTGTTTGCAAGATAGTTAATTCCATTTTCCGGTGCTTTTCTTATATTGATATTCTTTGCTAGAGCTTTCTGATAAGTGAAAAAGTAACATTTTCACTTGCTTTCTGAAAGATTTTAAAAATAAATTTCAATTGAATGAATTGTCATTAATATCATACTTTCATTTGAGACAATGATGAATGATACAAATCTTTGTAAAAAAGGCTGATGTCAAACTTCTCCCTGCTACTGTCCAAATTGCCTAAACTTACATTTCAACCTAATCCTGGTGACCACCTGTCGAAAGCCTCCTCAAACCCCCTAAAGCATCTGTGAAGGATTTCATTTGCTATGTAGTACAGTCAACGTATCATTTCCTCCACGCTGTCTGCTGATTCCCAAAGGTCTTTTCTGTAGAGCACAGCGCAGTGCCAGGCTGGCAGCGCAGAGCTGTACCATGCAGAGATGCTGGCTCTGGTCCCAAAGGCGGTGTAACCAGTGGCAGGACATTGCACTAGACCTAATTAACTCTCCTTCACAGCAAACCCAAAGGTCTCTTCTCTGCAGTCTCTTATACTCTTTTGCCTTCTTTTCATCTTTTTTAAGTAGAGCAGCTATAACTAAGGTTACTAAGTAGTTTTTTTCCAATTGGTCATAATTTTTTTCAGAATTCTAGACTGAAAACTTTCAGGCTGAAATTTTCCAGGAGTAGCTCACCAAGAGCAGGGACAATAGCTTCTGCTGCCAAGCTTGGTACCAGAGGAATAGCAAAGCTGAACCAGTTATCTGCTGTTTTGTCTGTGTATGTAAATAAAGTTTTTAGGTAGAAGAGCAATTTAATGTGAATGCCATTTCTATTATTGTGTCCTTAGCTTTTAGATTAATTTTTTTTTCATTATTGTCAGCCTTGAGATAGAATAGAAGAGAATTACCTGGTACCTATTTTTATTTTACAAAGGAAAACAGAGAAAAGAAAGTCTGTAAGATACTATGCAATACAGGACTGTAAAATAAGAACAATTGGAAAAACTGACAGAAGCCAAATTAAACCAGTGAAATACACATACATCCGAACAGCCCATGATTTCTTTGTAGAGATTAAAAAGCAGGGGAAATTTTCTCCGGATAAGTTATCCTTTTTCTGTCTCGTGGAAGTCAATAAATTCCCTTTTAGACTCAAGTCTGTAAATACGCAAGCAGACCTCTCACTAAATCTAGCTGCTTTGTTTGCGCATATTTTGGCAGATGTGAACAATGAGAATACGTTGTGCTGTCATTTGTACATTTTTGGTTCCAGAGCTTTGTTTTATTTTTGCTGCAGTGCACAAAGAGTACGCGTGCACTGCACGAGCTAATGAAGACAGAGGCAGAAAACTTTTAGTATCTC
Organism: Nyctibius grandis; assembly: GCF_013368605.1. Taxonomy (NCBI): domain Eukaryota; kingdom Metazoa; phylum Chordata; class Aves; order Nyctibiiformes; family Nyctibiidae; genus Nyctibius; species Nyctibius grandis. Next base: position 91,346,944 of record NC_090662.1, read on the forward strand.
TGGTCAGTAGTTTATCTGCAGTTATGGCGGTTCAGTGCTGCTTGCAGAACCCTCCCAAGAAGCTGAAAAAATACTTCAGTGGGTAGCCCATGCCAAGGCATGCATCTTACCAGTTTAAAGCTAAAGTACCTCTGCACACATCCACACCCACGCAATGAACACACAAATCCACCAGAAGTATATACATAAAGACGAGCATAGAGATGCCCAGGTTAACACAAATGTGCATACAAAAAACACTCATGAGACATCCATTTTCTCACTTACAGTGGCAGGTCCTCCATCCAGTTGCCTTCCACCATGATTGGACACAATAATTCCCTGAACTCCATGTCTCACTGCCAGCTCTGCATCTTCCTTCGTCAAGATGCCTTTGATGATGATGGGCAGGTGGGTCAGGCTCCGTAGCCAGTAGATATCGTTCCAGGTAACCGAAGGATCCAAACTGTTGGGTGGCAGTCCGTACTCAGAATGGTCATCTCCCTACAGCCATAGGACAGAAGGAAACCTCACCTGAGCTGCAACAATACAGAGGCCCCTTGAAGACTTTCCCTGCCCTAGAACAGATTAATTAAACTTTCTAAAAGACATATTCATCAGCTCTGGAAAGCACGTGTCTCTGGAGCAGAATAATTACAATGGGGATGGAGATCAGTGTCTCTAAGGAAGCTGGACTGGGATTTTGAAGCCAGAACCCACACTGGCAGGAGGTCAAGCCAGGATGCTGCAGAACCAAAAGGGGAGAAGATACGCCCTGGGTACAGCAGATGCCAAAGCAGCAGTTACCCCGTGGTTTTGTCTCATGTGGTACACACCAGCGCAGTGAATGAAAGGACAGGCTCATTTTACAAACCTCAAAGGCTCCTTCCAAGTTCTTCAGTTTCATGTGGGGAGGAAGGCGGAAACCATTGCGGACATCGTCGCGTCTTTTGCCCGTGTAGGGCAGATCCGCGGTGAGGACGAGGCCCTGAAAACCCAAGGCCTCCGCCTGTTGGACCAGATGCTGGGAAACCGCCCTGTTGCGGTGGATGTAGAGCTGGAACCAGCGGAGGCCTCCAGGGGCGGCTGCGGAGATCTCCTCCAGCGTGCAGGTGGAGTACGTGCTGGCAATGTAACAGATGTTCATCGCTTTGGCCGCTTTGGGAGGTATTGGAAAATAATCAGAATCAAGGTCATTCGAAAGCTTTATATATACAGTTTGCAGAGAACACCTGAACTCCTGTTTTACTTATATCCTACCAAACACAGGTAGAGCCAATTGCTCTGCCAATTGGCAAATACGCCCCTGGGGTTAAAAATGGCTATATTTACCATGCACTGTTGTAGGATCACGGTTAAGAAAGCAGGAAAGGGAAAGACAATTTACCAAGTGGTGCTTTCATTTTGCAACTATTTTTTTTTAAAGCAGGAACTTTATTACTGTGTCCTCGCAGGAATGCACTGTCAAATGTACTCAGTGTACACAGAGACACACAGAGAAGAAAGATATTTCCAGGGGTCAGCTCTCCAAACCCACCACGGGATTTGGGAAGAGATGTTATACTTTTCTCCAAGGGAGACCCTGTTCTTATTAGTAACAAGGAATTTACAGGCTGAGTCCCATCCACCACTTTTATGTCCTATCTAGAGCCCACAGCACTGAGGACCTGTGTGGTTCTTGGTGTACATCAGAAATGTGTCCATAGTCTCTGTCTTAAGTTTGCAGCAGCCTCCACAGGGCTGATCTTGTAATAGTGGTAGCTGGAGAAGTAGAGCAATGTCTACATGGCTTCCCATGCACTCTGTGTCACCAGACCCAAGTGGGTCATCCACAAAAAGAAGTGTCAGAAAGTGGGAAGGGAGTTTGCCCCTCAAGCCTGAAGAATTTGCTCAGCCACACTTCAAGTCATCCTAACAGCTTCTTGAGGCTTTTCCACAAACCCCTTTTTGCTACATGGCAACAAGGCAGAAGACTACCTCTGGCTGTGCTTTTCTCTCCATCAGGCCATGCTAACTGGTGGAAGCCGGTAGGGGCGATTCCTACAGGAAAGCTGATTTCAGTCCCTAGGAGCTTAGTCCTAATGTCCATCATGGATACATCCCGCAGCATACGTGGCCGGAAATTAATTCTGTAAGGCAAAAAAAACCCCTTCAGGATGGTAGCTGTTCAGTGGCTTTTCTGAAGTTTCATGGAAACCAGTTCTTCATTTACCTATTGCAATGCATGAATCTGAGCCAATAAAGAAAACAGCATATAACAAAGGCTCTTTGTGCTTTCTGTTCACTTTTAGAGGTCAGTTCAGCCAGCAGTTCAGCCACTTCCACTTTTCATTAATCCCATACTCCTGCTTACTGGCCACAGTACATCATTTCTGCATTTCCCACCTCAGCTCACTGGCTCTTGTTCTCCCACTGTCCATCCCACAGATTCTTTCTACTTGCAGCCCAGTCCCATGTCGCTGCCTTCCACTCCACCATTTGTATGTCTGTCCTCACCGTACATTGTGCCTGCACAATGTCTGCAGCATGTTCCCCAGCCCCCATACTACTTACACGTAGGCTTCCTGCTGTTCACCACATGCTCCCCATTGGATCTCATTCTATTACAGCCGCTCATCTGCTTTCCTGTCATGCCATGCCGTGCCATACCATACCCTACCCTACCCTACCATTTGCCTGGACCCTCAGCGTCCCTTATGCCTCATACAATCTGTGTCATATTCAGGCTAGCATCAGAGCATACAGCGTGTGTCATTCAAGTAAGTGCATTTTGCTTGGGGACCACCTTGAAAAGGTAGAGTGTAAGGAATCTTTGCTTGTGAAGTCCAAATGCTTGCACAAAAACATAGTTTAAAAGCTTCTAGTATAACACCCCTCATTTCCTCTTCTCATTACCTTTTATATGCCAGGATGTTTTCATCTCGAGTGCTACAGTCATCTGCTCCAGCTGCAAAAAAATCCCAAGCAATCTTGGGTAAATACTTTTTAGCATAAGCTTCAAAGTCTGAAAGACACACCATAGCCATTGCCGAGAGAGGCTCAGGGAACCTTGAAGAAAAGAATAACATGGAGTGGAAATTAGATCCCTGAACTGTCATTCTCTCTTCCAGGGACTCTAATGTCACTTAACGCAAACCTTGGACCCATCTGTCGTGCAGAAGAGTTGCTGAGAGTTTGTCTCAGTCTATCTTGCCATTCATCCTCTCCCCTAGTATGAGGAAAACTTACAGATGCAGCCATAAGAGTAAGAAGCAGCTTGCATCTCTGTGCCTGCATCTTCAACAGAAGCCTGAAGAGGACATTTTAGGTCCTCTGCTATTTTAAGACACAGCAATTGTGTAATCCTGTCATAAATTCCATCTTAAAACTAGCTAGGTTATTTGTTCCACTAATTCTCATCAAAGTTTGTCCCAGAACACCATTTGCTGGATTACCCCTTGGGATGGCTCCCTAACTGAACAATTAGTTATGGATTGCAGTGACTAACTTCAAGCTCATAAAATCTGGAAGCAAATAAATACGGAGTCTACATCTAACCTGCTCCAGCATGAACACATTGTAAAACTATGTCCAGACTCTGAGTGCAAGTCACTGTCAAGGCCAGCGCTGCAGAAAAACAAAGTATTTTCTACAGGTCTTAATTTCTGTTTTATAACAAATATCTTCTGCGTGTTTGCATTACATACTGCAGCGCTGATACGTGCTAAAAAAACAGCATACAAAATTTGGACAAACGATGAGAAAACACTGGCAAAAAGCAAATTCCACAACATGAGACATGATTCTAAGAACTACCCTCAATCTTTCAGGGAACAGAAGTGATGTTGTGTGACCCAGATGTCTAATCAAACCAACACAAATGCTGCCTAGCAAATGCCTGCACTTACATGCTTTTGAACCAGCCAGGACTAAAAATTATGCAAATCAGTGTTTTAGCAAACCATGCCCATGTGCGAGGAACCATGTACAAAGCACAGACAAAATCAATTTGCTAAATTGTTTGTTGCAATAATTTCCACAGCTCCAATTAAAACAGGCATTTTGCAAGGTATATGAAAACATGAAGTTTTAAAACAGCTGTGCTTTGGTCTAATTTTTCTGAAAATGTACAGGAAGAAGTAAATAACCTAGTTTTCAGGATTAGCCTCCCACCGCAGATTAGCAGGGGTCACAAGCTTCACCAAAACCAGGCCCATGTGTCCTATGTTGTACACTTCTGGCACAGATAAACACATAGGTCATGTACACAGATCCGACCTGTCAAGCTGCAGACACGGATCTGTCTCACTGAGTGAGGTGCCTGTGTATACACTTGAAAATTAGGACTCATAATTCTCTGCTAGGAAAGAGCCCAAGATGAGGGAGTCGTTGGAAGATGATGAAGAAATGTGACTGATTTCCTCAGTATTGTTTTGTCTTCTCTGACAGGCATTAGTTAGCAAGTGGCAAAAGTATCCCAAGCTCTCTCTCTGTATGCCTTCAAGACATCAAGCACTGCTGATAGCGCAAGTCCTCATATATTATACATCATGGTATACTGTAAACCATGTATCATGACTTCTGCTTTTCCAACTGTTAGAAAGGTCAAAGCCAGCAAGTACAAAAAGGCAAACCAAGTCCTCTCATGGCAGAATAAATGGGAATTTTAAGCAACCCAGGCCCAGTCCTCATTGTCTCCCAATTCAGACCCCATTTCAGACTTACTTTGAGTTTTGGGGAGAGCTGCAGGAGGTAAGATCCTCTCCAAGTTCACCTGCAAGTAGGAGGTAGAGGAGATCTTTTCACTCTTTTTTCTGAAGTCCACCACCAGAGCAACCACCAGAGATTAAACCACTTTCAGACCCCATTTCAGACTTACTTTGAGTTTTGGGGAGAGCTGCAGGAGGTAAGATCCTCTCCAAGTTCACCTGCAAGTAGGAGGTAGAGGAGATCTTTTCACTCTTTTTTCTGAAGTCCACCACCAGAGCAACCACCAGAGCAACCACCAGAGATTAAAGCTCAACCCTGCAGTAAACTTTGTACTGTTTGTATAACACTAACTTTGTTTTGCTATCAGGTGATTAAAAGTTCCTTCCAAAAACATGCATCACCTTGCCAGCAGCATGATTGCTTGGGACACAGCACTGGAGCTGTGCTCTTTGGCAGTGGCTGAAGGCTGTGCATACATTTAGAGAAGCAACAGTGTTTCAGGGATTTCCACTGAATCTCTAAACTGTTGGTAACTTGCTGAATGTGCTACAAATACCACCAAAATGAGCCACAGACAGTGTGATTTGTTATAGCCTGCAGCTACAGAGCCTTGAATCTTTACCACCATATGTGGGAGATGTTTTTTGCTTCCTACTGTATATGAACAAGTAAAGTATCCTCTGTCATCTGCCATTTTTAAAGGGCTATGAGTGCTCTCATGATCTGATTGCTCTCCCACTGGGCTTGCAGATTCCCTTCTTTGGCTCCCCACCCAGCCATCTCCCAGGAGGACCATGGGTCCTCTGCCTTTCCTATGCTTGGAGCTGGTGAGACTTCTCTGTGCTTCCCTCTGTCTACCCTGCTAAGCATTACAAACTGGCATTGAGGTGTCAAAAGATTTATGATGACTTAAATTTGTGAGATATGAAAAGCAAACACTGGACATTTTTATTTGTCCTTTGTTTTTTTAAGCCTTTAGGGGTCATGATTTCAATTTTTCCATGGAGGCAAGACAGCTTGAAACCTTGGTTTTTATTAACTAAAAATTGAGATTTTTTTTTTCCTCATAAACATGTGATACCAGTGCAGAGGGTGAGGCAGAAACTTGTGAAAACATTCCCAGAGTTTTACCACTACTGTTGCCCTCCCAGCCCAAGCAGCCCAGCTGGGGCAGTAAGTGAGCCAAAGGACCAGGGAAGAGCTGGAAGCTGAACAGAACTGCGACCTCGGGATCTGGTGTCCAAGAGGCTTGTCTGATCCAGCAGATCTGACATTCCTGACAGCAGAAATCCTAGGTTGCTGACACCATCTTTGCAGCTGCAGTGAATGTCTATTCTTCTGTTAGATGTATTCACGAGACCCTGCCTAAACTCTACCAGGTATGATCATCTATACCATCGTCTTTTGAAACTTTTTAAAATTCCACCTTCAGAGCTCATTATCCACCGACAGCACTATGAAGCATCCAGCAGTTATGGATATATGTGTCACGAAGGAGACAAGGTGTGCACGCTGAGCTGGAGTGCCCGTGAGCTCCCTGGTTGGCTTTCCTGCCCAGTAGGAGCCGTGCAGCAGACAGCCTTCAGGTCACTTCTGAAGACAAGAGCAAAGTGCCATCTCTATCTGCACACAAGGGAGTGCATCCCTGGGAAGGGAAGGACAATCCTGCGCTCATTCTCCCTCCACTAGATGTCAGCTTTGGGTCATATATATCAATCTATGTTGGTAATAAAAACAATAAAAAAAATCAGTCCTTGATGGCCTGCAAGGCGCTATGGTGCTATGGTATGATCACATCACAAGAGTGCCTGCTAATATGTTTGGAAATCTTCATTCCCTGTGTTTTATTCTTAACATTTTCTGGTGCATAGCATAACAATAAATGTAGCTACACCTGGTCTGGCCTGATGTTCATTGCAGCCTACAAGTTATCTGCAGGGTCCTCTGTTATATTTCTCATTGTGTTGATCTCAGTACGCCCCTACTTTAGGGAAGCACATTGCAGCCAACTCGCCAAACCGTAAAGTTTATGGTTTCATGATTATCATAATTTTACTGGAATTAAAAATAGTCTGTGACTACTGTATTTTGGATCAGGAGAGAGGAAAAATCTCTGCTTTTGTGCTGTGGCTTTTAAGAGACTGTACTTTGCATCTAGATATATTCTCTTCCTTCAGCAATGGACTGAATTCAAAGTAGCAATGGCTTCTTGTCCCATAAGCAGTATTTTCTCTGATACTAGTTAGACTTCTGATTTAGCTGTGAAGCTCTAAAGTTCTACAGAAATCAAAATTTGCCACAGAGATAATACCTTTTATTAGAGCCCCTTCTATATACTTGAAAAAAGTGGACAAGTTTTAAAGTTCTGGAGCTCTTCCATTGGAGTACAATAAAGACTTGAAAAGATTCGTCTCTAAAAACTTTGCAGGAAACTTTGCTGCCTTCTTTTGAGAAGTGAAGAAAATAATATAAGAAATACTCACACATCTGGTTCAGCCTTGCAGGTAGAGTGTCAAGCAGTCAACAACCAAAGCTTCATTTTTGGACTGCACAGCTGGGGTTGTGCAGTTGCTTACTTTTCAATACTAACATAGTCAAAGGCTCGTGACTCCGAACACAAAGATCCTGTGTAAATCTGTGCTCCAGTTCCTATTACAATCACGATGCTCATTACTCCAGTTGCTTGTATTTGTTTGCTTTTCACAGATGGCAAATCGCCATGGGTCAAGCTGACATCTATCTCACTGATGCATCTACTAGTGGTGGGTTCAGTCTGGGACTTTTACAACACTTCGGTGAAGAACCTGGTGAACTCTAAGCAATGTAAATAACTCAGATCACATAACAGTTTGCATACAGTCACCACCAGTTCTCCTTATCAGATGTCTTTCTTGGGCATATGCCCCATGTTTGGAAAGAAAACTCTTTTTCCTTGCATGACAGTCATGCAAGAAAGTTCTCTCAAAATTAAATATTTAAATAGCCATCCCTCTATTATAGGTGGAGATGGCAACAAATCTTATGTTTAACATTGCCTAACACTTTCAATTATAAGATCCAGTTTTCAGTTGCTTTTAATTTTGTCATATTTTAATCATTCTAGGCTGAAATTTTCCATCCTTGGTCTCTGTGTTGAGCTGAATGTTTTGGGGAATGTTTCACTGAAAGCCGGTCAGCAGCTTCCAAGAATGAGGTTAGTGGCAAATATGGTTGTTGGCCCATGCTGAAAATGTCTTACAGTGGGCCATGCTGAAAATGTCTTTCACTGCAGTTCAGTGCTTCATGCAGGGGCTTGAAATTAGCGGGGGCTGATCCCTGGGGGCATCAGCCTGTACTTGCTGGCCATATGAAAATCCAGCCAGATCTGACCTAGCTGTAAATCACTGCTCTGTGCTTGCACATGCTCAGCAGAGCTTGTCTGAAATCCAGATGTTATCGTTACTGAAGACTTGCCTAGTGCAGAGCATGCTTCCGCCCATGGCCGAAGGAACTCAGAAAGCCCCAAATACAGCAGACAGCAGAGGGCTGGCCACCCCCAAGTTCCCACCCTCCATGCCACCTGTGCTTGGATTCAGCCTTAAACAGCACTGGAGGGGAGAAGGAAGAGAAAAATAATGGCTCAAAATAGGAGATGCAGGACAGCACTTAAGGACAGGCAGGGTGGGATGTGCAGATGCAATAAGGTCAGAGACAGAGCAAATGGGAGTAAAACTGGACAGGGACATGCCAGGGTGACAGGACTTTAGGGGGATAGAAGAATCAAGAGAAGGGGACAAATCTGGGGAAGAGGCAGAAGGGGACAGCCTGTGACACACTGGGCAGAAAGAGTTCTAGGAGACTACTAAATATTTGGCTGTTCTTTCTGTAACCACCTCCGCCTCCAAAATCCAGAAGAGAGCTTGATTTATTCTTAGCATTATTCTGCGGAATGGCAAACAGCTACAAAGTCCTTTGGGAAAAAGTGTCTCATCTACCCGCAGTGTTAGAGTCTCAAAAAGGAAAAGTGTTTCCTGCTAGCAGATGCCTCCTCTAGCTCATGCAGCAGGGCTCTGTGCTGTGTTTCTGGATGTCCAACCATAGAAAGTCTCACACCTCCTGTGTACTATCACATGTGGTAAAATGTCATTTCTGAGCCTTTCTTTCTGGCTTACCTAACGTGCCAATATGTCACCAAACTACAAGTCTTCCCATAAGGTATCTCACTTTGACATCTCATCAGCATTAGAGAAAGGGTCTGAAGCAGATGAGGTTTAACTAGCGTTCACCAGGGAGCACCAAGGAAAGATCTGCTAAACCAGTGACAATAGGGCACAGTGAAATCGCAGGATGCAAAAGCAGATTGGGTCTGGAAGGAAATGCCGAGACTGGTAATCCACAGCCAGCTAATTGCTAGTAACGCTGTGTGGGCACAGCCTCCCTGCTTCCAGTCTGTGAGCGTTTAGAGCTGTTCTTGAGATTACCACCACACTGGTCCTAACCTCTGAGCCCTGCGCCATTGGCTGTAAAATAGAGATGACTTTGTTACTACCTACAGCACCGGTTCAGTACCATTCTTTTTTGGCCAGGCTCTGCAAGAGCTAGTGGACTTAGATTGCCTGAAATAAGACAATCCAAATTCATGGACATGTTGGGAAAACTGTGCCTCATGGGGTCCTATCCCAGTTGCCTCATGCTGCCGTTATGGCCCTGTATGTGGAATCTCTTCTTTTTCCTCTAGAGAGTTCAGGTCAGAAAAACAATGATCCTTTTCCCTTACAAGTTGCAGGGATCCCATCTGTCCTTTCACAAAGGAAAAAGAATTAAGCTCAGTGGACTTTCCAAATCACAGGCTGGATTTCCAACTTCATTCCAAACCAAGCCGCAGCAGGACCTTTCATCTGACAATTCCTTTGGCATAGGGGAGTCTACCTCTCTCCCACACCACATCTGTCTTAGCCTCCCTGGACGCAGCAACTCATAGGTAGAGCACAATGTATCCTGCCATCCATCAGTCTGAATCTCCCTACATCTTTAGATTCTCTCAGTAACCTGAATTTTTGTGGTATCCTTTCTTTCGACTTATCCTTACCCTTTTTCATCCCTCCTTTCCCCAACAGAAAAAAAAAAATGGAGAAACTAGGAGCATGCTTCTGGGTCCTACTGTGTAAGTCTGTTCCCTTGCATCTCTTCAAGTGAGGAAGGTCTGAAGTGCTTTGTGACACCAAAGAGAGATGATACAGTCTTTTCACCAGGTTACCTCTCTTCATAAAGATACTGGAGCAGCAGACACTGACAAGCCCCTTCACCAGCAATGCTGGAATGAAGTCAAAAGGGCATTTGGGTGGGAGGAAAGATCACATGTAGGAGACTCACTTACCATAGTGTGAGGATTCACGTGCTGCAGGTAGCAGGGAGGGAGTGCACAAGCAGGGTCATGGACTGAGCACACAATCATAAAAAAGAGATTTCAGAGAGCAGTTCCAGAGTCATTTAATTACTGCTGGGAAATGCTGAAGGAGGGGGGACATGACTGTCTATTCTCAGTATGAAAACATACAGCACTGCTCATCTCAGACACATATCTAAGACTACTGTCAAGCAAATAACTGGACAAATAAGTACAACCTGCAGTATGTATGCAAAATAGTGGTAAGGGTGTGAATTGAGCAAGAAAAGAGTTAGGGAAGAAGGGCTGCAGATGCTGTGTTTCCCAGAACACCCTTTGGTCCTCACTAGCTGCTGCCAAAGCTGCCTCCAAAGACACTGAGCTCACACAAGGTGGAGCAGCAGAGGAGCTCAGGCATGACTCAGCTTTGAGTCTTGCCTTTGACTTCCATGGACGGCTGTCCATCTTAAAGCCATGGGTCAGACACAGCTGGATATGCCATTAATCATGTTACACCCTTATGTAGAGCTGGCTACAGATTATTTTGTCCATAACCTTATCTGGCCTAATAGGCTAGCTAGGCTTGTGTAGAAGTACAGCCTTTCTCTTCCTTTTTGTTTTTTAAAGTACCATGGTACTGGCAGTGAAAGAAGTAGCTCACTCATATCCACAGAGCACAATAAAAACAGAAACAAGAGGTACCCAGGAGCTGCACCTGCCTGAGTCGAAGCTGAGACTCCGGGCTTAATGTCCC